>NC_071088.1:53160972-53476805 GCF_027358695.1 Spea bombifrons | reverse complement strand
GGATGCAGTATGTGGAAGCTACACGCAATACAGTATTTGGATGAAAACATGAAGCTATCTACACCTAGCACCATACTTTTTTGCAAAAAAACTTTTTTTGTTTCTAATTCACCAAAACTGCTTTAAATCATGCCTTCAGCAGCCCAAATAACAACCAACATAAAAGTAATGTTGTGGGATGCAGTATGTGGAAGCTACACGCAATACAGTATTTGGATGAAAACATGAAGCTATCTACACCTAGCACCATAATTTTTTGCAAAAAAACTTTTTTTGTTTCTAATTCACCAAAACTGCTTTAAATCATGCGTTCAGCAGCCCAAATAACAACCAACATAAAAGTAATGTTGTGGGATGCAGTATGTGGAAGCTACACGCAATACAGTATTTGGATGAAAACATTAAGCTGTCTACACCTAGCACCATACTTTTTTGCAAAAAAACAAATTTTGTTTCTAATTCACCAAAACTGCTTTAAATCATGCCTTCAGCAGCCCAAATAACAACCAACATAAAAGTAATGTTGTGGGATGCAGTATGTGGAAGCTACACGCAATACAGTATTTGGATGAAAACATGAAGCTATCTACACCTAGCACCATAATTTTTTGCAAAAAAACTTTTTTGTTTCTAATTCACCAAAACTGCTTTAAATCATGCCTTCAGCAGCCCAAATTACAACCAACATAAAAGTAATGTTGTGGGATGCAGTATGTGGAAGCTACACGCAATACAGTATTTGGATGAAAACATGAAGCTATCTACACCTAGCACCATACTTTTTTGCAAAAAAACTTTTTTTGTTTCTAATTCACCAAAACTGCTTTAAATCATGCCTTCAGCAGCCCAAATAACAACCAACATAAAAGTAATGTTGTGGAATGCAGTATGTGGAAGCTACACGCAATACAGTATTTGGATGAAAACATTAAGCTGTCTACACCTAGCACCATACTTTTTTGCAAAAAAACTTTTTTTGTTTCTAATTCACCAAAACTGCTTTAAATCATGCCTTCAGCAGCCCAAATAACAACCAACATAAAAGTAATGTTGTGGGATGCAGTATGTGGAAGCTACACGCAATACAGTATTTGGATGAAAACATGAAGCTATCTACACCTAGCACCATAATTTTTTGCAAAAAAACTTTTTTTGTTTCTAATTCACCAAAACTGCTTTAAATCATGCGTTCAGCAGCCCAAATAACAACCAACATAACAGTAATGTTGTGGGATGCAGTATGTGGAAGCTACACGCAATACAGTATTTGGATGAAAACATTAAGCTATCTACACCTAGCACCATACTTTTTTGCAAAAAAACTTTTTTTGTTTCTAATTCACCAAAACTGCTTTAAATCATGCCTTCAGCAGCCCAAATAACAACCAACATAAAAGTAATGTTGTGGGGTGCAGTATGTGGAAGCTACAAGCAATACAGTATTTGGATGAAAACATGAAGCTAGTTACACTTAGCACCATACTTTTTTGCAAAAAAACTTTTTTGTTTCTAATTCACCAAAACTGCTTTAAATCATGCCTTCAGCAGCCCAAATAACAACCAACATAAAAGTAATGTTGTGGGATGCAGTATGTGGAAGCTACACGCAATACAGTATTTGGATGAAAACATTAAGCTATCTACACCTAGCACCATACTTTTTTGCAAAAAAACTTTTTTCGTTTCTAATTCACCAAAACTGCTTTAAATCATGCCTTCAGCAGCCCAAATAACAACCAACATAAAAGTAATGTTGTGGGGTGCAGTATGTGGAAGCTACAAGCAATACAGTATTTGGATGAAAACATGAAGCTATCTACTTTTCAAATGATGAAGCTATCTACACCTAGCACCATACTTTTTTGCAAAAAAACTTTTTTTGTTTCTAATTCACCAAAACTGCTTTAAATCATGCCTTCAGCAGCCCAAATAACAACCAACATAAAAGTAATGTTGTGGGATGCAGTATGTGGAAGCTACACGCAATACAGTATTTGGATGAAAACATTAAGCTATCTACACCTAGCACCATACTTTTTTGCAAAAAAACTTTTTTTGTTTCTAATTCACCAAAACTGCTTTAAATCATGCCTTCAGCAGCCCAAATAACAACCAACATAAAAGTAATGTTGTGGGGTGCAGTATGTGGAAGCTACAAGCAATACAGTATTTGGATGAAAACATGAAGCTAGTTACACTTAGCACCATACTTTTTTGCAAAAAAACTTTTTTTGTTTCTAATTCACCAAAACTGCTTTAAATCATGCCTTCAGCAGCCCAGATAACAACCAACATAAAAGTAATGTTGTGGGGTGCAGTATGTGGAAGCTACAAGCAATACAGTATTTGGATGAAAACATGAAGCTATCTACTTTTCAAATGATGAAGCTATCTACACCTAGCACCATACTTTTTTGCAAAAAAACTTTTTTGTTTCTAATTCACCAAAACTGCTTTAAATCATGCCTTCAGCAGCCCAAATAACAACCAACATAAAAGTAATGTTGTGGGGTGCAGTATGTGGAAGCTACAAGCAATACAGTATTTGGATGAAAACATGAAGCTAGTTACACTTAGCACCATACTTTTTAGCAAAAAAACTTTTTTTGTTTCTAATTCACCAAAACTGCTTTAAATCATGCCTTCAGCAGCCCAAATAACAACCAACATAAAAGTAATGTTGTGGGATGCAGTATGTGGAAGCTACACGCAATACAGTTTTTGGATGAAAACATTAAGCTATCTACACCTAGCACCATACTTTTTTGCAAAAAAACTTTTTTTGTTTCTAATTCACCAAAACTGCTTTAAATCATGCCTTCAGCAGCCCAAATAACAACCAACATAAAAGTAATGTTGTGGGATGCAGTATGTGGAAGCTACACGCAATACAGTATTTGGATGAAAACATGAAGCTAGTTACACTTAGCACCATACTTTTTTGCAAAAAAACTTTTTTTGTTTCTAATTCACCAAAACTGCTTTAAATCATGCCTTCAGCAGCCCAAATAACAACCAACATAAAAGTAATGTTGTGGGGTGCAGTATGTGGAAGCTACAAGCAATACAGTATTTGGATGAAAACATGAAGCTAGTTACACTTAGCACCATACTTTTTTGCAAAAAAACTTTTTTTGTTTCTAATTCACCAAAACTGCTTTAAATCATGCCTTCAGCAGCCCAAATAACAACCAACATAAAAGGAATGTTGTGGGGTGCAGTATGTGGAAGCTACAAGCAATACAGTATTTGGATGAAAACATGAAGCTAGTTACACTTAGCACCATACTTTTTTGCAAAAAAAATTTTTTTGTTTCTAAATCACCAAAACTGTTTTAAATCATGCCTTCAGCAGCCCAAATAACAACCAACATAAAAGTAATGTTGTGGGATGCAGTATGTGGAAGCTACACGCAATACAGTATTTGGATGAAAACATGAAGCTATCTACACCTAGCACCATACTTTTTTGCAAAAAAACTTTTTTTGTTTCTAATTCACCAAAACTGCTTTAAATCATGCCTTCAGCAGCCCAAATAACAACCAACATAAAAGTAATGTTGTGGGATGCAGTATGTGGAAGCTACACGCAATACAGTATTTGAATGAAAACATGAAGCTATCTACACCTAGCACCATACTTTTTTGCAAAAAAACTTTTTTTGTTTCTAATTCACCAAAACTGCTTTAAATCATGCCTTCAGCAGCCCAAATAACAACCAACATAAAAGTAATGTTGTGGGATGCAGTATGTGGAAGCTACACGCAATACAGTATTTGGATGAAAACATTAAGCTATCTACACCTAGCACCATACTTTTTTGCAAAAAAACTTTTTTTGTTTCTAATTCACCAAAACTGCTTTAAATCATGCCTTCAGCAGCCCAAATAACAACCAACATAAAAGTAATGTTGTGGGGTGCAGTATGTGGAAGCTACAAGCAATACAGTATTTGGATGAAAACATGAAGCTAGTTACACTTAGCACCATACTTTTTTGCAAAAAAACTTTTTTTGTTTCTAATTCACCAAAACTGCTTTAAATCATGCCTTCAGCAGCCCAAATAACAACCAACATAAAAGTAATGTTGTGGGGTGCAGTATGTGGAAGCTACAAGCAATACAGTATTTGGATGAAAACATGAAGCTAGTTACACTTAGCACCATACTTTTTTGCAAAAAAACTTTTTTTGTTTCTAATTCACCAAAACTGCTTTAAATCATGCCTTCAGCAGCCCAGATAACAACCAACATAAAAGTAATGTTGTGGGGTGCAGTATGTGGAAGCTACAAGCAATACAGTATTTGGATGAAAACATGAAGCTATCTACACCTAGCACCATACTTTTTTGCAAAAAAACTTTTTTTGTTTCTAATTCACCAAAACTGCTTTAAATCATGCCTTCAGCAGCCCAAATAACAACCAACATAAAAGTAATGTTGTGGGGTGCAGTATGTGGAAGCTACAAGCAATACAGTATTTGGATGAAAACATGAAGCTATCTACACCTAGCACCATACTTTTTTGCAAAAAAACTTTTTTTGTTTCTAATTCACCAAAACTGCTTTAAATCATGCCTTCAGCAGCCCAAATAACAACCAACATAAAAGTAATGTTGTGGGATGCAGTATGTGGAAGCTACACGCAATACAGTATTTGGATGAAAACATGAAGCTATCTACACCTAGCACCATACTTTTTTGCAAAAAAACTTTTTTTGTTTCTAATTCACCAAAACTGCTTTAAATCATGCCTTCAGCAGCCCAAATAACAACCAACATAAAAGTAATGTTGTGGGATGCAGTATGTGGAAGCTACACGCAATACAGTATTTGGATGAAAACATGAAGCTATCTACACCTAGCACCATAATTTTTTGCAAAAAAACTTTTTTTGTTTCTAATTCACCAAAACTGCTTTAAATCATGCGTTCAGCAGCCCAAATAACAACCAACATAAAAGTAATGTTGTGGGATGCAGTATGTGGAAGCTACACGCAATACAGTATTTGGATGAAAACATTAAGCTGTCTACACCTAGCACCATACTTTTTTGCAAAAAAACTTTTTTTGTTTCTAATTCACCAAAACTGCTTTAAATCATGCCTTCAGCAGCCCAAATAACAACCAACATAAAAGTAATGTTGTGGGATGCAGTATGTGGAAGCTACACGCAATACAGTATTTGGATGAAAACATGAAGCTATCTACACCTAGCACCATAATTTTTTGCAAAAAAACTTTTTTTGTTTCTAATTCACCAAAACTGCTTTAAATCATGCCTTCAGCAGCCCAAATTACAACCAACATAAAAGTAATGTTGTGGGATGCAGTATGTGGAAGCTACACGCAATACAGTATTTGGATGAAAACATGAAGCTATCTACACCTAGCACCATACTTTTTTGCAAAAAAACTTTTTTTGTTTCTAATTCACCAAAACTGCTTTAAATCATGCCTTCAGCAGCCCAAATAACAACCAACATAAAAGTAATGTTGTGGGATGCAGTATGTGGAAGCTACACGCAATACAGTATTTGGATGAAAACATGAAGCTATCTACACCTAGCACCATAATTTTTTGCAAAAAAACTTTTTTTGTTTCTAATTCACCAAAACTGCTTTAAATCATGCGTTCAGCAGCCCAAATAACAACCAACATAAAAGTAATGTTGTGGGATGCAGTATGTGGAAGCTACACGCAATACAGTATTTCGATGAAAACATTAAGCTGTCTACACCTAGCACCATACTTTTTTGCAAAAAAACTTTTTTTGTTTCTAATTCACCAAAACTGCTTTAAATCATGCCTTCAGCAGCCCAAATAACAACCAACATAAAAGTAATGTTGTGGGATGCAGTATGTGGAAGCTACACGCAATACAGTATTTGGATGAAAACATGAAGCTATCTACACCTAGCACCATAATTTTTTGCAAAAAAACTTTTTTGTTTCTTATTCACCAAAACTGCTTTAAATCATGCCTTCAGCAGCCCAAATTACAACCAACATAAAAGGAATGTTGTGGGGTGCAGTATGTGGAAGCTACAAGCAATACAGTATTTGGATGAAAACATGAAGCTAGTTACACTTAGCACCATACTTTTTTGCAAAAAAACTTTTTTTGTTTCTAAATCACCAAAACTGCTTTAAATCATGCCTTCAGCAGCCCAAATAACAACCAACATAAAAGTAATGTTGTGGGATGCAGTATGTGGAAGCTACACGCAATACAGTATTTGAATGAAAACATGAAGCTATCTACACCTAGCACCATACTTTTTTGCAAAAAAACTTTTTTTGTTTCTAATTCACCAAAACTGCTTTAAATCATGCCTTCAGCAGCCCAAATAACAACCAACATAAAAGTAATGTTGTGGGATGCAGTATGTGGAAGCTACACGCAATACAGTATTTGGATGAAAACATTAAGCTATCTACACCTAGCACCATACTTTTTTGCAAAAAAACTTTTTTTGTTTCTAATTCACCAAAACTGCTTTAAATCATGCCTTCAGCAGCCCAAATAACAACCAACATAAAAGTAATGTTGTGGGGTGCAGTATGTGGAAGCTACAAGCAATACAGTATTTGGATGAAAACATGAAGCTAGTTACACTTAGCACCATACTTTTTTGCAAAAAAACTTTTTTTGTTTCTAATTCACCAAAACTGCTTTAAATCATGCCTTCAGCAGCCCAAATAACAACCAACATAAAAGTAATGTTGTGGGATGCAGTATGTGGAAGCTACACGCAATACAGTATTTGGATGAAAACATGAAGCTAGTTACACTTAGCACCATACTTTTTTGCAAAAAAACTTTTTTCGTTTCTAATTCACCAAAACTGCTTTAAATCATGCCTTCAGCAGCCCAAATAAGAACCAACATAAAAGGAATGTTGTGGGGTGCAGTATGTGGAAGCTACAAGCAATACAGTATTTGGATGAAAACATGAAGCTAGTTACACTTAGCACCATACTTTTTTGCAAAAAAACTTTTTTTGTTTCTAATTCACCAAAACTGCTTTAAATCATGCCTTCAGCAGCCCAAATAACAACCAACATAAAAGTAATGTTGTGGGATGCAGTATGTGGAAGCTACACGCAATACAGTATTTGAATGAAAACATGAAGCTATCTACACCTAGCACCATAATTTTTTGCAAAAAAACTTTTTTTGTTTCTAATTCACCAAAACTGCTTTAAATCATGCGTTCAGCAGCCCAAATAACAACCAACATAAAAGTAATGTTGTGGAATGCAGTATGTGGAAGCTACACGCAATACAGTATTTGGATGAAAACATTAAGCTGTCTACACCTAGCACCATACTTTTTTGCAAAAAAACTTTTTTTGTTTCTAATTCACCAAAACTGCTTTAAATCATGCCTTCAGCAGCCCAAATAACAACCAACATAAAAGTAATGTTGTGGGATGCAGTATGTGGAAGCTACACGCAATACAGTATTTGGATGAAAACATGAAGCTATCTACACCTAGCACCATAATTTTTTGCAAAAAAACTTTTTTTGTTTCTAATTCACCAAAACTGCTTTAAATCATGCGTTCAGCAGCCCAAATAACAACCAACATAACAGTAATGTTGTGGGATGCAGTATGTGGAAGCTACACGCAATACAGTATTTGGATGAAAACATGAAGCTAGTTACACTTAGCACCATACTTTTTTGCAAAAAAACTTTTTTGTTTCTAATTCACCAAAACTGCTTTAAATCATGCCTTCAGCAGCCCAAATAACAACCAACATAAAAGTAATGTTGTGGGATGCAGTATGTGGAAGCTACACGCAATACAGTATTTGGATGAAAACATTAAGCTATCTACACCTAGCACCATACTTTTTTGCAAAAAAACTTTTTTCGTTTCTAATTCACCAAAACTGCTTTAAATCATGCCTTCAGCAGCCCAAATAACAACCAACATAAAAGTAATGTTGTGGGATGCGGTATGTGGAAGCAACAAGCAATACAGTATTCGAATGAAAACATGAAGCTATCTACACCTAGCACCATACTTTTTTGCAAAAAAACTTTTTTTGTTTCTAATTCACCAAAACTGCTTTAAATCATGCCTTCAGCAGCCCAAATAACAACCAACATAAAAGTAATGTTGTGGGGTGCAGTATGTGGAAGCTACAAGCAATACAGTATTTGGATGAAAACATGAAGCTATCTACTTTTCAAATGATGAAGCTATCTACACCTAGCACCATACTTTTTTGCAAAAAAACTTTTTTTGTTTCTAATTCACCAAAACTGCTTTAAATCATGCCTTCAGCAGCCCAAATAACAACCAACATAAAAGTAATGTTGTGGGATGCAGTATGTGGAAGCTACACGCAATACAGTATTTGGATGAAAACATTAAGCTATCTACACCTAGCACCATACTTTTTTGCAAAAAAACTTTTTTTGTTTCTAATTCACCAAAACTGCTTTAAATCATGCCTTCAGCAGCCCAAATAACAACCAACATAAAAGTAATGTTGTGGGGTGCAGTATGTGGAAGCTACAAGCAATACAGTATTTGGATGAAAACATGAAGCTAGTTACACTTAGCACCATACTTTTTTGCAAAAAAACTTTTTTTGTTTCTAATTCACCAAAACTGCTTTAAATCATGCCTTCAGCAGCCCAGATAACAACCAACATAAAAGTAATGTTGTGGGGTGCAGTATGTGGAAGCTACAAGCAATACAGTATTTGGATGAAAACATGAAGCTATCTACTTTTCAAATGATGAAGCTATCTACACCTAGCACCATACTTTTTTGCAAAAAAACTTTTTTGTTTCTAATTCACCAAAACTGCTTTAAATCATGCCTTCAGCAGCCCAAATAACAACCAACATAAAAGTAATGTTGTGGGGTGCAGTATGTGGAAGCTACAAGCAATACAGTATTTGGATGAAAACATGAAGCTAGTTACACTTAGCACCATACTTTTTTGCAAAAAAACTTTTTTTGTTTCTAATTCACCAAAACTGCTTTAAATCATGCCTTCAGCAGCCCAAATAACACCCAACATAAAAGTAATGTTGTGGGATGCAGTATGTGGAAGCTACACGCAATACAGTATTTGGATGAAAACATTAAGCTATCTACACCTAGCACCATACTTTTTTGCAAAAAAACTTTTTTTGTTTCTAATTCACCAAAACTGCTTTAAATCATGCCTTCAGCAGCCCAAATAACAACCAACATAAAAGTAATGTTGTGGGATGCAGTATGTGGAAGCTACACGCAATACAGTATTTGGATGAAAACATGAAGCTAGTTACACTTAGCACCATACTTTTTTGCAAAAAAACTTTTTTTGTTTCTAATTCACCAAAACTGCTTTAAATCATGCCTTCAGCAGCCCAAATAACAACCAACATAAAAGGAATGTTGTGGGGTGCAGTATGTGGAAGCTACAAGCAATACAGTATTTGGATGAAAACATGAAGCTAGTTACACTTAGCACCATACTTTTTTGCAAAAAAACTTTTTTTGTTTCTAATTCACCAAAACTGCTTTAAATCATGCCTTCAGCAGCCCAAATAACAACCAACATAAAAGGAATGTTGTGGGGTGCAGTATGTGGAAGCTACAAGCAATACAGTATTTGGATGAAAACATGAAGCTAGTTACACTTAGCACCATACTTTTTTGCAAAAAAAAATTTTTTGTTTCTAAATCACCAAAACTGTTTTAAATCATGCCTTCAGCAGCCCAAATAACAACCAACATAAAAGTAATGTTGTGGGATGCAGTATGTGGAAGCTACACGCAATACAGTATTTGGATGAAAACATGAAGCTATCTACACCTAGCACCATACTTTTTTGCAAAAAAACTTTTTTTGTTTCTAATTCACCAAAACTGCTTTAAATCATGCCTTCAGCAGCCCAAATAACAACCAACATAAAAGTAATGTTGTGGGATGCAGTATGTGGAAGCTACACGCAATACAGTATTTGAATGAAAACATGAAGCTATCTACACCTAGCACCATACTTTTTTGCAAAAAAACTTTTTTTGTTTCTAATTCACCAAAACTGCTTTAAATCATGCCTTCAGCAGCCCAAATAACAACCAACATAAAAGTAATGTTGTGGGATGCAGTATGTGGAAGCTACACGCAATACAGTATTTGGATGAAAACATTAAGCTATCTACACCTAGCACCATACTTTTTTGCAAAAAAACTTTTTTTGTTTCTAATTCACCAAAACTGCTTTAAATCATGCCTTCAGCAGCCCAAATAACAACCAACATAAAAGTAATGTTGTGGGGTGCAGTATGTGGAAGCTACAAGCAATACAGTATTTGGATGAAAACATGAAGCTAGTTACACTTAGCACCATACTTTTTTGCAAAAAAACTTTTTTTGTTTCTAATTCACCAAACCTGCTTTAAATCATGCCTTCAGCAGCCCAAATAACAACCAACATAAAAGTAATGTTGTGGGGTGCAGTATGTGGAAGCTACAAGCAATACAGTATTTGGATGAAAACATGAAGCTAGTTACACTTAGCACCATACTTTTTTGCAAAAAAACTTTTTTTGTTTCTAATTCACCAAAACTGCTTTAAATCATGCCTTCAGCAGCCCAGATAACAACCAACATAAAAGTAATGTTGTGGGGTGCAGTATGTGGAAGCTACAAGCAATACAGTATTTGGATGAAAACATGAAGCTATCTACACCTAGCACCATACTTTTTTGCAAAAAAACTTTTTTGTTTCTAATTCACCAAAACTGCTTTAAATCATGCCTTCAGCAGCCCAAATAACAACCAACATAAAAGTAATGTTGTGGGATGCAGTATGTGGAAGCTACACGCAATACAGTATTTGGATGAAAACATGAAGCTATCTACACCTAGCACCATAATTTTTTGCAAAAAAACTTTTTTTGTTTCTAATTCACCAAAACTGCTTTAAATCATGCGTTCAGCAGCCCAAATAACAACCAACATAAAAGTAATGTTGTGGGATGCAGTATGTGGAAGCTACACGCAATACAGTATTTGGATGAAAACATTAAGCTGTCTACACCTAGCACCATACTTTTTTGCAAAAAAACTTTTTTTGTTTCTAATTCACCAAAACTGCTTTAAATCATGCCTTCAGCAGCCCAAATAACAACCAACATAAAAGTAATGTTGTGGGATGCAGTATGTGGAAGCTACACGCAATACAGTATTTGGATGAAAACATGAAGCTATCTACACCTAGCACCATAATTTTTTGCAAAAAAACTTTTTTTGTTTCTAATTCACCAAAACTGCTTTAAATCATGCCTTCAGCAGCCCAAATTACAACCAACATAAAAGTAATGTTGTGGGATGCAGTATGTGGAAGCTACACGCAATACAGTATTTGGATGAAAACATGAAGCTATCTACACCTAGCACCATACTTTTTTGCAAAAAAACTTTTTTTGTTTCTAATTCACCAAAACTGCTTTAAATCATGCCTTCAGCAGCCCAAATAACAACCAACATAAAAGTAATGTTGTGGGATGCAGTATGTGGAAGCTACACGCAATACAGTATTTGGATGAAAACATGAAGCTATCTACACCTAGCACCATAATTTTTTGCAAAAAAACTTTTTTTGTTTCTAATTCACCAAAACTGCTTTAAATCATGCGTTCAGCAGCCCAAATAACAACCAACATAAAAGTAATGTTGTGGAATGCAGTATGTGGAAGCTACACGCAATACAGTATTTGGATGAAAACATTAAGCTGTCTACACCTAGCACCATACTTTTTTGCAAAAAAACTTTTTTTGTTTCTAATTCACCAAAACTGCTTTAAATCATGCCTTCAGCAGCCCAAATAACAACCAACATAAAAGTAATGTTGTGGGATGCAGTATGTGGAAGCTACAAGCAATACAGTATTTGAATGAAAACATGAAGCTATCTACACCTAGCACCATACTTTTTTGCAAAAAAACTTTTTTTGTTTCTAATTCACCAAAACTGCTTTAAATCATGCCTTCAGCAGCCTAAATAACAACCAACATAAAAGTAATGTTGTGGAATGCAGTATGTGGAAGCTACAAGCAATACAGTATTTGGATGAAAACATGAAGCTAGTTACACTTAGCACCATACTTTTTTGCAAAAAAACTTTTTTTGTTTCTAATTCACCAGAACTGCTTTAAATCATGCCTTCAGCAGCCCAAATAACAACCAACATAAAAGTAATTTTGTGGGGTGCAGTATGTGGAAGCTACAAGCAATACAGTATTTGGATGAAAACATGAAGCTAGTTACACTTAGCACCATACTTTTATGCAAAAAAACTTTTTTTGTTTCTAATTCACCAAAACTGCTTTAAATCATGCCTTTAGCAGCCCAAATAACAACCAACATTAAAGTAATGTTGTGGGGTGCAGTATGTGGAAGCTACAAGCAATACAGTATTTGGATGAAAACATGAAGCTATCTACTTTTCAAATGATGAAGCTATCTACACCTAGCACCATACTTTTTTGCAAAAAAACTTTTTTTGTTTCTAATTCACCAAAACTGCTTTAAATCATGCCTTCAGCAGCCCAAATAACAACCAACATAAACGTAATGTTGTGGGATGCAGTATGTGGAAGCTACAAGCAATACAGTATTTGGATGAAAACATGAAGCTATCTACACCTAGCACCATACTTTTTTGCAAAAAAACTTTTTTTGTTTCTAATTCACCAAAACTGCTTTAAATCATGCCTTCAGCAGCCCAAATAACAACCAACATAAAAGTAATGTTGTGGGATGCAGTATGTGGAAGCTACACGCAATACAGTATTTGGATGAAAACATGAAGCTATCTACACCTAGCACCATACTTTTTTGCAAAAAAACTTTTTTTGTTTCTAATTCACCAAAACTGCTTTAAATCATGCCTTCAGCAGTCCAAATAACAACCAACATAAAAGTAATGTTGTGGGGTGCAGTATGTGGAAGCTACAAGCAATACAGTATTTGGATGAAAACATGAAGCTAGTTACACTTAGCACCATACTTTTTTGCAAAAAAACTTTTTTTGTTTCTAATTCACCAAAACTGCTTTAAATCATGCCTTTAGCAGCCCAAAAAACAACCAACATTAAAGTAATGTTGTGGGGTGCAGTATGTGGAAGCTACAAGCAATACAGTATTTGGATGAAAACATGAAGCTATCTACTTTTCAAATGATGAAGCTATCTACACCTAGCACCATACTTTTTTGCAAAAAAACTTTTTTTGTTTCTAATTCACCAAAACTGCTTTAAATCATGCCTTCAGCAGCCCAAATAACAACCAACATGAAAGTAATGTTGTGGGGTGCAGTATGTGGAAGCTACAAGCAATACAGTATTTGGATGAAAACATGAAGCTATCTACACTTAGCACCATACTTTTTTGCAAAAAAACTTTTTTTGTTTCTAATTCACCAAAACTGCTTTAAATCATGCGTTCAGCAGCCCAAATAACAACCAACATAACAGTAATGTTGTGGGATGCAGTATGTGGAAGCTACACGCAATACAGTATTTGGATGAAAACATGAAGCTATCTACTTTTCAAATGATGAAGCTATCTACACCTAGCACCATACTTTTTTGCAAAAAAAACTTTTTTTCTTTCTAATTCACCAAAACTGCTTTAAATCATGCCTTTAGCAGCCCAAATAACAACCAACATTAAAGTAATGTTGTGGGGTGCAGTATGTGGAAGCTACAAGCAATACAGTATTTGGATGAAAACATGAAGCTATCTACTTTTCAAATGATGAAGCTATCTAATCTCTGTGAGGAGTATACAAACCTCAAATTCTTTCAAGATTTTTCTGCTTCCACTATGTCACGAAGAAAAGATTTTCAATTTCTTACAAGGGAATTACAAGCTCTGAATATCCGATACAGATGGGGATTCCCTGTTAAAGTTTTATTTAGGCATGACGGTCAGAACTATGTTATAACATCACCGGAAGAGGGAAAGGATTTTTTACAAATATTTTCGCCAAGACATCACGAATCTAAGGGACAAAGATTTGATCGCAGAATGCATACCAAAATTGCAGAAGCTGCAGCTATATTGGATGAAGAAGCCATTATTGCGGAGTAATAGGTTTGATTTATTGATATGTGCTCTATACATATAGACATTGATTTTTTTTTCCGTGTTTTTCTATTTTTTGTTTTCTTTTTGCAAGTTGATGGCGCTGACTGGGCGTGCCACACCTATTTCAAATCTCTGGAATTTCCCTATTCCTCTATTGTTCTCAGGAGTAAACAACCGGAACTTCTTTGTTAAATAAACATTGCAGTATCTCTGCAGGAGCATGGATATGTTGTTAAGAAACACTGCTACAGGGACACCGCCCAGCTATTGTTTTAAAACTATCCATATATTTTTGAGGTCTTTTTTAACTGTCTTAATTCGAACTGGCTACTTGTTGATAATGTTTCTTTTTTATTATTTATTTCCATTTTTATTTGTTTTCTTTTGTTTCTATTTTTTTCTTATATGTGTGGGTCTTTAATAGATTTCTTTTATTTTTTATTTTTTTTCATTCGTTTTTATGCAACGTTATTACTTATTACATTATCCCTGTCCTCACTGTTCTCTCGCTACCACCCCAACAGTAAGGCCTTTTTTTTTACCATCAATGGAGAGGCGTATATTTTTAATTTCTTTTTACTCCTCTCTTTGGGCCTATTTTTTTATCTTTGGTATATATTTTATTTGTTCCAAATTTAGTTGGTTCCCCATTAGGAAGGGAATCATTTATTTTTTAGTTTTGTTGTTTTTCCCCTACCCATTTGTAATCAATGGAAGCTCTTGTGTGATACTTCTTATTTTGTTTCTTTTGGTTCTCTCGCTGTGCGTGCTTGTACCTCCTTTACAATACCCTTTCATGTTTTTAAAATTTGATGTGTTAGGCCCAATCCCTTTATTTTGTGTTTTAGCCATTTACAGTCTTGTGTTCATTTTTGATGTTCCTTATAATCAATGGTATTGAAAATAATGTCCTTTAATGTTAAGGGATTGGGCTCTTTTCATAAAAGAAGGCTGTTGTTGAAGGAGGCTAGGGAGAAGCGTGTAGATGTTTTGTGCATACAGGAGTCCCACTTTAAAAATGATTTTAATCCCCACATTTTTGCTAGGTATTATCCCATTCAATTTCATTCTAAGTTTTCTTCAAAGGCTAGGGGAACTTTTATTTTTTTTTAACAAATCATTGGCTATCAAGACTTTGACAACTATTATTGATCCTGACGGTAGATATGTGTTATGGGTGGGTAAAGTGAATAACGTAGATTATTCCATTTTCAATGTTTATTTTCCAACGAGTTCCCAATTTCAATATTTGAAAAACGTTATGCAAACAGCTCTTGATGAATGTAGGGGGAGAGTGATTGTTTGTGGTGATACTAATTTCGTATTGGACCCTGAAAGTGATGTCTCAAGGGAGGACTCCTCTCCCAATTCAAATTCTTATATGTCCACTGCAAAGAGGTGCTCCAAATTGTTGAAATCCAAATGTTACTATGATGTGTGGCGTCTCCTACATCCTAATGAAAGAGATTATACTTTTTACTCAGCTGGCCACAATATGTACTCTCGTATCGATCGCTTTCTAGTGCCTGAAAATATGTTAGCTTTCATTGAGAAAGCTGAAATTTTAGATTTTAAATGGTCAGATCATGCTCCTATTACTTTGGGTATTCATGAAACAATACCACATGTTCCTTATAGACCTTGGAGACTGTATGATTTCATTTTGAATAACATAGATGAAAAAATCTTGGCTGAAAAAACGTTATCTTCATATTTTGAAGAAAACATTACTGAAGATATTCCATATTCTACTATTTGGAATGCTCATAAGGCTGTGTTAAGAGGACATTTTATTCAGAGAAATTCTTATATTAGGAAAACATCGTCTGCAAATGTTAAAACTTTGGAGAAAGAATTATATAATTTAAATTTAGCAAATAAATTAGGCCCTTCTTTCTCTGTTTCAGCTTTAATTAAACACGTGAAAACAAAATTGGATAAACTTAATTTGGAAAAGACTGCTAAAACTTTACGATCTTTAAAAATGTCATTTTACTCAAAGGGTAATAAAGCCTCTAATTTATTAGCGAATAAATTAAAACAAAAAACTATACAATCTAGAATAGCTTATATATTGGATGATTCTGGCCAGAAAATTTTACATCCTAGGGACATTTCTAATTCTTTTGCTGCATATTATAAGTCACTTTATAACCTTAAAGATTCCCCTCTGGAAACGCAACCAACCTCTGCTAAAATAACTGAATTTTTGGATAAAACTAATCTCCCTAGAATCCCTGATTTTCATGTTGAATTTCTTGAGTCGGACATTTCTTTGGAGGAGGTGCTTCAAGCTATTAAAGATACTCCATCTGGTAAGGCACCGGGTCCTGATGGGTTTTCTGCTCTATACTATCACAAATTTAAAAATATCTTATTGTCACATTTAACGAAATTGTTTAACGAATATTGGAAAAATGGCTATATTCCTGATGAATCCCTTTGTGCCCAAATTTCTACTTTACCTAAACCCGGGAAGGAACCTGATAGGTGTTCCAATTTTAGGCCCATTTCTCTAATTAATAATGACACCAAATTATACTCGAAAATATATATATATATAGCTAATCGTATCTCAAATTTATTGCCTCTGCTTGTTCATAACGATCAAGTAGGTTTAATTCCCAGACGTCAAGCAACAGACAATACGAGACGTTTTATTAATTTGATCTCATATATTCAAAAATCTAAACACCCCTCTTTATTTTTATCACTCGATGCTGAAAAGGCATTTGATAGGGTCCATTGGGGATATTTGGAAGATGTTTTGATTCGGTTTGGGTTCCCAGCTGCTTTGAGAAAAGCTATTTTTGCTTTGTATCAGAAGCCTACTGCAAAAGTGCTGGCCTCTGGAGTTTTGTCCGACTCATTCTCGTTATCCAATGGGACTAAGGCAGGGTTGCCCTTTGTCACCTTTACTTTTTGCTTTAGCTATTGAACCTTTGGCTGAGGCAATAAGAGTTGATAGTAATATTCAGGGTGTTACAATAGATGGAGATACTCACAAATTGGGTTTATTTGCAGACGATGTAATTCTTACGTTAAGTGATCCAGCTACTTCTATGGGTCATTTATTTTCTCTTCTTAGAGAATTTCGTGAAGTGTCCTTTTATAAAATTAATGATAGCAAAACACAGGCATTACCATTCCATATAAAGAGGAATGATTTGACTGCTCTTAAAAGATCGTATGACTTTGACTGGAGGAAGACCTTTATTTCCTATTTAGGCATTAATTTATGTAAACATTTAAAACATATGTATGCTTACAATTTAAAGACTTTTTGGCCCTCTTTGCTACTGGATCTTGAGAGGTGGGACAATCTTGAGATTTCATGGTTGGGTAGAATACACTCCATTAAGATGGTTATTCTCCCTAAGATTTTGTATTTTTTAAGAGCCATACCTTTAAGTGTGCCTATTTCTTTTTTTGATTCGGTCCGTTCTGCCCTCATAAAGTTTATCTGGAGGAAGAAGCCTAGCAGAGTCAAATTTACCACTTTGACTAATTCTAGAGACAATTTCGGATTGGGGGTGCCAGATTTTAGGAATTATTATTATGCATCGAATGCTTCTAGCGCTTTCAAATTTAATTTGGACAGGGATTGGCCTAGATGGCTTATTATGGAAATTAATAAACTAAAACCTTTTTGTATAAAAGATGTTTTATGGGTTTCACATTCTAATCGGCTCAGGTTTACAAAAATGTACCCCTCAACTAAATTGGCTATACTCTCTTGGGATAGATTATTTAATAAATTACCAGGTTCTATTACTTGGTCCAGGGCGATGTAACTTGGTTCCTTGAGATATGTTCTTCCAGACCTAGATATAGATTACTGGAATGGCAAACATATTTTTTCTATTAATGATTTCTTTAAGAATAATTCGGCTCTATCATTTACAAAATTACAAAAAAAATATAATTTAGATGCTGACAGGCAATGTGATTATGACTTCATTCTTCAAATTATTCAAGAACGATTTAATATATCTGATTTTGATGTGGATCAGTCTCATTTAGCTTTGACTGATATAGAGACAGTTTATATTAATGCCCCGGACCTGACAGGTACTATCTCATTGTGTTACTCTTCCCTCTCCTCGAAGGTTTCAGAAAAACTTAAATTTTTATCGGCCTGGGAAGAGGAATTAGGTAAAACATACGATCTAGCTGTCTGGAATGATGTGTTCTCGGGACTAAGGGGCATAACACAATGCGCACAACATTTTGAAAATCATTTTAAGATAATATACAGATGGTACCTGACCACGGAAAGGCTTTTTCGCATGAAGATGACTACAAGTTTTAAATGTTGGAGAGGCTGTAATGGCCCAGGTAATCTCCTTCATATTTTTTGGGATTGTCCATTAATTAAACCTATGTGGGACTCTTTATTACCAATAATTAAGCTTATAAATAGCGAGATTGAGGTACTTGGGCCAGAACTATGTATTTTTAAACATTTTCCGTCTGATTTGCCTAAAATAGATAAGATCATCATAGGTCATTTGCTGATTGCAGCTACTATCCTTATCCCTAAGTATTGGAAAACAGGAGTTGTTCCGACTATAAAAGAAATCTTGTATATGACTTTGGAGAATAAATCATATGAATCTTCCATTAGGCCACCCTCAGCTTTTAAAACACAACTTTTATTTTTTTGGGACACCTGGGAAGAGAAAATTAGAAAGAAATTTTTACTTTAATTTATCTTTTTTGTTCCCTTAGATTATTATTTTTTTAATTTTACATTTCTGCATGCTTCTTCTTAATCTTTCATCCATATGTATTTTTTTTTATATGGCGAGATAACTTTGGTTAAAGTGAAGACAGAGACTTCCGGATTGAAGATTTTAATAATTTACATTTCCATTTTACCCCCCTGTTTTTTTCCCCCCTTGTTTTTTTTTTCTCTCTTTCGAGTGATAATTGTTGTAACTACTATTTCCCAATTCTATGGTTTCAATTTGAATTATTATTGTACACTGTATATTGTATGTGCGATACTGTTTGACAGTCTTATATGTTTGATGTTATAGTTACATTTACTTTTGTTTTGTATTTTATAAAACTGTAATAAAAATTATTTGAAAAGTATGTGGAAGCTACACGCAATACAGTATTTGGATGAAAACATGAAGCTATCTACACTTAGCAACATACTTTTTTGCAAAAAAACCTTTTTTGTTTCTAATTCACCAAAACTGCTTTAAATCATGCCTTCAGCAGCCCATACAACAACCAACATAAAAGTAATGTTGTGGGGTGCAGTATGTGGAAGGTACAAGCAATACAGTATTTGGATGAAAACATGAAGCTATCTACACTTAGCACCATACTTTTTTGCAAAAAAACTTTTTTTGTTTCGAATTCACCAAAACTGCTTTAAATCATGCCTCCAGCAGCCCAAATAACAACCAACATGAAAGTAATGTTGTGGGATGCAGTATGTGGAAGCTACAAGCAATACATTATTTGGATGAAAACATGAAGCTATCAACACTTAGCACCATACTTTTTTGCAAAAAAACTTTTTTGTTTCTAATTCACCAAAACTGCTTTAAATCATGCCTTCAGCAGCCCAAATAACAACCAACATAAAAGTAATGTTGTGGGGTGGAGTATGTGGAAACTACACGCAATACAGTATTTGGATGAAAACATGAAGCTATCTACACTTAGCACCATACTTTTTTGCAAAAAAACTTTTTTGGTTTCTTATTCACCAAAACTGCTTTAAATCATGCCTTCAGCAGCCCAAATAACAACCAACATAAAAGTAATGTTGTGGGGTGCAGTATGTGGAAGCTACAAGCAATACAGTATTTGGATGAAACCGTGAAGCTATCTACACCTAGCACCATACTGTTTTGCAAAAAAACTTTTTTTGTTTCTAATTCACCAAAACTGCTTTAAATCATGCCTTCAGCAGCCCATACAACAACCAACATAAAAGTAAAGTTGTGGGGTGCAGTATGTGGAAGCTACAAGCAATACAGTATTTGGATGAAAACATGACGCTATCTACACTTAGCACCATACTGTTTTGCAAAAAAACTTTTTTTTGTTTCTAATTCACCAAAACTGCTTTAAATCATGCCTTCAGCAGCCCAAATAACAACCAACATAAAAGTAATGTTGTGGGGTGCAGTATGTGGAAGCTACAAGCAATACAGTATTTGGATGAAAACATGAAGCTAGTTACACTTAGCACCATACTTTTTTGCCAAAAAACTTTTTTTGTTTCTAATTCACCAAAACTGCTTTAAATCATGCCTTCAGCAGCCCATACAACAACCAACATAAAAGTAAAGTTGTGGGGTGCAGTATGTGGAAGCTACAAGCAATACAGTATTTGGATGAAAACATGAAGCTATCTACACATAGCACCATACTTTTTTGCAAAAAAACTTTTTTGGTTTCTTATTCACCAAAACTGCTTTAAATCATGCCTTCAGCAGCCCAAATAACAACCAACATAAAAGTAATGTTGTGGGGTGCAGTATGTGGAAGCTACAAGCAATACAGTATTTGGATGAAACCGTGAAGCTGTCTACACTTAGCACCATACTTTTTTGCAAAAAAACTTTTTTTGTTTCTAATTCACCAAAACTGCTTTAAATCATGCCTTCAGCAGCCCATACAACAACCAACATAAAAGTAATGTTGTGGGGTGCAGTATGTGGAAGCTACAAGCAATACAGTATTTGGATGAAAACATGACGCTATCTACACTTAGATCCATACTTTTTTGCAAAAAAACTTTTTTTGTTTCTAATTCACCAAAACTGCTTTAAATCATGCCTTCAGCAGCCCATACAACAACCAACATAAAAGTAAAGTTGTGGGGTGCAGTATGTGGAAGCTACACACAATACAGTATTTGGATGAAAACATGAAGCTATCAACACTTAGCACCATACTTTTTTGCAAAAAAACTTTTTTTGTTTCTAATTCACCAAAACTGCTTTAAATCATGCCTTCAGCAGCCCATACAACAACCAACATAAAAGTAATGTTGTGGGGTGCAGTATGTGGAAGCTACAAGCAATACAGTATTTGGATGAAAACATGAAGCTATCTACACTTAGCACCATACTGTTTTGCAAAAAAACTTTTTTTGTTTCTAATTCACCAAAACTGCTTTAAATCATGCCTTCAGCAGCCCAAATAACAACCAACATAAAAGTAATGTTGTGGGGTGCAGTATGTGGAAGCTACAAGCAATACAGTATTTGGATGAAAACATGAAGCTATCTACACTTAGCACCATACTTTTTTGCAAAAAAACTTTTTTTGTTTCTAATTCACCAAAACTGCTTTAAATCATGCCTTCAGCAGCCCAAATAACAACCAACATAAAAGTAATGTTGTGGGGTGCAGTATGTGGAATCTACACGCAAAACATTATTTGGATGAAAACATAAAGCTATCTACACCTAGCACCCATACATTGGGGGAATATACAAGTTTTTTTTTTTTTTTTTTTTCCCTCTGGTCCACACGTTGAGTTAGGGATATTTACAATCAAAAGTAGAGGCTCCTACCGTATAAAATTCCGCCTACTGCGCTTTAAACGCAGAGCACCTTAGTTTCTTTCCAAATACAATGGTTAGGAAAGAACTTAGATGGAGCTTTTGCTCCAAATTTTATGTTTTTTCGCGATAGGGAGTCTATACCAGGAGTATTGTCTTGCTTATATAAAATTCTAAAATTGGGAAGGGGAACGAGGAGAGAATTAGTTAATAAATGGCTATAAGAGTTATGTCTCTCAATGCCCAAGGGCTAAATTGTGTCGTAAAAAGATGCCTACTTTACGACACATTAATAAAAAATAATATCCAAGTGGCCTTCCTTCAAGAGACCCATTGGAAAAAGTCAGAGAAACAATCAAATTCCCATTAATAATCCAGGCCTCTTTAACGGAAAAAAAGAAGGGTGTAGCCATTGTTTTTGCGGAGAATTTACAAATAAATATTCTAGGTCAGGATTTAGACCCTGAGGGTCGCTTTATTATCCTTGTTTGCAAAATAGAACATGCTATATTTACGTTTATTAATGTATATCTCCCAAATAAAAACCCCATTCTGCTCTTTCAAAAAATTATAGATAGAGCTGAAAAGATTCAAAAAGGCTGTTTATTAATAGCGGGTGATTTCAACTGTATAATGGACCCGATTCTAGACAAAAAAATTCCTAATGATGGTTTAGTAGATAAAAACCTAGTTAAACAAGCCAAAAAATTGACAATTATTTGTAAAAAAGGAGATCTTTTCGATATTTGGCGTACTCTCCATCCATATACAAAAGATTATTCACATCTGTCTCGAGTATATGGATCTTATTCTAGGATCGACCTTTGCCTGGGCTGTGCTTCTATGATAAGGAGAGTTAAGAAAGCGTCTCTAATAGAGAATACATGGTCAGATCATAGTTTTAATGTTATAGAGATTGGTAATAGAATAGTAGGTGCGACTTCATGGAAGTTAAATGACTTCATCTTAAAAAATAAAGAAAATAGAGAATATTTATTAAGAATGTCAGATTTTTTCTTTAAAGAAAATATGACTCCTGATTTAGATTCGGCTACAATCTGGCTTTCTTATAAAGCAGTAATGAGAGGATACCTTATCAAAATAAGTAAACAAGATAAAAGAAATAGGGACTTGGATCTGTCTGATTTATATATGAATTACTTTAAACTGACTTCCAGCAATAAAATCGCTCCTAAAGTAGATAATTTAAAAGCAATCAAGGAGATAAAACAAAAAATAAACATTAAATTAGAAGATAAGATTATAAAAGCTATTCATAATTTAAAATTAAAAAATTAAAAAAGCAGATAAGATCTTGACCAAAAAACTCAAAAATAAAAGATCAGCGAGTAAAATATCAAAAATCATTGAAGGAGATAAAATATTTTTATCCCCGGAGGATATTGGCCAAGCATTTAATAATTATTATAGCGACCTTTATAATCTAAGTAAAGGAGTTTCAGTAAGAGAAATTGATGAATATCTTAAAGAAATAAAAATTCCAAGAATATCAGATCTTCAAAGAGATACTATAAATCAACCAATAACTATAAAAGAATTGACAAAAGCAATAGACCATTTAGAAAATCAAAAAACTCCCGGCCCCGACGGATTTGGTAATAGCTTCTATAAAATCTTTAAAGACTCCTTCTCACCATGTCTCACCTCTCTTTTTATGACTTTTAATGAAATAGCATTAAGCTCTAAAACTCCTGCCGAATTCCTCCACGCTAATATTTTACCGATATTAAAACCTGAAAAAGATCCTACTAATATAAGAAATTATAGACCAATTTCTTTAATTAATGTGGATATAAAATTATACGCATCTATACTAGCAGCACGCCTTAAACTAATAATACCCTCTATAATCCATACCGATCAGATTGGGTTTGTATCGAACAGATCGTCTTGTAATCATACAAGAAGAATGTTTGATATTATAGAACAATCAGAAAATTCGAGTATACCCCTCCTAAGTCTATCTTTAGACGCCGAAAAGGCGTTTGATCGCGTTGGATGGGGATATTTAAACACAACATTAAAAGCCTTTGGATTCGAAGGTTGGTTTTATGAGGCAATTAAAACATTATACTCTTCCCCCATGGCAAGAACTATCGGCCCAAATATATGTTCTAATTGGTTTAATCTAACCAACGGTACAAGACAAGGATGCCCACTTTCTCCTTTATTATATTTAATTTCGATAGAACCTTTAGCAATAAAAATAAGAAATAACACAGATATAAAAGGTTTTGTAACCAGTAAAAGAGAATTAAAAATCTCTTTATATGCGGACGATATTTTAGTTACTCTTACCCAACCCCTTACATCTCTGCATCACTTAATGAATGAAATTAATAGATATAGCCTGATTTCAAATTATAAATTAAATGAGAATAAAACAATAGCTCAAAGTAAAAATATTGCTTTAGATTCACAAATAACTCTAGAGAAAAAATATAAATGTAAATGGACTAATAAAGAGTTTAGTTATCTGGGAATGCGGATAGCTGCAAAACCGGAAAATCAAGTAGAGATAAATTTTATGCCTTTATATAAACAATCAAATAAATTCTTAAGAGAGTGGAGATATCTTGACATATCATGGTGGGGTAGAGTTAACACGATTAACTATTATATATTGCCAAAATGGGCATATCTCTTTAAAATGTTACCATACAAAATACCAAGACCGTGGTTAGATATGGCCCAATCATTATTTGATACATACATTTGGAGAGGGAAGAGACCAAGAATAGCTAAATCGATTCTCTCTAAGAAAACCAAGCAAGGTGGATTAAATTACCCCAACATACATTGGATATATCAAGCCAATATAATTGCCCATGTAAGCTACTTACAAATAGAACAAAATAAAGAAGAACCTTGGTATATGATCGAATCTGATGCTTTTTTTAAAAATGACCTAGAATATTTACTATGGACGAACAATCTAAAATCTAACATCGATCTAATAAATTTAAAATCTATGACTTTAACTCAAACTTTATTAGAATGGAATATAATAAAAAAAAGAATAGGTTTACATAATAAAGTCATAAAACCAGTACACATAAAAACTTTACATTACATTATTGAGGACTTTACATTAGATCGATGTTCAATTCTAAATACTTTAACCTTCTCTGATATAATGACAAATAATGAGATCTGTCTATTTTCAGACTTGGTTGAAAGGATACAACTCTCTAATAAAGATATGTTTCAATATCTACGTATTAAAAGTTTTCTGAGGAAACACTTACTGTCTACTAGCCCTCTGAACAATTTTCTTGAGGTTATCTTTTCCCATAAAAAAATAAATAAACTTGTGACTAAATGTAATGAATTAATGAGATTAAGCAATAAAACTTCTACACCTACAAGTTTAAAATCCTGGGAAAATGATTTAAATTTAAAAATACCTCTAAAAGAATGGAATACAGCTGCCTACCAAATAAATAAGGTAGTTCATTGTTTAAACTTAGTAGAAAATCAATATAAATTATTATATAGATGGTATTTAACCCCCAAAAAATTAAATAAAATGTATCCTCATGTGGCCCCTAATTGTTGGAGATGCGGTGATCAAGACGGCTCTTTTCTACATATGTGGTGGCTTTGCAAATTAGTTTCTCCAATTTGGAAATATACCTTTGAATTGTTTTATCAACTAACGAATATAAAAGTCGATAGGGACCCCAAGATTGCGTTGCTCCTTTTAAATATAGCACATATACCAAAAGAAAAAAGACCGCTAGTGATACACTGCCTAGCAGCTGCAAAAATAATAATAGCTAGAAATTGGAAATCTACTGAGCTGTTTCATATGGACCACTACTTATCTCAGTTGATCCATCAACTAAATATGGAAAAGGACATTAGCTGGTCTTTCGATATAACGGGTAGAACTACATGGACTTACCTTAATTGGTTAAAAAAAGCCCAGGACATTGCGAGACAAAAAAAAAAAAAAAAACAATAATTAATATAATGGAAATAATTCTCTTCTCTCCTCTGAGGAGTCCCCAATGCTTATTTGAAACAATATATTTAGATATTTATATTAGCGTCTGTCTTTATGTATGTCGATTATATATTAGACTCTGAATGTTTCTAAAATAGATGTATATTTATGAATTTTCTATCTGTATATTTTATACTTTTCTAAAAAAAAAAGAAAAAAGAAAACATGAAGCTATCTACACTTAGCGCCACACTTTTTTGCAAAAAAACTTTTTTTGTTTCTAATTCACCAAAACTGCTTTAAATCATGCCTTCAGCAGCCCAAATAACAACCAACATGAAAGTAATGTTGTGGGGTGCAGTATGTGGAAGCTACACGCAATACAGTATTTGGATGAAAACATAAAGCTATCTACACTTAGCACCATACCTTTTTGCAAAAAAACTTTTTTTGTTTCTAATTCACCAAAACTGCTTTAAATCATGCCTTCAGCAGCCCAAATAACAACCAACATAAAAGTAATGTTGTGGGGTGCAGTATGTGGAAGCTACATGCAATACAGTATTTGGATGAAAACATAAAGCTATCTACACCTAGCACCATACTTTTTTGCAAAAAAACTTTTTTTGTTTCTAATTCACCAAAACTGCTTTAAATCATGCCTTCAGCAGCCCAAATAACAACCAACATAAAAGTAATGTTGTGGGGTTCAGTATGTGGAAGCTACGAGCAATACAGTATTTGGATGAAAACATGAAGCTATCTACACCTAGCACCATACTTTTTTACAAAAAACATTTTTTTTTTCCAATTCACCAAAACTGCTTTAAATCATGCCTTCAGCAGCCCAAATAACAACCAACATTAAAGTAATGTTGTAGGGTGCAGTATGTGGAAGTTACACGCAATACAGTATTTGGATGAAAACATGAAGCTATCTACACCTAGCACCATACTTTTTGCAAAAAAACTTTTTTTGTTTCTAATTCACCAAAACTGCTTTAAATCATGCCTTCAGCAGCCCAAATAACAACCAACATAAAAGTAAAGTTGTGGGGTGCAGTATGTGGAAGCTACAAGCAATACAGTATTTGGATGAAAACATGAAGCTATCTGCACTTAGCACCATACTTTTTTGCAAAATAACTTTTTTTGTTTCTAATTCACCAAAACTGCTTTAAATCATGCCTTCAGCAGCCCAAATAACAACCAACATAAAAGTAATGTTGTGGGATACAGTATGTGGAAGCTACACGCAATATAGTATTTGAATGAAAACATGAAGCTATCTACACCTAGCACCATACTTTTTTGCAAAAAAACTTTTTTTGTTTCTACTTCACCAAAACTGCTTTAAATCATGCCTTCAGCAGCCCAAATAACAACCAACATAAAAGTAATGTTGTTTGGTGCAGTATGTGGAAGCTACAAGCAATACAGTATTTGAATGAAAACATGAAGCTATCTCCACGTAGCACCATACTGTTTTGCAAAAAAACTTTTTTTGTTTCTAATTCACCAAAACTGCTTTAAATCATGCCTTCAGCAGCCCAAATAACAACCAACATAAAAGTAATGTTGTGGGGTGCAGTATGTGGAAGCTACAAGCAATACAGTATTTGGATGAAAACATGAAGCTATCTACACCTAGCACCATACTTTTTTGCAAAAAAACTTTTTTTGTTTCTAATTCACCAAAACTGCTTTAAATCATGCCTTCAGCAGCCCATACAACAACCAACATTAAAGTAATGTTGTGGGGTGCAGTATGTGGAAGCTACAAGCAATACATTATTTGGATGAAAACATAAAGCTATCTACACTTAGCACCATACTTTTTTGCAAAAAAACTTTTTTTGTTTCTAATTCACCAAAACTGCTTTAAATCATGCCTTCAGCAGCCCAAATAACAACCAACATAAATGTAATGTTGTGGGGTGCAGTATGTGGAAGCTACACGCAATAAAGTATTTGGATGAAAACATGAAGCTATCTACACCTAGCACCATACTGTTTTGCAAAAAAAGTTTTTTTGTTTCTAATTCACCAAAACTGCTTTAAATCATGCCTTCAGCAGCCCAAATAACAACCAACATAAAAGTAATGTTGTGGGGTGCAGTATGTGGAAGCTACACGCAATAAAGTATTTGGATGAAAACATGAAGCTATCTACACCTAGCACCATACTTTTTTGCAAAAAAACTTTTTTTGTTTCTAATTCACCAAAACTGCTTTAAATCATGCCTTCAGCAGCCCATACAACAATCAACATAAAAGTAATGTTGTGGGATGCAGTATGTGGAAGCTACAAGCAATACAGTACTTGGATGAAAACTTGTAGCTATCTACACTTAGCACCATACTTTTTTGCAAAAAAACTTTTTTTGTTTCCAATTCACCAAAACTGCTTTAAATCATGCCTTCAGCAGCCCAAATAACAACCAACATAAAAGTAATGTTGTGGGATACAGTATGTGGAAGCTACACGCAATATAGTATTTGAATGAAAACATGAAGCTATCTACACCTAGCACCATACTTTTTTGCAAAAAAACTTTTTTTGTTTCTACTTCACCAAAACTGCTTTAAATCATGCCTTCAGCAGCCCAAATAACAACCAACATAAAAGTAATGTTGTGGGGTGCAGTATGTGGAAGCTACAAGCAATACAGTATTTGAATGAAAACATGAAGCTATCTCCACGTAGCACCATACTGTTTTGCAAAAAAACTTTTTTTGTTTCTAATTCACCAAAACTGCTTTAAATCATGCCTTCAGCAGCCCAAATAACAACCAACATAAAAGTAATGTTGTGGGGTGCAGTATGTGGAAGCTACAAGCAATACAGTATTTGGATGAAAACATGAAGCTATCTACACCTAGCACCATACTTTTTTGCAAAAAAACTTTTTTTGTTTCTAATTCACCAAAACTGCTTTAAATCATGCCTTCAGCAGCCCATACAACAACCAACATTAAAGTAATGTTGTGGGGTGCAGTATGTGGAAGCTACAAGCAATACATTATTTGGATGAAAACATAAAGCTATCTACACTTAGCACCATACTTTTTTGCAAAAAAACTTTTTTTGTTTCTAATTCACCAAAACTGCTTTAAATCATGCCTTCAGCAGCCCAAATAACAACCAACATAAATGTAATGTTGTGGGGTGCAGTATGTGGAAGCTACACGCAATAAAGTATTTGGATGAAAACATGAAGCTATCTACACCTAGCACCATACTGTTTTGCAAAAAAACTTTTTTTGTTTCTTATTCACCAAAACTGCTTTAAATCATGCCTTCAGCAGCCCAAATAACAACCAACATGAAAGTAATGTTGTGGGATGCAGTATGTGGAAGCTACAAGCAATAAAGTATTTGGATGAAAACATGAAGCTATCTACACCTAGCACCATACTTTTTTGCAAAAAAACTTTTTTTGTTTCTAATTCACCAAAACTGCTTTAAATCATGCCTTCAGCAGCCCATACAACAATCAACATAAAAGTAATGTTGTGGGATGCAGTATGTGGAAGCTACAAGCAATACAGTACTTGGATGAAAACTTGTAGCTATCTACACTTAGCACCATACTTTTTTGCAAAAAAACTTTTTTTGTTTCCAATTCACCAAAACTGCTTTAAATCATGCCTTCAGCAGCCCAAATAACAACCAACATAAAAGTAATGTTGTGGGTTGCAGTATGTGGAAGATACAAGCAATACAGTATTTGGATGAAAACATGAAGCTATCTACACTTAGCACCATACTTTTTTGCAAAAAAAACTTTTTTTGTTTCTAATTCACCAAAACTGCTTTAAATCATGCCTTCAGCAGCCCAAATAACAACCGACATAAAAGTAAAGTTGTGGGGTGCAGTATGTGGAAGCTACAAGCAATACAGTATTTGGATGAAAACATGACGCTATCTACACTTAGCACCATACTTTTTTGCAAAAAAACTTTTTTTTGTTTCTAATTCACCAAAACTGCTTTAAATCATGCCTTCAGCAGCCCATACAACAACCAACATAAAAGTAATGTTGTGGGGTGCAGTATGTGGAAGCTACAAGCAATACAGTATTTGGATGAAACCATGAAGCTATCTATCTACACCTAGCACCATACTGTTTTGCAAAAAAACTTTTATTGTTTCTAATTCACCAAAACTGCTTTAAATCATGCCTTCAGCAGCCCAAATAACAACCAACATAAAAGTAATGTTGTGGGGTGCAGTATGTGGAAGCTACAAGCAATACAGTATTTGGATGAAACCATGAAGCTATCTACACCTAGCACCATAGTGTTTTGCAAAAAAACTTTTATTGTTTCTAATTCACCAAAACTGCTTTAAATCATGCCTTCAGCAGCCCATACAACAACCAACATAAAAGTAAAGTTGTGGGGTGCAGTATGTGGAAGCTACAAGCAATACAGTATTTGGATGAAAACATGAAGCTATCTACACTTAGCACCATACTTTTTTGCAAAAAAACTTTTTTTGTTTCTAATTCACCAAAACTACTTTAAATCATGCCTTCAGCAGCCCAAATAACAACCAACATTAAAGTAATGTTGTGGGGTGCAGTGTCTGGAAGCTACAAGCAATACAGTATTTGGATGAAAACATGAAGCTATCTACACTTAGCACCATACTTTTTTGCAAAAAAACTTTTTTTGTTTCTAATTCATCAAAACTGCTTTAAATCATGCCTTCAGCAGCCCATACAACAACCAACATAAAAGTAAAGTTGTGGGGTGCAGTATGTGGAAGCTACAAGCAATACAGTATTTGGATGAAAACATGACGCTATCTACACCTAGCACCATACTGTTTTGCAAAAAAACTTTTTTTGTTTCTAATTCACCAAAACTGCTTTAAATCATGCCTTCAGCAGCCCAAATAACAACCAACATGAAAGTAATGTTGTGGGATGCAGTATGTGGAAGCTACAAGCAATACAGTATTTGGATGAAAACATGAAGCTATCAACAGTTAGCACCATACTTTTTTGCAAAAATACTTTTTTTGTTTCTAATTCACCAAAACTGCTTTAAATCATGCCTTCAGCAGCCCAAATAACAACCAACATAAAAGTAATGTTGTGGGGTGCAGTATGTGGAAGCTACAAGCAATACAGTATTTGGATGAAAACATGAAGCTATCTACACCTAGCACCATACTTTTTTGCAAAAAAACCCTTTTTTGTTTCTAATTCACCAAAACTGCTTTAAATCATGCCTTCAGCAGCCCATACAACAACCAACATAAAAGTAATGTTGTGGGGTGCAGTATGTGGAAGCTACAAGCAATACAGTATTTGGATGAAACATGAAGCTATCTACACCTAGCACCATACTTTTTTGCAAAAAAACTTTTTTTGTTTCTAATTCACCAAAACTGCTTTAAATCATGCCTTCAGCAGCCCAAATAACAACCAACATAAAAGTAATGTTGTGGGGTGCAGTATGTGGAAGCTACAAGTGTTTTGGATGCTTTCCAATAAAGCCTTTATTCAATTGTTGAACTGCTCCAAATTATGTGAATATAAATGTACGTGCACGGAGAGAGAAATAAGACACACGACACACTCTGGGTCAGGTCCAAAATCACTCTGCTTTATTTTGTTTATATTATAGATTATAAAATCCCGGTTTCAGGTCTTGGACATGTCCCTCGGATCTATATGTCCCTACACGGGGCGGGGATTACCGTCAGGGGGAACTATCGAACTAAATGGTGTTTCATAAGAAGATGCAAAGCTTGGCACCGTGTCATCGTACATAAGCATTAACGGGTTAGTCTCGCCTACTGCAAGCATTTTATCGCATAGACGTCGAAGACAAGGGACTACACATAATAGCATAAAAGCGACAATAATAACAATAATCAGTAAAATTATTCCCAGCTGGACCAGAGCTTGTTTCCATCCTTTGAGCCAGCCAAACCATTCGGCCCATGGATGATCGATTCCGGAGTTGCGCTTTAATTCGTCTCCTAGAGAATTTAACTTTTTAATAGCCACGGTCACTTTTCCGTCGGGGCCTGTATTATCTGGGATGAAAGTACAAGTTTCTCCAATTATTTGACAGACTCCGCCTTTTTCTGCCAGAATCATATCTAATGCCATACGATTCTGAAAAGTCATCTGGGTTGCAGCCTCCAATTGATCCAAAAATCCTTGGAGTGCATCTCGGATGTAGTTGACAAATCTCTGCTGATTATAATAGATATAGTTAATCCAGTCAACATTTTTATTTATTGTAACAATGGGAAAAATGGATTCGAAACCAGCGACTACTTGATCTCAGGCTTTATACTGGGACCCCCCTTGGAACTCCTATTGCATCTATATACACATGGGGGTCGAAGCTTCCCTCGGGGGCTTTTGAGACACTGCGTTTCTTACGGAACAGGGTAGACTGGGCCTCAACAGCTTCTGGCTTTTCCGACATTATAAATAACGGCATTATAACTTTGGCCAGTGCACATTCACCAGTCCAACTACCTTCTAATCTGGTGCGCAGTTTCATGTCTCCACATAGCCAATAGATGTCTCCCAAAGAATATACTTCATTTTGTGTGGGGGAACCGGTCAAATTGCTGTATTCAGCACAATTACCATTAGAGAATTTACCAAGAAATTTGCCTGTTCCTTTGGTGTTTGAAATACAAATGTAAGTGCCAGAATATAAAGTAATTCCTCCGTTGAGCTTGGGAGCCTCGATTAATAGAGGGTATTCTCTTTTCCATTTCTCACATTCGGTGAACTTGTTACTGGTATTGGTATAAAGACTCAATAGACATAACAGTGACTGATAGGGCAACTGTAGGGGTACTGTACCCAGATGTGGACGGGCTCTACCACACACATAGCAATTGGACTTATTGTGCTTAATAGCAGAATATTGCATCCACTCGAGCCATACATTAATATCATTATATCCAGTTTCTATGGCTACAGTATCATCATAAGTGGGATTCGCTATAGCTATCATACGTTGAATGGCGCGCATTATATGGAATTTCCGGTGGTTTAGAAACTGGTTGGTTTAATGGTTTACCTTGTGGCTCTTTCCATTCTAAACTATTGTACATATCTTTAAGATAGAAGGGGGCCTTGCCGCTCATGAAACCATATTTGTAAATCCCGGAAATATATTTTCGAGCATCAGTTGGCCGGGGATTCTCTATAGTAAGGGTGTATCGTTGGTTATCACCAGTTCCGGTGGATATGAGAGTCATTCGTGAGAGCAATGATTTACCATATTGATCTTTGAGGGCTAGGGCTTCAGGGGGCTTATGTCCCCATTTGGTAACTGAATTAGTTATTACAGAGCACCAATACCCATTGCCATCCAACATAGCATATGTACCCAAAACATTCTCCTATTTGAACATCACAATACCCGGGGTCAAAATTGTCGGTGGTATCCCCTTCTTGTGTCATCACACCGGTATATACATTGGTGTAGCGTTTAGAAACACAATCTATAATGTGACAAAATTGGAATGAGTATATGGCTACTGTTGTGCTACTGGAGTTATACCAAAAAGTGGGGGGACCTGCTTGTCGTGCGTCTCTTGTAATGGCTACCTGACCCCCCTGGTGACTGGTAGCTTGAGCTGTAGAACCTGTGTGCCCATAAGATCTAATTAATTTTCCCCACATATATGGCAAAATGGTTAATAGCAGCAATGGGATGCCCACCCCCTTGCAAAGGATATGCATTTTAGGAGTCAATTGCTGGAGGATCGTATCCTTTGACTCTCTTGCAGTGTGATGCGTGTATCCACGTGGGCTTCCCTTCAACTTTTTTTGAGGTAGGTGTTGTTAACAGCACTTGATAAGGGCCCTCGAATCGCGGTTCCAGAGTAGATCGGACGTGTTTCTTCACGACCACCCACTCTCCAGGCAATAGAGAATGGGTACCTTTGAGGGTATTGGGATCTGGAATAGAAGAGAAAACTTGGGCATGTATATTAGACAACTGAGTAGTCAAAGCAATAACATATTTTGCCATTGTTTCATAATTCATTTGCAATTGTTGTGGGAAATACTGGCCTAGTCTAGGACTACTTCCGAAAAGTATTTCGTGTGGAGTGAGTTTGTGTGATGCAGATGCCTTTGGCGTATGTCTGATAGCAAACGATAGCACAATGGGTAGACACTGTACCCAATTTAGACCAGTCTCTTGAGTCATTTTTAGCATTTTTGACTTGATTATACCATTCAGTCTTTCCACTTTCCCGCTACTCTGAGGTCTGTAGGGAGTGTGGAAAGCGAGATGTAAACCTATAATCTTCCACACTTCTTGGGTGATGTTTGCAGTGAATGCAGGTCCCTGATCGCTTTCTATGACCTCAGGGACCCCAAAGCGACAAATAAGTTCTTGAATGAGTTTCTTGGCGGTAGTGGGTGCGGTTTGGTTTCGTACTGGATAGGCCTCTGGCCATCCGGAAAACACATCGACCACTACCAGTACATATTGAAATGTCTGACACATCGGCATTTGAATGTGGTCAATTTGAATCCGTTGGAAAGGGTATTGAGCATTCGGTAAACATTTAGGCGGTGTAGGTTCTGTTCTTCCGGTGTTACACTGAGCACAAATTAAACATGATTCGGTGGTTCGTGCTAGCATCGGGGTGATTCCTGGTGCGATCTGCTCAGGCGTTTCCTTTTGCTTCCATAGTGTCAGCCCGTGAGTGTGCCTTGACTTTGATCATTGCAACTTGTTTCGGGAGTAGGGCCGCAGTCATCAAAGCTTCAACTGCTTTCCCGTTCTTGATTGGAGTCCCTGCTGCGGTGATATAATCTCTTGCCTTCCAGATGACTCCAAAATCATGTTTAACTCCGAAGGCGTACCTGGAATCCGTATAGATATTTGCGGTAGAATCTTTAGCCATAATGCAGGCCTCGGTGAGGGCAGCTAGTTCAGCCTCCTGAGCCGACTGATCCGGTCGTAGAGCTTTTGCACAGAGTACAGTGGTGTCAGTCGTAACCGCCATTCCCGTATGGAAGCGACCCTTGTCATCGGCATATCTGGAGCCGTCCACAAATAGGGTACATTCTGGGTTTGAGAGTGGGGTATCCTGTATGTTCGGAGGCGAACCGACTTCCGCTTGCATCATGGTCAGACAATCATGTGGATCGTCCTCGGGTGGTACATCTGGAAAATCGACATTTGATGACTGTGTATGCCACAATAGCTGTTCCTGAAGATCTTCTTCTGTGGCTAGATCAATAAAATCTGTAGACGGAATATCAGTATACTCCCCCCTTGGAAATGGAAGGAGGGCAGCCGGATTGAGAACATTGCATCGTTGAATAGTAACATTGTCGGGCAACAACAGACTCCCTTGGAGACAAAGATGACGCTGAGCAGTGAGATATCTGGGTTGGGTCTGTTGTAAAATAGCTGAGATGTCATGTGGAGCTAGAATTGTCATGGGATGTCCGAGGACAATATCTGAAGTGATGTCCAGAAGACAGCTGGCAGCGTGAATAGCCCTTACACAGGAGGGTGTCGCGCGAGCAACTGGGTCCAATCGTTTGGAGTAGAATCCGAGGGGACGATGTCGACCACCGTGCATCTGAGTGAGAACGCCTGTGGCATGGCCTTGCCGTTCCATAACATAGAGACGGAATGGAAGAGAATAGTTCGGAATTCCTAAAGCTGGAGATGAGGCAATCATTTGTTGTAGAGCGTCGAATGAGTCCAGTGCCTCTGGTGTTAAATAAAAAATTGTTGGTAGTTCTCGAGGTATACAGTCATATAGTGGTTGCATTAGAACAGAAGCGTCGGGAATCCAGGGACGACAGTATAAAATGAGACCCAGAAAGGTCTGTTGCTGATGTGGAGTTTCTGGCGGAGCCAACTCCAGGATGGCCTTTTTCCGTGCCATTGTAAGGTGTTTACGGCTTTGGTAATACAATGTCCCAGAAAAATCACTTTTTGAAGGCATAACTGTAGTTTCGATTTGGAGACCTTACAGCCAGCTGTAGCTAGAAAATAGAGTAGGTCCAGGGTAGTTTCTTGACACGTGGATGGGTCTGGAGCACAAAGATGTAGGTCATCCACGTATTGCAGGAGCTCAACTTCCGGGTGAGCGTCTTGCCATGAAGAAAGCACAGAAGATATAGCTTTGCTGAAACTGGACGGGCTGTTTTGAGCTCCTTGTGGCATCACTGTCCAGGTGTATTGCCGACCAGCATGTGTGAATGCAAAAAGATATTGACACCAAGGGTGTAATGGAATGGAGAAAAAGGCATTAGCAAGATCAATTACAGTGAACCAGGATGCCGTAGGTGGAATGCTGGATAGAAGAGTATGTGGATTTGGCACAATAGGGGTATCCAGAACCGTGGCTTCGTTGACAGCGCGTAAATCTTGTACCATCCTGTACACTGGAGGTTGGCCTTTGATCTGCTTCTTTTTGACTGGATACAGCGGAATATTGCAAAGAGAAGTAGTAGGTATTATTGCACCGGATTCTAGGAGTGCAGCTACTTGAATAGATATTGCATCTAGTTGGGCCACCGATAAAGGATATTAGGCCTTTTATGGAAGAATGTTAGGATCCTTAAGCACAACTTGTACTGGTGGGGACGTTGAGTCGTCCAATGTCCATAGGCCCAGAGGCCCACAAAATAGCTGGAAGATTGTCAAGCAATTTGTTTAGAAAGTCTGGGGGCTCATCTTGAGGTGGATCATGTATTACTGCCATAAGCATACAGGTTTCTTCAGGGGCGAGAGCAGTATTGAGAGTGACAGTTCCATTGTCAGTAAAAGAGATATTAGCTTGGATTTTGCTGAGAAAATCCGCTCCTAGAAGATTGAAAGGACAAGTGGCACTGACCACAAATTGAGCTAGAGTAGATGAAGGCAGATGTATTGAAGAGCTTGTGACAGGTAAGGGGCATGTGAGTGGGTTGTGTTGAACCACGCCTTCTAACCCACTACAGGGGAGTTGTATATCAGATAACCAGGATGGGTGTGCATCCGTCTCACAAAGCACGCTACGAGCAGCGCCAGTGTCAACAAAAAATGAGCAAGGTTTTCCGGCTACATCAAGAGTGATCTTAGGGGAAGGGCTGGAAGGAGGGGCGGAGACGGCCATGCAAATAGAGTCCTCCTCCTCCATTTGCTCGCCTATTTCCTATGGCTGAGGAGGAGGAGGTGGATACACTATTTGGATGAAAACATGAAGCTATCTACACCTAGCACCATACTTTTCAAATAATTTTTATTACAGTTTTATAAAATACAAAACAAAAATAAATGTAACTATAACATCAAACATATGAGACTGTCAAATAGTATCGCACATACAATATACAGTGTACAATAATAATTCAAATTGAAACCATAGATTTGGGAAATAGTAGTTACAACAATTATCACTCGAAAGAGAAAGAAAAACAAGGGGGGAAAAACAGGGGGGAATATGGAAATGTAAATTATTAAAATCTTCAATCTGGAAGTCTCTGTCTTCACTTTAACGAAAGTTATCTCGCTATATAAAAAAAATACATATGGATGAAAAATTAAGAAGAAGCGTGCAGAAATGTAAAATTAAAAAAATAATAATCTAAAGGAACAAAAAAGATAAACTAAAGTAAAAATTCCTTTCTAATTTTCTCTTCCCAGGTGTCCCAAAAAAATAAAAGTTGTGTTTTAAAAGCTGAGGGTGGCCTAACGGATTTACAGGATTTCTTTTATAGTCGGAACAACTCCTGTTTTCCAATACTTAGGGATAAGGATAGTAGCTGCAATCAGCAAATGACCTATGATGATCTTATCTATTTTAGGCAAATCAGACTGAAAATGTTTAAAAATACATAGTTCTGGACCAAGTACCTCAATCTCGCTATTCATAAGCTTAATTATTGGTAATAAAGAGTCCCACATAGGTTTAATTAATGGACAATCCCAAAAAATATGGAGGAGATTACCTAGGCCATTACAGCCTCTCCAACATTTAAAACTTGTAGTCATCTTCATGCGAAAAAGCCTTTCCGGTGTCAGGTACCATCTGTATATTATCTTAAAATGATTTTCAAAATGTTGTGCGCATTGTGTTATGCCCCTTAGTCCCGAGAACACATCATTCCAGACAGCTAGATCGTACATTTTACCTAATTCCTCTTCCCAGGCCGATAAAAATTTAAGTTTTTCTGAAACCTTCGAGGAGAGGGAAGAGTAATACAATGAGATAGTACCTGTCAGGTCCGGGGCATTAATATAAACTGTCTCTATATCAGTCAAAGCTAAATGAGCCTGATCCACATCAAAATCAGATATATTAAATCGTTCTTGAATAATTTGAAGAATGAAGTCATAATCACATTGCCTGTCAGCATCTAAATTATATTTTTTTTGTAATTTTGTAAATGATAGAGCCGAATTATTCTTAAAGAAATCATTAATAGAAAAAAATATGTTTGCCATTCCAGTAATCTATATCTAGGTCTGGAAGAACATATCTCAGGGAACCAAGTGACATCGCCCTGGACCAAGTAATAGAACCTGGTAATTTATTACATAATCTATCCCAAGAGAGTATAGCCAATTTAGTTGAGGGGTACATTTTTGTAAACTTGGGCCGATTAGCATGTGAAACCCATAAAACATCTTTTATACAAAAAGGTTTTAGTTTATTAATTTCCATAATAAGCCATCTAGGCCAATCCCTGTCCAAATTAAATTTGAAAGCGCTAGAAGCATTCGATGCATAATAATAATTCCTAAAATCTGGCACCCCCAATCCGAAATTGTCTCTAGAATTAGTCAAAGTGGTAAATTTGACTCTGCTAGGCTTCTTCCTCCAGATAAACTTTATGAGCGCAGAACGCACTGAATCAAAAAAAGAAATAGGCACACTTAAAGGTATGGCTCTTAAAAAATACAAAATCTTAGGGAGAATAACCATCTTAATGGAGTGTATTCTACCCAACCATGAAATCTCAAGATTGTCCCACCTCTCAAGATCCAGTAGCAAAGAGGGCCAAAAAGTCTTTAAATTGTAAGCATACATCTGTGTTAAATTTTTACATAAATTAAATAGGAAATAAGGGTCTTCCTCCAGTCAAAGTCATACGATCTCTTAAGAGCAGTCAAATCATTCCTCTTTATATGGAATGGTAATGCCTGTGTTTTGGTATCATTAATTTTATCAAAGGACACTTCACGAAATTCTCTAAGAAGAGAAAATAAATGACCCATAGAAGTAGCTGGATCACTTAACGTAAGAATTACATCTCCTGCTCCTGTGTACCGACCTGGCCTTGTCTGCTAACCTGCTCCTGTGTACCGACCCGGCCTTGTCTGCTAACCTGCTCCTTAATGGAGTGTATTCTACCCAACCATGAAATCTCAAGATTGTCCCACCTCTCAAGATCCAGTAGCAAAGAGGGCCAAAAAGTCTTTAAATTGTAAGCATACATCTGTGTTAAATTTTTACATAAATTAAATAGGAAATAAAGGTCTTCCTCCAGTCAAAGTCATACGATCTCTTAAGAGCAGTCAAATCATTCCTCTTTATATGGAATGGTAATGCCTGTGTTTTGGTATCATTAATTTTATCAAAGGACACTTCACGAAATTCTCTAAGAAGAGAAAATAAATGACCCATAGAAGTAGCTGGATCACTTAACGTAAGAATTACATCGTCTGCAAATAAACCCAATTTGTGAGTATCTCCATCTATTGTAATATTACTATCAACTCTTATTGCCTCAGCCAAAGGTTCAATAGCTAAAGCAAAAAGTAAAGGTGACAAAGGGCAACCCTGCCTAGTCCCATTGGATAAAGAGAATGAGTCGGACAAAACTCCAGAGGCCAGCACTTTTGCAGTAGGCTTCTGATACAAAGCAAAAATAGCTTTTCTCAAAGCAGCTGGGAACCCAAACCGAATCAAAACATCTTCCAAATATCCCCAATGGACCCTATCAAATGCCTTTTCAGCATCGAGTGATAAAAATAAAGAGGGGTGTTTAGATTTTTGAATATATGAGATCAAATTAATAAAACGTCTCGTATTGTCTGTGTCACTGTCACGTCCTCGGGTCCTGTTAGCCGCGGGCGGGGGCCTGCTCGCAGATCACGGGGACCCGATACTTCTCTCTCCGGACCCGTGGTCGGCGAGCGGACTACCGCTCGCGGCGCACGGGCGCCCGAGGGACGTACACGTTCTCTCCGTGTGTTACCTCCTCCGTTGTCCCGCGGGTAGGGGAGCTGAGACGCAGCCCGCGCGTCCAGCCCCCTGCTTGTTCCGTTGGCGGGAGCCGCCGCCAGGTCCGTTCGGCGGATAGACGCGCGTCCCCGCAGAGATCACTGGATCCTGACGGGGCGCGCGCCTCGACGTCAGGAGTGCCGTTCGCGCATGCGCGAACGGCTAACTCATAAATATTCATGTCGCTTCTTAAAGCGACATTTATCTTTTTTCCTCCTCCCCCTAATTAGGTGGGTAGGAGGATCCTGTGATTGAGAGGGATATTTAAACCCTCAGTAGGCACTTCACCTTTGCCTGTGATAGTGCCTAATAGCCTTCACTAGCGTTCCTATATTGCTTTGTTATTTATTGGTTCTGACTCCGGCTAGTTTTTGACCTTGCTGTTTGCTGCCTGCCCTGACCTCAGCTCGTGACCCCGACTACTCTTCTGCCTGACCCCTGAATTTATTATTTTTCATTTATTATTTTCGTTCCTGGATTTTGTACTGCGCTACGCTCCTGTGTCCGTTATTCACTTTGGTGTTTCGTTGCTGGGCCCTCCATCTCCGCCAGGAGGCGCCTTCCCAATTTCTGCAGCGAGGATCCTCTGCTGTATTGCAGACGTGACACCGTGCCGGCGGCGAACAGACCGACCGCCGACACGGGAGAAGGAAGGTCGGATCCGGGAACTCCTCGACGAGCAGATCTAAGGCTGCCCGTCTATGCAGGAGTTCCCAGAGGGGTTCCCTTACCTGCTGTCCGGCCGCCGGTCCGTCCACTAGGGGCGCAGCTACTCCTTCTGGCTGGTGCCGTGGACGTGATGGACGTCTGGAGGCGTGGCCTTGACTCTGCTCGGAGGCGGGGTCTTCTGTTTGGCGCCAGATTTAAAATCCTTGCTGTCCTTTCACAGGCACCCTGTTGTGGTCTTTGCCTGTGACTCTGAGTTTTGCTGCTGATCTTTGTTTTTGGACCCTTGCCTGCTTGACCTCCCTTTTGCCTTTGTGATTTTGTACCTCTGCTAACCTGCTCCTGTGTACCGACCCGGCCTTGTCTGCTAACCTGCTCCTGTGTACCAACCCGGCCTTGTCTGCTAACCTGCTCCTGTGTACCGACCGGCCTTGTCTGCTAACCTGCTCCTGTGTACCGACCCGGCCTTGTCTGCTAACCTGCTCCTGTGTACCGACCTGGCCTTGTCTGCTAACCTGCTCCTGTGTACCGACCCGGCCTTGTCTGCTAACCTGCTCCTGTGTACCGACCCGGCCTTGTCTGCTAACCTGCTCCTGTGTACCGACCCGGCTTGCCTGCTAACCTGCTCCTGTATACCGACCTGGCTTGTCTGACATCCTCACCTGTACCTGTTTGCCATACTCAGTACTTACCTGCTACCTGTGTTCACGGAGAGTGTCTCACTGTTGGGATCATCTAAGTCCTGGATTACCACTGTTGGGGCTTCTCCCTATACAGCAGTTTTCTGGGCAGAATAACTCCTGCGGTGAGTACCTCTAGTGATACACGAGCGACAGTCTGTTGCTTGACGTCTGGGAATAAAACCTACTTGATCGTTATGAACAAGCAGAGGCAATAAATTTGAGATACGATTAGCTAATATTTTCGAGTATAATTTGGTGTCATTATTAATTAGAGAAATGGGCCTAAAATTGGAACACCTATCAGGTTCCTTCCCGGGTTTAGGTAAAGTAGAAATTTGGGCACAAAGGGATTCATCAGGAATATAGCCATTTTTCCAATATTCGTTAAACAATTTCGTTAAATGTGGCAATAAGATATTTTTAAATTTGTGATAGTATAGAGCAGAAAAACCATCAGGACCCGGTGCCTTACCAGATGGAGAATCTTTAATAGCTTGAAGCACCTCCTCCAAAGAAATGTCCGACTCAAGAAATTCAACATGAAAATCAGGGATTCTAGGGAGATTAATTTTATCCAAAAATTCAGTTATTTTAGCAGAGGTTGGTTGTGTTTCCAGAGGGGAATCTTTAAGGTTATAAAGTGACTTATAATATGCAGCAAAAGAATTAGAAATGTCCCTAGGATGTAAAATTTTCTGGCCAGAATCATCCAATATATAAGCTATTCTAGATTGTATAGTTTTTTGTTTTAATTTATTCGCTAATAAATTAGAGGCTTTATTACCCTTTGAGTAAAATGACATTTTTAAAGATCGTAAAGTTTTAGCAGTCTTTTCCAAATTAAGTTTATCCAATTTTGTTTTCACGTCTTTAATTAAAGCTGAAACAGAGAAAGAAGGGCCTAACTTATTTGCTAAATTTAAATTATATAATTCTTTCTCCAAAGTTTTAACATTTGCAGACGATGTTTTCCTAATATAAGAATTTCTCTGAATAAAATGACCTCTTAACACAGCCTTATGAGCATTCCAAACAGAGCCGGCCTTAGGTGTTCTGGCGCCCTGTGCGGACTACTCCTCTGGCGCCCCCCCATCCCAAAAAAAGAAAGGAATAAAAACTTGTAACAAAACTTGTAACAAAACCCCAATCACTATATACTACACCAAACAATGATGTGGTGTAGGCCTACCACTTCATTGTCTGGCTTAGTAGTAGGGATGCACCGAAACAAATTCTGGACTGAAACCGAGAGTGCAGCATTTACCTGGCCAAAACCGAATATGACCCCCCCACACACCATAAAAAATCTAACACTTTTATTTAAAGTAAGTAACACACCAAAATAGGACAGAACAATTAAATAACAATATTATATATATATATATATATATATATATATATATATATATATATAATTAACAGCAATCACATTCCTATCATGTCCAGGCATACCCAGATTCCAGGATGTACTCGCAGACTTGGCATGATAGGAGTATGATTGCCCTATCTACCCCTTCTCACTCCCTTCTGCCCTATCTACCCCTTCTCACTCCCTTCTCCCTATCTACCCCCATCTAACTATCTACCCTTTCCCTCTTTGAAGTTCACTAACCTTTCAGGAGTCCTGCGGTGGGGGTGCAAGGCCTCTGCCTCCCAGCTCTGCCACTGTATGGAACAGTACAGAGTGATGGGAGTTATGATGTACTTTTAGAGCATAATTAGATCATGAAAAAGTCGTCAAAATATGAAGATAACGTTTTTTCAGCCAAGATTTTTTCATCTATGTTATTCAAAATGAAATCATTCAGTCTCCAAGGTCTATAAGGGATATGTGGTATTGTTTCATGAATACCCAAAGTAATAGGAGCATGATCTGACCATTTAAAATCTAAAATTTCAGCTTTCTCAATGAAAGCTAACATATTTTCAGGCACTAGAAAGCGATCGATACGAGAGTACATATTGTGGCCAGCTGAGTAAAAAGTATAATCTCTTTCATTAGGATGTAGGAGACGCCACACATCATAGTAACATTTGGATTGCAACAATTTGGAGCACCTCTTTGCAGTGGACATATAAGAATTTGAATTGGGAGAGGAGTCCTCCCTCGAGACATCACTTTCAGGGTCCAATACGAAATTAGTATCACCACAAACAATCACTCTCCCCCTACATTCATCAAGAGCTGTTTGCATAACGTTTTTCAAATATTGAAATTGGGAACTCGTTGGAAAATAAACATTGAAAATGGAATAATCTACGTTATTCACTTTACCCACCCATAACACATATCTACCGTCAGGATCAATAATAGTTGCCAAAGTCTTGATAGCCAATGATTTGTTAAAAAAAATAGAAGTTCCCCTAGCCTTTGAAGAAAACTTAGAATGAAATTGAATGGGATAATACCTAGCAAAAATGTGGGGATTAAAATCATTTTTAAAGTGGGACTCCTGTATGCACAAAACATCTACACGCTTCTCCCTAGCCTCCTTCAACAACAGCCTTCTTTTAAGAAAAGAGCCCAATCCCTTAACATTAAAGGACATTATTTTCAATACCATTGATTATAAGGAACAGCAAAAATGAACACAAGCCTAACACATCAAATTTTAAAAACATGAAAGGTTATTGTAAAGGAGGTACAAGCACGCACAGCGAGAGAACCAAAAGAAACAAAATAAGAAGTATCACACAAGAGCTTCCATTGATTACAAATGGGTAGGGGAAAAACAACAAAACTAAAAAAGAAATGATTCCCTTCCTAATGGGGAACCAACTAAATTTGGAACAAATAAAATATATACCAAAGATAAAAAATAGGCCCAAAGAGAGGAGTAAAAAGAAATGAAAAATATACTCCTCTCCATTGATGTTAAAAAAAAAAAGGCCTTACCGTTGGGGGGGTAGCGAGAGAACAGTGAGGACAGGGATAATGTAATAATTAATAACGTTGCATAAAAACGAATGAAAAAAAATAAAAAAATAAAAGAAATCTATTAAAGACCCACACATAAAAATAAAAAACAAAATTAAAAAAGAATTAAAAAAGAAACACAAAATAATAAGAAAAAAATAGAAACAAAAGAAAACAAATAAAAATGAAAATAAATAAATAATAAGACGTGAAAACAAAATTGGATAAACTTAATTTGGAAAAGACTGCTAAAAATTTACGATCTTTAAAAATGTCATTTTACTCAAAGGGTAATAAAGCCTCTAATTTATTAGCGAATAAATTAAAACAAAAAACTATACAATCTAGAATAGTTTATATATTGGATGATTCTGGCCAGAAAATTTTACATCCTAGGGACATTCCTAATTCTTTTGCTGCATATTATAAGTCACTTTATAACCTTAAAGATTCCCCTCTGGAAACACAACCAACCTCTGCTAAAATAACTGAATTTTTGGATAAAATTAATCTCCCTAGAATCCCTGATTTTCATGTTGAATTTCTTGAGTCGGACATTTCTTTGGAGGAGGTGCTTCAAGCTATTAAAGATACTCCATCTGGTAAGGCACCGGGTCCTGATGGTTTTTCTGCTCTATACTATCACAAATTTAAAAATATCTTATTGCCACATTTAACGAAATTGTTTAACGAATATTGGAAAAATGGCTATATTCCTGATGAATCCCTTTGTGCCCTAATTTCTACTTTACCTAAACCCGGGAAGGAACCTGATAGGTGTTCCAATTTTAGGCCCATTTCTCTAATTAATAATGACACCAAATTATACTCGAAAATATTAGCTAATCGTATCTCAAATTTATTGCCTCTGCTTGTTCATAACGATCAAGTAGGTTTTATTCCCAGACGTCAAGCAACAGACAATACGAGACGTTTTATTAATTTGATCTCATCTATTCAAAAATCTAAACACCCCTCTTTATTTTTATCACTCGATGCTGAAAAGGCATTTGATAGGGTCCATTGGGGATATTTGGAAGATGTTTTGATTCGGTTTGGGTTCCCAGCTGCTTTGAGAAAAGCTATTTTTGCTTTGTATCAGAAGCCTACTGCAAAAGTGCTGGCCTCTGGAGTTTTGTCCGACTCATTCTCTTTATCCAATGGGACTAGGCAGGGTTGCCCTTTGTCACCTTTACTTTTTGCTTTAGCTATTGAACCTTTGGCTGAGGCAATAAGAGTTGATAGTAATATTACAATAGATGGAGATACTCACAAATTGGGTTTATTTGCAGACGATGTAATTCTTACGTTAAGTGATCCAGCTACTTCTATGGGTCATTTATTTTCTCTTCTTAGAGAATTTCGTGAAGTGTCCTTTGATAAAATTAATGATACCAAAACACAGGCATTACCATTCCATATAAAGAGGAATGATTTGACTGCTCTTAAGAGATCGTATGACTTTGACTGGAGGAAGACCTTTATTTCCTATTTAATTTATGTAAAAATTTAACACAGATGTATGCTTACAATTTAAAGACTTTTTGGCCCTCTTTGCTACTGGATCTTGAGAGGTGGGACAATCTTGAGATTTCATGGTTGGGTAGAATACACTCCATTAAGATGGTTATTCTCCCTAAGATTTTGTATTTTTTAAGAGCCATACCTTTAAGTGTGCCTATTTCTTTTTTTGATTCGGTGTATTCTGCGCTCATAAAGTTTATCTGGAGGAAGAAGCCTAGCAGAGTCAAATTTACCACTTTGACTAATTCTAGAGACAATTTCGGATTTTTATTTATTATTTACTTTATTATTATGCATCGAATGCTTCTAGCGCTTTCAAATTTAATTTGGACAGGGATTGGCCTAGATGGCTTATTATGGAAATTAATAAACTAAAACCTTTTTGTATAAAAGATGTTTTATGGGTTTCACATGCTAATCGGCCCAAGTTTACAAAAATGTACCCCTCAACTAAATTGGCTATACTCTCTTGGGATAGATTATTTAATAAATCACCAGGTTCTATTACTTGGTCCAGGGCGATGTCACTTGGTTCCTGTCACGACACAGCGTACAGAGGAGACTCCGTAGTCAGGTAGGACTGCAGGGATGGTCCAGAGAGCCGAGGTCAGGATACCGGAGAGCAGGAAAAACGAGGAGCAAGCCGAGGTCAGGATACCGGAGAGCAGGATAAACGAGGAGCAAGCCGAGGTCAGGATACCAGAGATCAGAATAGTCAAAAACAAGCCGAGGTCAAATACAGGAATCAAGCAAGGAAACGCTATCTGGGTGCTAGCACAGGGCATAGACGACCATCAGAAGGCAAGGTCTAGTGTTCTGAAGTCTCTTAAGTAGGCACAGGAAGTTAGGCACTAATTGGAGATCTCCCGCCAAAATTTCAAAGTGCCGTTACGTCACTTCCTGCGCGGCCATCTTGTGGTTGGCGATTGCGTAATCGTCCTATATAGGTAGATGCAGTTTCCTCGGGCGCCACTAGGTGGCGTGAAGAAGAACGCGTCCGGACACCAGAGCTGGACCTGTGAAGCTGCTGGGAACGCGACGTGGAAGAGGTAAGTTCCCCTTCCATCTGCAGCGGCTGTCTCCGCTGTGCAGAAGCGGGGGGTCTCCCCCTTCTCCGCGGCGGCTGCGCCTGCCCTGCAGAAGCGGGGGGTCTCCCCCTTCTCCGCGGCGGCCGCGTCTGCTGTGCAGAAGTGGGGGGTCTCCCCCTTCTGCGCGGGGACCGAGGTTGCCGTGCGGGAGCAGGGGGTCTTCCCCTACCTCGCGGCGGCTGCTGCTGCCGTTCAGAAGCGGGGGGTCTCCCTCTTCTTCGCGGCAGCTGCGGCTGCCGGACCGAAGCGGGGGGTCTCCCCCTGCCTCGCGGCGGTTGCTGTTGCCGGCCGGGGGACCCAGCGGATCTCCCTGCCGGTAGCGTGACAGTACCCCTCCTTAAAGGGGCGACCTCAGGGCGACCCCTGCCCGAACCACGCTGCCTCTTAGCATGGAATGCACGCACGAGATGAGGGGCGTGGAAGCGAGCTTCAGGAACCCAGGAACGATCCTCTGGGCCATGTCCTCTCCAATGAACAAGATACTGAAGATACGGGCGGACTCTCCCGTAGACTCTTGTACCGCATTGTTCCGAGCAAACTCCGCCAAAGGAAGCAGGTCAACCCAATCATCCTGATGTTGGTTGATGAAAATGCGCAGATATTGTTCAAGGTGCTGGTTAGCCCTCTCAGCAGCGCCGTTAGACTGTGGGTGATAGGCCGAAGAAAACGCTAGTGTAACACCCAATGCCCTCGTGAACTCGCGCCAAAAACGTGCAATAAATTGGGTACCGCGGTCGGAGACGATCTCGGTGGGTACTCCATGAAGACGGACTATCTCCCGCAAGAATATGTCCGCCAATACTGATGCCGTGGGAAGTTTCCTCAAAGGTATCATGTGCGCCATCTTTGAAAAACGATCAATGATCATCAGAATCACGGTATGCCCCTTAGAGTTGGGCAAGTCCACTATAAAGTCCATGGCAAGGTGAGTCCAAGGCCTTGAAGGACGGGGCAATGGGTGAAGCAACCCGGCAGGGTGTCTCCTGGAGGACTTATTGGCGGCGCACTTGAGACAGGAGCGGACAAACAGGGCAGTATCCTTAGTCCATTCTGGCCACCAAAATGTCCTCGAAACAAGGTCCTTGGTACGTGCTAGCCCAGGGTGGCCGGCAGTTCTGGACACACGGGACAGGCGAAGCACGCGGGTACGGAGGTGCGCGGGAACAAACAGTCTCCCAGCTGGCAAGGAGGCTGGAGCTCGGGCTTGAAAACCAGCGATCCGGTCAAGCAAGGGAGTTCGGCAACAAGTATGTAGAGCAGCCAGGACCTTGGTAGCAGGTATGATGGGTTCGGGCGCACGACCCTCCTCCTCGGGGGACACATGCATACGGGAGAGAGCGTCCGCCTTGACGTTCTTGGAGCCTGGACGATAGGTCAGGACAAACGAGAAGCGGGAAAGAAACAAGGCCCATCTGGCCTGCCGGGGATTCAGGCACTTGGCAGTCTCTATATACTGAAGATTCTTATGATCTGTCAGAATCAGCGTGGGAATAGGAACACCCTCCAGAAGATGACGCCACTCTTCCAGCGCGAGGATGACAGCCAGAAGTTCCTTGTTTCCCACATCATAGTTCCTCTCCGCCGGGGAGAATCTCCTGGAGAAGTACCCGCAAGGATGGAGAGGACCACTATAGGAAGCCCTCTGTGAAAGCACAGCCCCGACTCCAGACTCAGATGCATCGACCTCCAAAACAAACGGTAACCGAGGATCAGGATGACGTAACACAGGAGCGGTGGTAAACTTGGTCTTGAGTCGGGAAAAAGCGGAAATGGCTTCGGGAGACCACTCCAGGGTATTGGCCCCTTTCTTAGTAAGGGCCGTCAGGGGAGCAGCGACCTTGGAGTAGTCACGGATGAAACGTCTATAATAATTAGCAAACCCCAAAAAACGCTGTAGGGGTTTGAGGCCCAGTGGTTGAGGCCAGTCTCTGATGGCCTGCACCTTGGATGGGTCCATCTCAAAGCCTGAGGGCGTAATAACGTATACAAGAAATATCACCTTCTGGATCTCAAATTCACACTTCTCGAGTTTAGCGTATAGTCCATGGAGCCGTAATCGGGACAAAACGCGCTTAACATGGGTGCGGTGTGACTGCAAATCGGAAGAGTATATCAGAATGTCATCGAGGTACACCACCACAAACTGTTGAAGAAAGTCTCGAAGGCAGTCATTAATGAACTCCTGGAAGACCGCCGGGGCGTTGCATAGCCCAAATGGCATAACGGTATATTCATAATGTCCAGAACGAGTATTGAAGGCGGTCTTCCATTCATCGTCAGCACGGATTCGGACAAGATTGTACGCTCCCCGGAGATCCAGCTTGGTGTAGATAGTAGCCCCACGTAGCCTGTCGAAAAGTTCGGAAATCAGTGGAATAGGGTAAGTGTTACGCCTGGTAATCTTGTTCAGGCCCCGATAATCGATACATGGACGAAGTTCCCCATTCTTCTTCTTCACGAAGAAGAACCCTGCGCCAGCGGGTGATACAGACCGGCGGATAAATCCTCGGCGAAGATTCTCCTCTATGTATGATTCCATAGCTTGGGTCTCCGGAATGGAGAGTGGGTAAACCCGCCCCCGGGGTGGCATGGTCCCAGGAAGCAAGTCAATCGGGCAATCGTACGGTCTGTGTGGTGGTAGTTTCTCAGCCTCTTTCTTATCAAATACGTCCGCGAAGTCCTGGTACTGTTTCGGCAGGGAAGAGGCCTCCCTCGAAGAGGCTGTAACCGTGGCAAGCTTTAGAGGAGTGAGGCAATGCGCCTTACAGGACGCACTCCAGGACGTGATCTGAGTCGTAGTCCAATCAATAACAGGATTATGTACCTGTAGCCACGGAAATCCCAATATAATGGGAATGGAGGGCGAGCGGATGACGAGTAGTTGTAAACGTTCCTTGTGTACAATCCCGACGGCAAGGTTGAGTGGAGCTGTAGAACGAGAAATCTGATCAGGACGAAGCGGTCTACCATCAATAGCTTCAATAGCTAACGGTACGGGCAGGGATAGGGTGGGAATGCGTTGCTGCTCACAAAACACAGAATCAATAAAGTTGCCGGCAGCGCCGGAATCCAGGAAAGCCTCAGTGTCAACGAATCCAGAATCCCAGACTAGACGAACCGGAACAGTCATTCGGGTAGTGAACAGGTTAGGGGAATAGTTCACCACACCTATGGTAGGTTCCCCTGGCCTACCTAGGTGCGGGCGTTTCCCGGCCTGCTAGGACAGTGTCCGATAAAGTGACCCGAGAGTCCACAGTAAAAGCATAATCCCTCCCGTCTCCGTCTGTTCCTCTCTCGATCAGAGAGTCGAGTGGCTCCCAACTGCATGGGTTCCTCAGATGGTTCGTTCGAGGGATCGGCAGAAGAAAACTGTGGTAAGAAGCGTGTAGTAGATCTCTCACCCTTGTCACGTAACTTCAAACTCTCCCGTTGTGCTTGCCTTTGGCGGAGACGCAGATCAATTTGAGAAATATACGAAATCACGGAGTCTAGTTCTGTGGGCAAATCTCTGGCAGCAGTCTCGTCCTTGAGGGTCTCAGAAAGTCCATTCAGAAAGGCAGCCACTAATGCCTCATTAGTCCAGTTCACCTCTCCCATCAGGGTCCGGAACTCTATAGCGTATTCCAGAAGCGGACGGGAACCCTGACGGATGGTAAAGAGCGAATTGGAAGCAGTGGCCCTTCTACCCGGAGTATCAAATGCGGCACGTAGACTGGAAACAAATTCAGCATAGGAGCGCACTGTAGAGACGTTCCTCTCCCAAAGCGGTGAAGCCCATGCCAAGGCTTTATCCGTAAGGAGTGAAATGACGTATCCCACCTTGGCACGTTCAGTGGGGAAGGCATAAGGAGACAGTTCAAAGTGTATCTCACACTGGTTCAAAAAACCTCGACAGGTTGCTGGATCCCCATTGTAGCGTTGGGGTGGAGGCAGGTGAGCAGGAACCGTGGCCACTGGTAACGGCGGTGGAGTAGGAGCCGCCACAGGTTGAGGTGCTTGCTGCGAAGGATCAGTACGCTGAAGCAAGGTCTGAAGAGCTTGAGCAAATTGATCCAGACGATGATCCATCTCGTCAAGTCGAGCCTCAGTGGACCCTTGTCCTACCGAAGCGGGTCTCATGATGGCCTTCTGATTCTGTCACGACACAGCGTACAGAGGAGACTCCGTAGTCAGGTAGGACTGCAGGGATGGTCCAGAGAGCCGAGGTCAGGATACCGGAGAGCAGGAAAAACGAGGAGCAAGCCGAGGTCAGGATACCGGAGAGCAGGATAAACGAGGAGCAAGCCGAGGTCAGGATACCAGAGATCAGAATAGTCAAAAACAAGCCGAGGTCAAATACAGGAATCAAGCAAGGAAACGCTATCTGGGTGCTAGCACAGGGCATAGACGACCATCAGAAGGCAAGGTCTAGTGTTCTGAAGTCTCTTAAGTAGGCACAGGAAGTTAGGCACTAATTGGAGATCTCCCGCCAAAATTTCAAAGTGCCGTTACGTCACTTCCTGCGCGGCCATCTTGTGGTTGGCGATTGCGTAATCGTCCTATATAGGTAGATGCAGTTTCCTCGGGCGCCACTAGGTGGCGTGAAGAAGAACGCGTCCGGACACCAGAGCTGGACCTGTGAAGCTGCTGGGAACGCGACGTGGAAGAGGTAAGTTCCCCTTCCATCTGCAGCGGCTGTCTCCGCTGTGCAGAAGCGGGGGGTCTCCCCCTTCTCCGCGGCGGCTGCGCCTGCCCTGCAGAAGTGGGGGGTCTCCCCCTTCTCCGCGGCGGCCGCGTCTGCTGTGCAGAAGTGGGGGGTCTCCCCCTTCTGCGCGGGGACCGAGGTTGCCGTGCGGGAGCAGGGGGTCTTCCCCTACCTCGCGGCGGCTGCTGCTGCCGTTCAGAAGCGGGGGGTCTCCCTCTTCTTCGCGGCAGCTGCGGCTGCCGGACCGAAGCGGGGGGTCTCCCCCTGCCTCGCGGCGGTTGCTGTTGCCGGCCGGGGGACCCAGCGGATCTCCCTGCCAGTAGCGTGACAGTTCCTTGAGATATGTTCTTCCAGACCTAGATATAGATTACTGGAATGGCAAACATATTTTTTCTATTAATGATTTCTTTAAGAATAATTCGGCTCTATCATTTACAAAATTACAAAAAATATATAATTTAGATGCTGACAGGCAATGTGATTATGACTTCATTCTTCAAATTATTCAAGAACGATTTAATATATCTGATTTTGATGTGGATCAGTCTCATTCAGCTTTGACTGATATAGAGACATCATTTTAAAAATCATTTTAAGATAATATACAGATGGTACCTGACCCCGGAAAGGCTTTTTCGCATGAAGATGACTACAAGTTTTAAATGTTGGAGAGGCTGTAATGGCCCAGGTAATCTCCTTCATATTTTTTGGGATTGTCCATTAATTAAACCTATGTGGGACTCTTTATTACCAATAATTAAGCTTATGAATAGCGAGATTGAGGTACTTGGTCCAGAACTATGTATTTTTAAACATTTTCAGTCTGATTTGCCTAAAATAGATATGATCATCATAGGTCATTTGCTGATTGCAGCTACTATCCTTATCCCTAAGTATTGGAAAACAGGAGTTGTTCCGACTATAAAAGAAATCTTGTATAGAACCTTGAAGAATAAATCTTATGAATCTTCCATTAGGCCACCCTCAGCTTTTAAAACACAATTTTTATTTTTTGGGACACCTGGGAAGAGAAAATTATAAAGAAATTTTTACTTTAGTTTATCTTTTTTGTTCCTTTAGATTATTATTTTTTTAATTTTACATTACTGCACGCTTCTTCTTAATTTTTCATCCATATGTGTTTTTTTTATATAGCGAGATAACTTTGGTTAAAGTGAAGACAGAGACTTCCAGATTGAAGATTTTAATAATTTACATTTCCATATTCCCCCCTGTTTCCCCCCCCTTGTTTTTTTTTCTCTTTCGAGTGATAATTGTTGTAACTACTATTTCCCAAATCTATGGTTTCAATTTTAATTATTATTGTACACTGTATATTGTATGTGCAATACTATTTGACAGTCTCATGTGTTTGATGTTATAGTTACATTTATTTTTGTTTTGTATTTTATAAAACTGTAATAAAAATTATTTGAAAAGTATTTGGATTAAAACATGAAGCTATCTACACCTAGCACTATACTTTTTTGCAAAAAAACTTTTTTTGTTTCTAATTCACCAAAACTGCGTTAAATCATGCCTTCAGCAGCCCAAATAACAACCAACATAAAAGTAATGTTGTGGGATGCAGTATGTGGAAGCTACACGCAATACAGTATTTGGATGAAAACATGAAGCTATCTACACCTAGCACCATACTTTTTTGCCAAAAAACTTTTTTTGTTTCTAATTCACCAAAACTGCTTTAAATCATGCCTTCAGCAGCCCAAATAACAACCAACATAAAAGTAATGTTGTGGGATGCAGTATGTGGAAGCTACAAGCAATACAGTATTTGGATGAAAACATGAAGCTATCTACACCTAGCACCATACTTTTTTGCAAAAAAACTTTTTTAGTTTCTAATTCACCAAAACTGCTTTAAATCATGCCTTCAGCAGCCCAAATAACAACCAACATAAAAGTAATGTTGTGCGATGCAGTATGTGGAAGCTACACGCAATACAGCATTTGGATGAAAACATGAAGCTATCTACACCTAGCACCATACTTTTTTGCAAAAAAACTTTTTTTGTTTCTAATTCACCAAAACTGCTTTAAATCATGCCTTCAGCAGCCCAAATAACAACCAACATAAAAGTAATGTTGTGGGATACAGTATGTGGAAGCTACACGCAATACAGTATTTGGATGAAAACATGAAGCTATTTACACTTAGCACCATACTTTTTTGCAAAAAAACTTTTTGTTTCTAATTCACCAAAACTGCTTTAAATCATGCCTTCAGCAGCCCATACAACAACCAACATGAAAGTAATGTTGTGGGATGCAGTATGTGGAAGCTACAAGCAATACAGTATTTGGATGAAAACATGAAGCTATCTACACTTAACACCATACTTTTTTGCAAAAAAACTGATACACAGCAGGAGGTTTCACAGGACTTCATTAGAGACCTGTTGGAAGGTTTCTACAAGAAAATTAAACAAGATTTAGTAGATAGCTGTCACGCGCGCCGCCGCGGCACTTACCTCGGGTGCTCGCGCCGGCTCTCTACGTCCGCCCGATGACGCCGTGCGGTCATGTCGGGGTCACGGCTCCGCCCCCGCCGCGACCCGACGTCAGCAGAGCGTCACACGCGCCGCCGCGGCACGCGCCTCAGGCGATCGCGGCGGCGCGCCCGTTACTGCCACCGGCGCCGTACGAACAAGTCGGTGTCGCGGCTCCACCTCCGCCGCGACCCGACGTCGGCAGGGTCGTCCTGCCTCCGCTCCCTCGCTGGGGCTTCTACATGCACGCCGAGGACGTGCAGGCAGATATCACCTTGACAGCAGATAGGGAGTCTGCCGCGGCCGCAATGACGCCTATCTGTGAGTACCTTCTCCTATTTAAACGCCATTTGTATTTCTCTCCTTTACCCGTTCAAAGTGTTTTGATTTTGGGTGTGCTGTTCTGTGATATATATATCTCTATTGCCTTGTGTACCGACCTTTGCCTGTTTTTTGACTACGTCTTTGCGCTGCCTGCCTAAGACCCGGACCTGTTTATATCGTTTACGCTTATGATCTGCCTGCCTCGACCTCGGATACGTTTTTGACCTCGCTGCTTGCTGTTCCCCGTTATTCGGACTGTTTACTGGACCGTGCCTCATCCATATATCTGCATAGTTGGGTCCTCCTTCGCTCCCTAACCCCGTGACAATTTTGAACGGGTAAACAACATGGATCCCGCGTATATGGCACGGCTGCAAGCACGGCAGGACCTCCAAGACCAGCATCTCGCCGCCCAGGCCGCTCAACTCCAATCCCTGGAACAAAAGGTCGACGCCATGACGGACCTGCTGCGTTCCTTGACATCACTTTCTACCGTGAGTTCCACCCATCGCAGAGACACCTCACACGAGGACACGGGGGCCGTCGCACGGTTCCCTCTACCTGAAAAATATTCCGGGGATCCGAAGGAATGCCGTGGCTTCCTTAATCAATGTATGCTCCACTTCCGTAACCATCCCCAAGCGTTCCAGACGTCCTCCAAAAGGGTCTCGTTTATTATTTCGCTACTGAAAGGAGAAGCATTGCTGTGGGCATCTCCCCTTGTGGAGCAAGAATCGTACCTCCTAGAGGATTGCCCCGCTTTTATGGAAGCCATACGAACTGTCTTTGACGCTCCAGGTCGTAAAGAGACCGCAGAGTCCTCACTGCTTGAACTCCACCAAGGCTGCAAAACCTTGGCTCAGTACACTGTGGAGTTCCGCACCCTAGCCCATGAGACCAACTGGGAGGAGGGCGCTCTCAAAGCCGCCTTCAAACGAGGCCTCAATGAGAAGATCAAAGACGCCCTCGTCTTCCACGATACCCCCACGGATCTCGAGGACCTCGTAGCCCTGTGTCTACGAGTGGATAAACGTATCCAAGAAAGGATGAACGAACACAACCGTGGAAGGAAAATAGGACCATTCTCCTCCGGTCTCGCAAGACCTCCGTCGGCTACTCATCCCTCATCCGTTGCCAACGAACCCATGGAGAACGGGACCGTTCGTCGACTCTCCGAGGCTGAAACGAAACACAGACGGACACAGGGGCTACGTCTGTACTGTGGCCAAGCCGACCATCTATTGCCCTCCTGTCCTACCAGGCCGGTAAAAGACAACGCTTCCCTTACAAAAAATTACTGCAGTTTTTCTGCAGTTTTTTGGACATGAAAAAACTGCAATACTGTACTTTTACTGCAGTATTACTGCACGTTTACTGCAGTTTTACTGCATTTGTACTTCACTGTACTGCATTATTACTGCACATTTACTGCGCTTTTTTTTTTACTGCAATTATACTGCATTGTACTTCAATGTACTGCAGCTTTATTGCAATTGTACTTCCGTACAAAAATAACTGCAGTACAACTGCAGTACAGTGAAGTACAAATGCAGTAAAACTGCAGTAAATGTGCAGTAATACTGCAGTAAAAGTGCAGTATTGCAGTTTTTTCATGTCCAAAAAACTGCAGTATTACTTCAGAAAAACTGCAGTAATTTTTTCGTAAGGGTTAGGCTGTACCGGAGAAGGCACCCTAAGCACATATCGTGTTACTTCTCCTCCCGCTACTCGCTTGACGGTGCCCATCTCCATCCGCTGGGAGGATCGCGTAGTGACCACCCGCGCCTTCATAGATTCCGGAGCAGCGGGCATGTTCATGGATCACCAGTGGGTTAAGGAACACCACATACCACTTCGCACCAAAGCGCCTTCTCTGGTGGCCTCCGTTGACGGCTCTCTTCTGGGATCAGGACTCGTGACACAGGAAACCATGCCTTTAACCCTACTGGTGGGGGTAACCCACCAGGAACAGCTCACGTTCGAGATCATCAAGTCTCCTCATGCCTCGATCATCCTGGGTCATCCCTGGCTACAGGGAAAAGAAAAAATGTCGGTGCGCTAAGCTAGTCACAGGCTCAAATAATACAAATGTGTAATACGAGGCCTACCAAACAGGTGTAAGCATGCAAGAAGCGCAGACAGTTTTTGTTTCTCATCCCTGGCTACGTCAGCACAACCCACACATCGATTGGACAAAAGGTGACATGCTGGCATGGAGCAACCGATGCCAAGAGTCTTGTGTCGTGCCCTGTCGCCGACTCAATCTCGTCCTTGAGATCACACCCACAGACCCCAGAACCCTGGTTCCACAACACTACTGGGACTATTTGGATGTGTTTTCCAAAAAAGATGCGGAGAAACTACCACCACATCGGCCCTATGATTGTGCCATCGAACTGTTGCCTGGGTCCAACCCACCAAGGGGACGTACGTACCCACTCTCCGAACCAGAGAACAAAGCCCTAGAAAAATACATCAAAGAAAGCCTGGACAAAGGCTTCATTCGCCCATCCTCTTCACCTGCCGGGGCTGGATTTTTTTTCGTGGCCAAGAAAGAAGGCTCCTTAAGGCCATGCATCCATTACAGAGGTTTAAACCGTATCACGATTAAGAACCGGTATCCGCTCCCCCTCATCACAGAGATCTATGACCTCTTGAAAGGGGCTACCTATTTCACCAAATTGGATCTCAGGGGCGCCTACAATCTGATTCGCGTCAAGTCCGGGGACGAGTGGAAGACGACCTTCAACACTCGCTTCGGGCACTATGAGTACAGGGTCATGCCCTTCGGGTTGTGCAACGCTCCTGCGGTCTTCCAGGCCTTCATTAACGACGTCTTCAGGGATATGCTCTTGTCCCACGTCATTGTATACTTGGAATACATCCTCGTCTATTCCCCTACGCTCAGCACACACCGGCGTCACGTAAAGGCCATTCTGCAGAGGCTGCGGGAGAACGGTTTGTACGCCAAGGCCGAAAAATGCATTTTCGAGAAGACCCGTTTGCCCTTCCTTGGGTACATCGTCTCCTCCGAAGGACTTCACATGGACCCTGCTAAACTCGAGGCCATAACCGCATGGCCCCTTCCACTCACACTCAAAGCCATCCAACGTTTCCTGGGCTTTGCCAATTATTACAGACGCTTCATCAGAAACTACGCTGCCATAGCCGCTCGTATCACCGCTATGACTATAAAAGGAGTTGACCCGTCTCAGTGGACCACACAAGCCCGACAGGCGTTCGACCGTCTCAAACAAGCCTTCGTCTCAGCCCCCATATTACGACGGCCGGATCCTGCCAAACAGTATCTCTTAGAGGTTGATGCCTCCGAAACCGGGGCAGGGGCTGTGTTATCGCAACGAGACGACCAAACCACGAAATACCATCCCTGTGCCTTCTTTTCCAAGGGTTTCTCCGCGGCAGAACGGAATTATGACGTTGGAAACCGCGAACTCCTAGCCGTCAAAATGGCATTCGAGGAGTGGCGCCACCTGTTAGAAGGCACGGAACAACCTGTAGTTGTCATGACAGATCACAAGAATCTGTTGTACATAGAGAGTGCCAAGAGGTTAAGTCCTCGACAAGCACGGTGGTCGCTTTTTTTTAACCGGTTTAATTTCTTCATCACTTACAGACCGGGCTCCAAAAACGTCAAGGCCGACGTCAACGCTCTCTAGACAACATGACAACCACAGAGACCAACAAACCAACGAGCCCATCATACCGTCCACACGCCTTATCGCTGGACTGTCCCTCCGCACGATGAGCAAAATCCGCATGTCCCAAGGGGCCATCCCGTCATCCGGACGTCCTCCTCCAGGTCGTCTTTACGTCCCTCCCAGTCTCCGTACGGACGTCCTTCACTGGGGACATAAGTCCTTTCTCGCAGGTCACTCTGGTTTTCGGAAGACAGACTACCTCATTCGGAAGTCGTTCTGGTGGCCATCCCTTGCCAAAGACACCCGAGCGTACCTTGCAGCCTGTCACTCCTGCGCATGTCAGAAGACCTCTCGGAGGTGCCCTCAAGGTCTCCTGAACCTGCTTCCCATTCCCATGGTCCCATGGACACACGTGTCAATGGACTTCATAGTGGATCTACCCAAGTCGCAAGGTAACACCACCGTCTTGGTGGTTGTTGACCGCTTCTCCAAACAAGCGCACTTCATCGCCTTACCTCGCCTACCTCAACCACATCGTCCGCCTTCACTGTCTCCCTCTCCCTATGGTGTCTGATCGTGGTACACAATTCATATCCCGCTACTGGAGACACCTCTGTCATAAACTCGGCATACAGCTCCATTTATCGTTGGCATATCACCCTCAGACCAGCTCCATTTATCGTCGGCATATCACCCTCAGCGCGCTCCTGGAGGGGGGGACTGAAAAAACAAACCAAACACTCAAACAATACCTGAGGATGTTCAGCAATGAACGCCAAAACAACTGGACTTCTCTTCTCCCGCTCGCAGAAATGACATACAACAGTTCTCTTCATGAGTCCATCGGCTGTACCCCATTCGTTGCTGCCTTGGGCTATCACCCTGTCGTGTTGCCTCCTCCATCTTCCAGTTCCTCCTCCTCGGTACCAGCAGTCGACAGCCGTGTGTCAGACATGGACAAACATTGGCAATACCTCCGGAAAGTTCTCCTGAAAGCCCAACATCGCTATAAACGGAGTGCTGACGCCAAGAGAACACCTCCTCCAGATTACCAAGTGGGTGACCGTGTCTGGTTATCAACGCGACACATTCGCTTACGCCAACCGTCCAGATCTCTATGTCCCCGTTTTATTGGTCCTTTCCGCATCCGTGCCAAGCTCAATGACGTGACGGTGTCCCTTGATCTGCCACCTACCATGAAAATCCCTAGGTCCTTCCACGTCTCTTTATGGAAGCCGTGTGTGACCAACCGGTTCACCGTTCCCATTAAGGCTCCTGCTCCCCTCGACGTCCAGGGCCATGAAGAATACATCATCGACAAGATCCTTGATTCCCATAGGGTTCGCAACGGCATACAATACCTTGTGGCCTGGAAGGGGTACGGTCCTGAGGAACGGACTTGGGTGCCGGCTCGCTTCGTGCACGCTCCCCGTTGTGTTGCCCGTTTCCACTCGCTGTATCCCTTGTGTCCGGCCCCGTCGCGCTCGGGGCGCGATCCTGGAGGGGGGGTACTGTCACGCGCGCCACCGCAGCACTTACCTCGGGTGCTCGCGGCGACTCTCTCCGTCCGCCCGATGACGCCGTGCGGTCACGTCGGGGTCACGGCTCCGCCCCCGCCACGACCCGACGTCAACAGAGCGTCACACGCGCCTCAAGCGATCGCGGCGGCTCGCCCGTCACTGCCACCGGCGCCGTACGAACAAGTCGGTGTCGCGGCTCCACCTCCGCGGCGACCCGACGTCGGCAGGGTAGTCCTGCCTCCGCTCCCTCGCTGGGGCTTGTGCCTGCACGCCGAGGACGTGCAGGCAGATATCACCGGGACAGCAGATAGGGAGTCTGCCGCGGCCGCGATGACGTCACGCCGCGCGCGCCACACGCTACGCATGCCACACGCTACGCACACCACGCCGCGGCCTATTTGTGTGTACCTTCTCCTATTTAAACGCCATTTGTATTTCTCTCCTTTACCCGTTCAAAGTGTTTTGATTTTGGGTGTGCTGTTCTGTGATATATATCTCTATTGCCTTGTGTACCGACCTTTGCCTGTTTTTTGACTACGTCTTTGCGCTGCCTGCCTACGACCCGGACCTGTTTATATCGTTTACGCTTATGATCTGCCTGCCTCGACCTCGGATACGTTTTTGACCTCGCTGCTTGCTGTTGCCCGTTATTCGGACTGTTTACTGGACCGTGCCTCATCCATATATCTGCATAGTTGGGTCCTCCTTCGCTCCCTAACCCCGTGACAATAGCCTCGCCCAGATCAGAACTGAGGTCTCTCAAGCAGCTGAAGTCCTAGCGAAACATGACAAAATTATTACAAGCATACAGGACGACAACAAAACCTTACATAAACGCGGTCCTTACAAAAAAAATTAAAGAACTTGAAGTAAAAATTTCAGATATAGAAGATAGGTCTCGAAGAAAAAATATGAGACTAAGAGGCATCCCAGACGCATTACAAAACCAGGACCTCGAACACTTTTTGCTAAATTTTTTTTTCACCTTAATTCCATCAGAGGATTTGGGCTCACACCTATTTGAACGATTCCATAGGCTGCGTAAACCCATAGCTCAAGATGCTTCTTACCCAGCAGACGTTATTGTAAGGTTCTCAAGTCTCTATCTAAAAACACGTATCACACAGGAACTTAGAAAAGATAAACCAAGAATTGACCCATATAAAGGAATTCAAATATTTCAAGATCTCTCCCAAGCTACAAGAACTGCTAGGAAATCCTTCCAAGAACTCACACAAATTCTTAGGAAAAAATCAGTACGCTACAGATGGGGATTTCCTTCAGCATTAATTATCTACTACGAAGACAATGTATATCAACTTAAGGACCAGGCTTCCCTTAGAGAAAAGATGCTCCACTGGGGACTAATAGAAAGCTGAACAGAGACTTTTGAACTTTTTACTTTTTGATATATAGACCTACTATAAACAGCTTCATAAATAATTTATTTTTATTTATTTTTTTTGTTTTTTCTTTTTTATATACACACTCACACTTGATTGGCTCTCCATATAACACAAGATTGTGGTTTCTTAAATCATATTTTTTCTCACATTTTACTCATTCCTAACACATAGTTATCTAAAAGATATCTATGTATTGCTTTTTCTTACTCACTTATATGGGGAGCAACAAACAAAATCTTATAAACCTTCATCTACACTCCCTTTCCATTTTACACACCTTAAGACACTTAATGATCACTGTTTATTTTTTTTATACACATTTTTTTTACACTTGATTGGCTCTCCATATAACACAATACTGCGGTTTCTTAAATGATACCCTTTCTTACACTTCACTCACTCTTAACACATAGCTACCTAATAGATAACTATTCATTGTTTGACTTCGATAAACACTATATTACAACAAAAAAAAAGAGAAAAGAAAAAGAGAGAAAAGACAGAAAGAGAGGAAGGAAAAAATAAAAAAATAAATAAAAAAAAAGAAAGAAAATCCTTACCTGCTATTCCTATCAAGTGTCCACTATTTCACAAGTTTTTTCTTTTTTCTAAAATATTAGTATAACTTACGTTATGCAGAGTTGAGTAGTTATTCTTTATCCACGGAATTATTTTTTTTTCTTTTTTATAAACCTATTTTTATATTATATTTTGATTTGTTTAGATACATTAGGCATATCCTGTCTTATATATTAACGTTTATTTACCTATTTATAATTTTTATTTTTTATTTTTATATTTTTATTATAACTGAGCATATAGACTGGATCGAAGGATCCTATTATGAGTCTGTGTAAGAAATTGTGATGATTTCCTCTCCGTATAATTGTATATTGGTAACTGCGTTCATTACAGACTACATTTATAGTTATTAGTAAACCTGTGGTTCACTACAGAGGCCCCACAAGTTCCTCTTAAAGACTATTTGGAACGTATTATGTCGAAACCCACGAATTTTCTTGGCTCTTGATATGCGTGACTTTCTTTTTTTTTATTACTATTGATCATAAGGCTTAAGGAGCTGTCTAGATTGAACGGCACACTGTGGGATGTTGTAGGATACATCCTGTATATTATACCTTGATCTGATCACAAGTTCATTTAGAATGTTATATTGAGGGGATGTTATGATGCAATTTAAATATCATGCCGTGATCGGACTATACAGTGTAAACGTAGGCACGTTACTAAGAAATCGTACGATATACATTTAGTCTTTTGAATGGCACACTGTGAGGTGTTCTGCGACATAATTTGAATACTATACCTCGACTTGAATATTCCTGTTTTTAGAAAGATATATTGAGGCGACGCAATGACGCAATTTGAACATCGCGCTTGACTCGTCTATATAGTATGATACTACGCATGTTACTAAAAATTGTAGGATATGTACTGAGCTTTTTGAATGCCATATCGTGAGGTGCTGTATGACACAATATGAATGATATGCCTTGACTCGACCACAAACACATTTAGAACGCTACAACGAGGGGATGCTATGACGTAATTTGAATATCATGCTATACCTGTCTATACAGTTTGAATTCAAATGCGTCACTAAAAAGTAAAAAAAAGGAAAAAAAAAAAAATAAATGCATGACACGTATTGAGCTTTTTTTTTTTTTTTTTTTTTTTTTTTTAATACCTCCTCTCTTTTCCTCCCTCCCTACACAACTCCTGTGGTGGATACAGGAACTTTTAGGGTCAGCAACATAATTAGTTTGCTTGAACTCTAGAGAAGATGTATGTATGTTATGATTGTTTTGTAAAATTGAAGTATGGAAGAAAGAGGAGAGAAGCATCAGGGGCAATATATCACCCTCCATGACCATTAGGGTCATTACTTTAAACGCCCAGGGACTGAACTCCCCGCAAAAAAGAACTGCTTTATATAAAACGTTAGAAGATAATAATATTGATTCCTGCTTTTATCCAAGAAACCCACTGGATTAAACCATCCATCTCCTTGTGGAAATTTAAAAAATACCCCTATATTTATTCAGCCAACTTGGAAGGTGTTAAAAAGAAAAGGGGAGTAGCAATAATTTTTTCTAAACAACTTAAAGTAGATTCCATATATGAGGAAGCAGATCCTAATGGACGCTTCCTGATACTAATAGTTAAAATTAATGACATTACGTTTACATTAGTTAACGTCTATGCCCCAAATAGGTTTTCGGGTCGTTTCTTGGATAATCTTATTACTAAAATAGATTCTCTTCAGATGGGTACCCTCTTACTAGGCGGCGATTGTAATGCCGTTCAGGACTCTAAGTTACACCGTAGTTATTCTAAGCATTATACTAATAAACACACCAATTCTTCTTATGGGATTCAGGATTTTTTGTTGAGAAATTCTTTGTTTGACTGCTGGCATACTAGTCATCCATTACAGCGAGACTATACCTTTTTTTCAAATATGCATCAAACATCAAACTCGCGAATTGATTTGTTCTTGACAAAAGCGAATTCCTTGAAAATGGTGAAAGACTCCAAGATAGGAAACATTACATGGTCGGATCACGCGCCGGTCTTCTTGGACATAACTAACAATCCCGACCATAAAATAAGAAATAAATGGAGATTAAATGACCCTTTATTGAGAAATACAACAACTTTAGATGAAGTACTACGGAAGGCTAAGCAATTTTGTCGGGCAAACGACAATGGGGAAGTATCAGACCCTACTATGTGGTGTGCCTTCAAGGCAAACATAAGGGGTGTACTGATAAGAATAGGTTCTAGAGAGAGGAAACGGAGGGGCTCTACGCTTGCAGAACTTTATATAAAACTAGCCGCGCTAGAGAGAATTAATAAAAATAACAGGGACCTTCCCTTGCTTCACCAGATAAAATCCATCAGAAAGGAAATTGTAATTAAAGAACAAGAAAAAATCAACTTGATGCTTTTACAACTACGCCAGAAATATTATTATTCTAGCAATAGGGTAGGAAAAATATTATCTAATAAACTCAAAGTTAGACAAAAAACTGAAATTATAAAAAAAATTATAGTTGGAAATAATCATTTTCTTACCCCTAAAGCTATTTCTAACGCCTTCGCTAATTATTATAAAACCTTATATAATCTTCCTGAGGTTTCACACTCGGATCTGGAAATAAATACATTCTTACAAAATTTAAAACTCCCAAAAATCTCGGCCTCACAATTAGAATCTCTAAATCAACCTTTTTCATTACTAGAAATTAATAAGTCTATAAAGGAAATGAAATTAGGAAAAGCTCCCGGTCCTGATGGATTCTCTTCCTTTTTTATATATCATTACATCAAATGATTGCTCCGTTATTATTACGACTTTTTTCCTCTTTCGCCTTAAAGGCGCAAGTACCGGCAGAACTCCTTGAAGCAGTAATAACCCCAATTCCCAAGGAAGGTAAGGACCCAAGCTCAACGCTTAACTATAGACCTATTTCTCTAATCAATTTAGATATCAAGATCTACTCTAAAATTTTAGCACAGAGATTAAAACAAGTGATTCCACATATCATTAATAAGGATCAGACAGGATTTGTGGAAGGCAGAAGCCCCACGGACAACACCCGTAAGATTCTAAATCTTATACATAAGGCTAACTCTCTTCGAATTAAATCAGCTTTTTTGGCGCTTGACGCCGAAAAAGCTTTTGATCGGGTGAACTGGAGATACTTAGAAGCGGTGCTTACAAACTACGGTATCGTAGGGACATTTAAGAATTATGTCATGAATCTCTACACTAATCCAACAGCCAAAGTGGTTGGTCATTTACTGGATTCAGATTGGTTCCCGATAAAAAATGGAACCTGCCAAGGATGTCCACTTGCCCCTTTATTATACATCCTTAGCATAGAGCCTCTCGCTGAACTGTTGAGACAATCACCCGATATTTTTGGTATACAAATCAACTCAGAGTCATTTAAAATTTCTCTCTATGCAGATGACGTAATTTTGTCAATGACAAACTTAAAATCTTCTCTTCCTGCACTTTTTAAAATATTGGATAAATATGGCTTAATTTCTAACTACAAAATTAACCTTGGGAAAACGCAGCTTATCACGACCAGCTTCACGCAAGATGAAATAACTGAGCTTGGGTCCTTGTGTTCACTTGACTGGAATTCACAAACTATAGACTATCTCGGAATTAATATTACAAAAGAACTTCCTTTGCTTATTGATTTCAACTACAATAACTTAATCGATAAAATAAAAGCACAGCTCTCAAGGTGGAAAAACCTTGAAATCTCTTGGCTTGGCCGAATCCATTTAATAAATGGATATTTAATTCCTAAAATTCTTTACTTTTTTAGAAAAATTCCCCTGAGAGTTTACCCCCCTATTTTGAAACATATTCAGCAAATTATTGACCATTTTATTTGGCAGCAGAAAAGACCAAGGATAACAAATAACATCTTAACTAAGAAACCAAATAGAGGGGGAAATCCTACCCGAGTATCAATAAACTCCATGACGCTACAATGTTGACCCATTACTTGGCCTGGGACAAAAAAACTAACATTTCCCCACGATGGCTTCACATAGAGGAATCTGATATGGGTCTTGGTGATTTATATTCTTTGTTTTGGGCTGACAAACTTCGATTGAAAAATATAAAAATTCTGAATCCCATAATTCACAATACATTTAAAACATTGTATAAACTTAAACGGACTATGGGGATAAAAAGATCTCTTATGCCCTCTACCCCAATTGAGGCTATCCGCCATCTTATTAGAGACATAGACCTGACCAGATGGCAAGGATGCGGTATCTCTTGCATTGGAAACTTGTTAAATCTCTTGATTTAACAAGTTTCCAATGCAAGAGATACCGCATCCTTGCCATCTGGTCAGGTTTTTGTTAGATTACATCTAACAACACATTGGCTTACAACACATAAAAAAAAGAAACAAATCTCAAGCTCATCTAAACTTTTATTATCTACGCAAACAGATGAGAAAGATCCACCAATTTTGTTAGAGGGCATAAGAGATCTTTTTATCCCCATAGTCCGTTTAAGTTTATACAATGTTTTAAATGTATTGTGAATTATGGGATTCAGAATTTTTATATTTTTCAATCGAAGTTTGTCAGCCCAAAACAAAGAATATAAATCACCAAGACCCATATCAGGTTTTTTGCGCCTTTTCCCCAGATATGTAAATCTTTTTCTTTACCATTACTTGAATTATTTTCTTTTTTTAAGGATTAAGAATCTTATTAACCAGGTAGGAATTGAAAGAAATCCGGAACTAGAACATTGGCTTACAACACATAAAAAAAAGAAACAAATCTCAAGCTCATCTAAACTTTTATTATCTACGCAAACAGATGAGAAAGATCCACCAATCCTGAAGTGGGAAAGTGAGCTAGGTTTTGAGTCCTCTTTGGATCAGTGGCGTCAGGCCTTGGTTTTCATAAGAAAATATGTTAATTCAATAAACTTAATAGAGACTTACATTAAGATAACCTATAGATGGTATCTGGTTCCAACTAGACTTAACAAAATCAGTAGTATATACCTAAACAGATGCTGGCGTTGTCTCTCCCATACAGGCTCATTTGCCCATATTTGGTGGGAGTGCCCGCAATTACTGAAATTAAGATTTAATCTATCTCAATTACTTGGCTCACTTTTTCACTTCAAGGATCAATTAGATCCACAGATGTTTCTTTTTCATCTGGGACTTGGGAAACTTCATCTAAATCACAGAATTTTAATTATTCATATATTTATGGCCGTAAAAATATGTATAGCTAGAAACTGGAGACAGGTAGGTCCGTTTGAATGGAGATTAGTTATCAATCAAATTAATTACCAGTATCTAATGGAAAGAGGATTTTACATTAAAATCAATAAGCCTGATAAATTTGACAATATCTGGTTACTTTGGAAACACTTTCGAGATACTGATCTAGAGAACGTTATAAATTCTACTATTTGAGGTCTAACTCTTTATTTCCCTCTCACGTTACCCCTGGGCGGATGATACATTATACCATATTATGATTTAATCTATGAGTAATAGCTAACCCCTAAGTGCTTCTCTCTGTCTCCCATGTATGACTGTTAGATGTATGAATGCTATGTGTGGTCTTATAACTGGCTGCCAAATCCAAAGCCTATACCAGATAATAACTAACTTTTTTATTTTTTGTATTTGGTTGGGCTAGGAGCATACTGTTTGTTCGTTTACAAAATCTCTAATTAATCATATAACACTCAGTAGAACGAAATACAGAAATGAATAAGAATTGGATGTCTTGTTTGTTTTGAGTAAGAGTTTAATTTCTTACAAATTTCACTCATGAATCCCTTTCTTTTCTTTTTCTTTTCTTTCCTTTGATACTGTAACATTCTACTGATGTAATTCAGATTTGTGAACAACATGTTTAAAAAAATAAAAATAAATATATAAATATAAATCCTATAAAAAAAGAAAATATATATATATATATATTAGAAAGAGCAGAAAATATTACATTTTAACAAATGCTCTAGTCTAAACAATTAAATAAATCAAAATCTTGATTTAGACCTTTGGGGTTTAAAGTTTTAAGGTCAAAAACCCATTTCATCTCTGTCTGTCCTATTTTTTTCAGGTAATCACCCCCTCTCCAGTCTTTTTTGACAATTTCGATTCCTATATATGTGAGGCATTTTGGATCACTATTATGGTATCTGGAAAAATGTATTGGTACAGGATGATTAGTTTTATTTGTTTTTATTCCTCTAACGTGTTCATCTAATCTTTTATGCAACGGGCGAATCGTTCTACCAATGTATTGCAAGCCACATGGGCATTGCAATAAATATATAACCCCCTTGGTATGGCATGTTATTAAGTGCCTAATTCTATATTGCTTATTTGTAACACTAGATGTAAAGTTAGTAATTGCATCACTATTTCTAGAATTTGTATCTCGACATGTGGTACAATAACCACATCTAAAAAAAACCTTTGTGTTTATTCAAGAAATGTTCATTCTGGTTATTCCTTAATGGTCGGGTGTAACTGGAGGTTAAATCCCGGCTTAAGTTAGGTGCCCCTCTAAATATAACTCTAGGGTTTTTTGGGAGTATTTTTTGTAAATCATTATCTTTCAGTAAAAGAGGCCAGTGTCGCTTAATTATTTTCTTCATATCATAATGGCATTTATTAAAATTTAGAACTAAAGGTATATCTTCTTGATTATTGGTTGTTCTTTTTATTCTTTTGGATTGTAATAGATCTTTTTGTTCAATCTTAGAAACTTCCATCAAAGTTTTATTTAATAGATCTAGTGGGTACCCTTTTTCCAAAAAATCTTTTTTAATTTTGTTAGCCTGTTGTTTAAATGTGTCCTCACTTGTACAATTTCGTTTAACCCTTATTAGTTCTCCCTTCGGAATACCTGTTAGCCAGGGACTATAATGTCCACTGCTAAATAAAACGTAACTATTGACATCTACTTGTTTGAAATATGTTTTGGTGTGAAATTGTGAATTATTTATATAAATTAAAAGATCTAAAAAAGCAATTTCTTGAACACTTTGTTCCATAGTTAGGCTGATACCCCAATCATTATTATTGAGGTGAGAGAAGAACAAATTAAGTTCTTCTATAGTGCCAGACCAAATGGGCGTCCTGAAACAACTTGTTCGGTGGGAACGGAGCTGAAACTCCTTTGCCATAGAATTCAATAAGTCAGAGCAAACTTATTGCTCATCTCCATGTGAGTGAAACACCATATAGAAGATACAGTTGATTCACATATATTTGCGGAAAGCACTATGATTTTTTGTTTCTTTTTTGTTTCCATATATTGATACATATTTTGACACAATGAATGGAGACTGGAAATAGGGTTACCCTATTAGTGTTTGCAGCATTATTTTTTTTCACTTATATATATATTTACAAAAACATTTTTTTTTTTATAATAATTATTTATTTAGCGCCTGATCACTATTATTTTTATCATCGTCAGTATATAAGGCTAAGTCAAGCGTAGGTGCCATCATCGAGCTCAAAAAATCCAAGAAAGAAAAAGAAAAGAAAAAAAAAAGGTGTCCGGTGTTTAAAATATATTGTTGGAAGCCCTAAAAAAATTGGGTCCAATATCAGATCGTATTGGTGTATCAATATGTGTATTACTTATTATTATTAAATGTATAAATTTAAGTGAATCTCTTCCTGCTATAGAGGATCGAAAGTTATTGGGTCCAATAGGTAAAGAATGTGTTTTGTTGTTTCATATTACTTTTTATTAGTGTACTTTAGTAAAAAAGTATATGTTCAAGTGTTACATAGTGTGACACAATACCTCTTCACTTTGGTACTCTGTCCGGGAATCTTTACTCACACACAGTCTACCAGGCTGCAGAGACGGCTCAGACACGAGGAGAGTTAAATAAAAGGCTGGGCCTGTTTTTATTTTTTCACCACAGACATTACAGAAAAATAAATAAATCAAAACAAAAAGTCTTGCTCTTGTGAGCACTAACTAATACAAGATTCTTCTGCCTAACTGCAGTTGGACGGCTTATCCGTTCCCAACAAACAAAATAACAGTTTATGTGTAATAATGGCAGTGCTCAGTAGCTTAGCAGCTCTCTCCCTCTCTCTCTGGGAGCCAAATGATCTATCTTGTTCTGAGATCAGAAGACTACTTAACTGCCTCTCCCCTTAATTAGTGGAAACAGGTGAGTACTAGGAGAGTAACCGCGAATCTCCGGACTGGATTCCCACCTGCTGGTCTTCGGCTGCTCACAAAATGTGGAGTGGAGCATTGGCCCACCCTACTCTCCAAGTGCTCCACCCCAGGGACCCAAAATACACAAATAACAGACATCAATAATTCCATTATTAACAAGACATCTCCCTGGGGCTGGTAAAAACTATTGAGGGTAACCACCCTGCAAAATATAAGGGGATATATACACTCCCTCCATTATCATCCCCTGCTTTCTGTCACACATCCTCCCCCCCAGCTCAGACCTAATGGGGTGAGCGACCATAGACATCAGTGAGTGCATTCTTGAGAGCCCATCAGCATTCTCCTGTTTGCATCCAGCCCTGTGTCCTACTGAAAAGTGATAGGGTTGCAAACTCAGAAACCACCGTGTTACTTTACTGTTTTTCTCTTTGTTCTGGCACATCCATGTAAGTGGTGCATGGTCAGTTACAAGTCTAAACTTCCTCCCTGGTAAGCAATATTTAAGATTGTCTACCGCCCCAGGCACAGCTGTGCTGCGTACCACCGCAGAGCCCGATATCCATCGTCCAACCTCAGCTCTGTCTGGACCAGCACCTGCAGCTCAGCCACCCATTCCTCTTTGGGCTGCTTCCCCAAGAACGGCATCCGCAACTTCCGCTGGAGCCAAAACCTTTCCTCAAAGGTTGGGAGGCTTTTCCCCTTGTACTTAATTTCCAGGTGGAGAACCTCCCTCCAGAGCTTCAGACGGGTACAATTCCTCTTGATCAGCTCTGCGTAGCTGACTTCCATTCTCTTTCCTGGAGATAGATCCCGGTGCAAAGGAAGTGTCCCTCAGACTAGGAGGCAATCCCGCCGCTTGCCACCAATGTAACGGGTTCACCAAGAGAGCTGTAGTAACTCCCAGAGATCACCCACATGTATCCTCCTGTTGTCCCCGGAATCACTTCCAGCACCAGCCAGCATGCGCACCTTGGAACCCTGCTATGTGTACCCAATAAGTAGACACAACTACCTTGAACTGAGTACAGCAGGAATGAACAGTTTATTGATGTAAAACATAGACTGGTATAGCCACAGAACTTCATTAACATAAATTAACATTGATAAACAGGTAGACAACCCAACCTTTAATCCCCTTTAGCTACTGAATATCCCCCTGGTAGCCATCCTGTTAATGGGATTAGTTTAACAATGGAGTTCCTGCCTGTTTGGCAGCCAGGCTGGAGCCGTCTCTGACTACCTTGGGGCCTTGTATGACAACTCATTCTGTCACACGCCCACTTTATAGCAAGGCATTCTTTTTCCACAATAGAGTAATTCCTTTCATGTGAGTTAAGCTTCCAGTTTATGTATAAGATTGGGTGTTCTTCCCCTCGGCTTTCCTGAGAACGGACTGCCCCCAGTCCAACATCAGATGCATCTGTCTGCAAAATGAATTCTTTGGAGAAGTCAGGGGTTACTAACACTGGTTGGGTACAGATGATTTCTTTCAACTTTTTGAATGCATTCTCAGTTTCTGGGGACCATTTTACCAACACAGGGGCTTTCGATTTTGTAAGGTCAATTAAAGGACTTGCAATTGTAGCAAATTCAGAGATAAACCTTCTGTAATATTCAGTTAGACCTAGGAATGTTCTCACCTGTTTCTTAGTGGCTGGTTCCGGCCAATTGCGCATGGCTTCTATTTTTGCCTGCTGAGGTTTCACTAACCCCCTTCCAATTGAATACCCTAAGTATTTGGCTTCCTCTAATCCAATTGTACATTTACTAGGATTAGCCGTTAACCCAGCATCTCGAATTGAATTTAACACGGCTTGCACTTTTGAAAGATGAAATTCCCAGTCTTCACTATGTATTACTACATCATCCAAATATGCAGCTGCATAACGCATATGTGGTTTCAGTATCCTGTCCATCATCCTTTGAAAGGTGACAGGGGCCCCATGTAAACCAAAAGGTAAAACCTTATATTGAAAAACACCATCAGGGGTAGAAAAAGCAGTTGTTTCTTTTGCTCACTCGGTTAGCGGAACCTGCCAGTATCCCTTGGTTAAATCACGTGTAGTAAGGTAACGGGCTTTCCCCAGTCTTTCTACTAGCTCATCAACTCTGGGCATGGGATATGAATCAAATGTTGAGATGGCATTCAATTTACGGTAGTCATTACAAAATCTTATTGTATCATCCAGTTTCAGTACAAGTACTATAGGGCTACTCCAATCACTGCATGACTCTTCAATTACCCCAAGGTGTAGCATTTTTTTAACTTCTGCCCTAACTGCCTCCCTGCGAGCTTCAGGTATTCTATAAGGTTTGAGGTAGATCCTTTTACCTGGTTCTGTTATAATGTCTTGTTTTATAACATTTGTTCTGCCTGGGTTTGGAGAAAACACATCTTTATTTAATCTAATAAATTCCTTCACCTCCCGTGTCTGGTGTACGGACAGGGTTTCTGGTATGTTAACCTCTGGTTCAATGTTATCCTTTAGGGGGAAGGTAGTGACTTCAACCAGGGGCGGGCTGGGGCGGGGGGCAGGGGGGCAATTGCCCCCCAGGCCGCCCTAAATCCGGGCCGGTGGGCCGGACGGACGACCGGCAGACTAGCATTCAATGCGGCCGCAAAGTTAAAAACTAAGCGGCCGCGAGCAGGATTGAATGCGGCCGTCATGCGTACCTGGCGGGGGGGGGTGCTCATCTGAAGGGTGCCACCTTGCCGGCACGCCTTCAGAAACGATGTGCGCGGCAACTGTGGCTGTGCGCCGGGACTTGATGTCAAATCCCGGCGCACAACACGCCCACCGTCTTCAGCGCTCAGTACACCGGAAGGACAGGAAGAAGAAGAAGTAGAAGAAGAAGAAGTAGAAGTAGAAGAAGAGGAGGAGGAGGAGGAAAAGTGAGAGTGAAAGAAGAAAAGGACAAGATTCAGGGCGAGTGGATTAGTAAGTGTGTGAGAGTGATGGGTGTTATGCTGAATGTAAGTGTGTGAGAGTAATGGGTGTTATGCTAAATGTAAATGTGTGAGAGTGATGGGTGTTATGCTGAATGTAAGTGTGTGAGAGTGATGGGTGTTATGCTGAATGTAAGTGTGTGAGAGTGATGGGTGTTATGCTGAATGTAAGTGTGTGAGAGTGATGGGTGTTATGCTGAATGTTTGTGAATGAGGGTTTCAGATAGCATGGATGTGTAAGTGTTGGGGGATAGCTTGGCATAGGGAAGCCGTAATCACATTCCTTTCATGCCCAGATTCCAGCATGTAGTGGCTGCCAAGCCATGATAGGAGTGTGATTGCTGTTATAAATTATTTTTTGGTCCAACTTCGGTGTGTTAACACTTTTATTGGACAGAATAATTCAATGACAGTATTAATATATATATATATATATATATATATAATTGCAAACAGCAATCACACTCCTATCATGCTAAGTCAGCCAGCACATGCTAGAACCTGGGCATGATAGGATCTTGATTGTTGTTATATATATGCGTGTATATATATATATATATATATATATATATATGTCACAGTCCCGGGTCCCGGCCGGTACCGGCAAGAGGTTGCCAGTACACGGCAAACTCCGGGATCTCGGGCTGCATCCTCGGATCCCGGCAAACACAGGCAAGCCCATGCCTGTGAACGCCGGGTTCCGAGGTCGCGGGTCACGGTCTCGGTTCCTGGCAATCACAGGCAAGCCGATGCCTGTGAACGCCGGGCTCCGAGATCGTGTGACACTGACTCGGATCCCGGCAGACACAGGCAAACCGATGCCTGTGAACGCCGGGCACCGAGGTTTAGTGTTACTGACACAGATCTCGGCAGACACAGGCAGGCGGATGCCTGTGGTCCACCGAGATCCGGGTCATATAGAGCTTCCTCCGGGGATCTTCCTTCCACGCTGCAGCAGCCTGCCTGCAGCAGTGGAGATCCCCGGAGTCAGGGACTTACCTCGGCTCGGTCTCTTCTCGTCAGTTTCTTAATGACTCTGATAATAAGCCTTCTCTGGAGCCTATGATTGCGCCCTCTCAAATCGTGGCATCAGTTACTACGCAGCTGTCCTCGCCTATGGTTGCTCGAATTCTCAAAGCCCAAGAAAGAGCCTTTGTTCACAGTGAATGGCCTATGGACACTTTGTTTGTTCCTGTCTCTGAGAGGGATAATGTGTTAACCTGGGCGCATGCATCTAAATCCTCGGGACATCCCTGTGCTCGTCGTACTCAGGAAGTTATAAGACGACATTTCTGGTGGCCTACGTTGGGGAAGGATTGTAAGGATTTTGTTGCTGCGTGTGTTCCCTGTGCCACTGCTAAGAGCATTCATACTAAACCTGCTGGTTTACTTCAGCCCCTGCCGATCCCTTCTCGCCCTTGGCCCAATCTGGCTATGGATTTTATTGTAGAACTCCCCGTGTCTGAAGGGAACACTGTTATGTTCTGGTTATTACCGACCATTTCTCGAAGATGGCCCATTTCGTTCCCCTTCCCAAGTTACCCTCGGCTCCTGAACTAGTTCCCATTTTTGTTAAGGAGATAATTCGGCTTCATGGTCTTCCGCAACAAATTGTCTCCGATAGGGGAGTTCAATTCACTGCCTTGTTTTGGAAATCTTTCTGTAAGTCCCTAAATATCTCTTTAGCTTTCTCCTCTGCATACCACCCGCAATCTAATGGGATTTCAGAAAGAACCAATCAATCCCTTGAACAATTCCTCCGAGTATTTATTAATGATCATCAAGATAACTGGACACAACTGTTGCCTTGGGCAGAATTTGCTAGAAATAACTCTTGTCATGAGGCCTCTAAACTGTCCCCGTTCTTTTGTAATTATGGATTTCATCCCACTATGTTACCGCACTCCTTTCCTCCTACTCTAGTACCTGCAGTGGATCATTACATCTCTCAATTACCTGCTCTTTGGGACTCTGTCCAGCTATCTTTATCTAGGGCGGCTAATATGTATAAGTGTCAAGCTAATCGCCGTCGCAGGTTAGGTCCCTCATATTTAATAGGAGATAGAGTGTGGTTGTCAACTAGAAATTTTAAACTCAAAGTCCCTTCGATGAAATTGGCTCCCCGATATATCGGTCCTTTCCGTATTTCTCGTAAGATTAACCCGGTCACATATGAATTACTCCTTCCTTCTTCGTTAAGAATGCCTCGGACCTTTCACGTCTCCTTGCTTAAACCTCTTGTGTGTAATAAATTTACCAAATATACTCCACGTCCCAAATCCGTTTTTATTGATTCCCAAGAGGAATATGAAATCCAGTCCATCCTAGATTCCAAGAAACTACGTAATTCCGTTCTTTACCTTGTTCATTGGAAAGGATATGGTCCTGAGGAACGATCTTGGATTCATTCTAGAGACCTTCATGCCCCCGCGTTGCTTAAGAAATTCCATAAGAAATTTCCCCATAAACCTGGTTATTTTCGGCCTACGGCCGGCCCTCGAGCAGGGGGTACTGTCACAGTCCCGGGTCCCGGCCGGTACCGGCAAGAGGTTGCCGGTACACGGCAAACTCCGGGATCTCGGGCTGCATCCTCGGATCCCGGCAAACACAGGCAAGCCCATGCCTGTGAACGCCGGGTTCCGAGGTCGCGGGTCACGGTCTCGGTTCCCGGCAATCACAGGCAAGCCGATGCCTGTGAATGCCGGGCTCCGAGATCGTGTGACACTGACTCGGATCCCGGCAGACACAGGCAAACCGATGCCTGTGAACGCCGGGCGCCGAGGTTTAGTGTTACTGACACGGATCTCGGCAGACACAGGCAGGCGGATGACTGTGGTCCACCGAGATCCGGGTCATATAGAGCTTCCTCCGGGGATCTTCTTTCCACGCTGCAGCAGCCTGCCTGCAGCAGTGGAGATCCCCGGAGTCAGGGACTTACCTCGGCTCGGTCTCTTCGCGGCAGGAGCTTTTCGTTACCACGCAACTGGAGGCGTGGTTTGGATGGCCGTCTAGAGCTTCTGCGGTGATGTCATCTTAGGGGCGGGGTTAGGTTCTGGCGCCAGATTTAAAAGTCAGGAAGTTCTCTAGCCAGTTACCCTGTTGTGGTCTTTATGCTCGGTTGTGTTTTGTGTTACTTCCAGCTAATTTTTGACCCTTTGCTTGCCTGACCTCTCTTTGCCTGCTGATTTTGTACTGTGCCTTGCTGATCTTGTTGCTGAACCTCGGATTGTCTGACTACCCTCTCTGGATCTCGACCACGGCGTACCTGACTACCCTCTCTGGATCTCGACCACGGCTTACTTGACTACCCTCTCTGGATCTCGACCACGGCTTACCTGACTACCCTCTCTGGATCTCGTCCACGGCTTATTGTGTTCCTGTGTCCGTATCCTGCCTCGGCTTTCCAGTCTTTGCTAAGTCTTGCTCCTTGTACTATCAACTCCGTATCTACTACCTATACCTACCTTATCTGGCCTCCTTGCTGTTGGGATCATCTAAATCCTGGGGTGCTGCTGCCAGGGGCTCCTCCTTTGGTCGTAGTATTCCAGGTGGAATAACTTCCGCGGTAAGTGCCAGTATTAGGAAGGTCGTGACAGTATATATATATGTGTGTGTATATATATATATATATATATATATATATGTTAATATTGTTATTGATTTTTTTGTCTAATTTTGCTGTTACTTTTAATAAAGTATTTTAAAGTTGTTTTTTTTTTTCAGTTTTGGCCAAGTGAATGCTGAATTTTCAGTTTCAGTCCAGAATTTTCATTTCGGTGCATCCCGACTATATACTATGCCTGCACCACATCAATGTTTGGCTTAGTATATAGTGATAGGGGTTGTCAGTGTCTGGCTCAATGTATAGGCACACATTGACGGTGTATAATATATAACATATATAATGATAACAATTATATAAGTATATAATGATAACAATTTAGCTGTACCCCTGTCAATGTTTGCCTAACCATAGAAACTAGGCAGTTTAAAAGTGTGTGTGTGTGTGTGGGGGGGTGCCACATACAGGATCTGCCACAGGTGCCAAATACTCTAGGTATGCCCCTGCATCATGCGGCTGTCAGACCCAACGGCCATGCCTCAGCTCCTCTTCCCACGTCTTAAAAGGGGTGTGATGAAGAGCTGAGGCATGCGGTGTGTGCACACCGGCCACTTTAATTTCATTAGGCGCTGGTGGAGTGACTGCCGCACGACGGCCGCTTTCAATGTCGTTCGCAGCCGCTTTGATGGTGCAATGGGCCAGTTGACTAGACTTGCCCCCCAGGCCTTAGGCTGCCAGCCCTCCCCTGACTTCAACTGCAACTAAGACTTCCCTGTTCTTCCATGGCTTAAGTAGATTCACATGATATATTTGTTCAGGCCTTTTTCTGCCTGGCTGTCTCACCCTGTAAGTTACTTCTCCTACCCTTTCAATAATTTCATATGGACCATAGTTACAACAGGAATGCCAGGGTTCAGGTGTTTCAGCCTGGTGATAGAGTCCTAGTCCTGTTCCCCACCGTAGTTAATAAATTCCTAGCAACCTGGCATGGACCATGCCAGGTTGCTAGGAATTTATTAACTACGGTGGGGAACAGGACTAGGACTCTAAAACCAGGCTGAAACACCTGAACCCTGGCATTCCTGTTGTAACTATTCTTCTGATCCTGTTGGGCCTTTTCTATATGCTCTCATACTATGGGCATAATGGCCTCCATACGTTCCTGCATCTGGTTTATGTGGGAAATGACACTACGATATGCGGTACCTTCTTGTTCCCAAGTTTCCTTGGCTATGTCAAGTAGCCCCCGGGTATGCCTACAATACAATAATTCAAATGGTGAAAAACCAGTAGAGGCTTGAGGCACTTCTCTAATGGCAAACATTAAATAGGGTAACAAAAAATCCAATTTTTTCCCATCTTTATCAATTACTCTCCTTAGCATTGCCTTTAAGGTTTTGTTAAACCGCTCTACAAGGCCATCTGTTTGTGGGTGATACACAAATGTTTTCAGGTGCTTTATGTTAAGGAGCTTACGTAACTCTTTAGTGACATTAGACATGAACAGTGTTCCTTGGTCTGTCAAAATTTCTTTTGGGATCCTAAACCTGCTAAGCATCATCCACAATTCTTTGGCAATAGACTTTGCAGAGGTTGTACGCATAGGTATCGCCTCGGGATATCGGATGGCATAATCCAATATTACTGATATATATTGGTGTCCTCTCGCAGATTTCACCAACGGGCCAACAAAATCCATTGCAATACGTTCAAATGGAGTTTCAATGATGGGCAAGGGCACCAATGGACTACGGAACGCTTTAAATGGGGCAGTGCGCTGACAGTCAGGACAGGACGCACAGTAATTTGCTATTTCTGCAATCACCCCTGGCCAATAAAATCTCCTGAGTATTCTAAGACGTGGCTATGTGCGAGATTTAACACTGTGCGCCTATAACTTTGTGGCACCAACAACTGTTTTGCCGCCTCTTTCTTAACAATTCGATATAATAAGTCATTATCAACTTCAAAATACGGATAGGTAAGTGGTTTTCCGTGGTCAGTGGGTGCTCCGTTTCTTACTGCAATAGTGTTTCTAGCCACTGATAAAGTAGGATCTGACCACTGTGCACTATGGAAATTACCTGGGCTAACTTTAAAATCAATTAACCCCATGTCTTGTTCCTGACTATTCAAGGAATCATGCTGTTCTAGATTGTCGCCAACTAGTGTTTTAATGGGGCATGACAGCTTATTTTCAGGCTTCACATTGCTATTCAGCTCATCTACCAATATGTCTGCAAAAGGAAAGTCATCCGATAAGCTAGATGCATTATTTTCAGAGGAATTCCACAACCCTAAAAAATGTGGGAAATCTCTACTGATTATCATATTGTGTGCTAATTTTGGTACCAAGCCAACTTGACAGTCTACTGTGCCACAATGGTTCTCAACCCGTACCATAGTAGTGGGATAATTGTGTATGTCCCCATGTATACATGCGATATCCACCTTATTACAGTCATCATTACAAATGTCGGGAGCCAAAGACTTGTCCAGCAGAGTCACCATACTTCCAGAGTCTAGTAAGGCCTGCACTGTTTTCCCTTCCACAGTCACACCACAGTCACACCATGTAATAAAATATAGGGCCAATCCAAACTTCAAATAATTGGATCAACACATATGTATGTATGTGCGTCAAAAATAGGCAGAGTCACTTAGATGCAAACAAAGGTAAAACATTTAATACGAACAAAAATAGAAGAAGAATATAAAAAGAAGATAACAAAAATAATACAAAACAAGTCTTACAAAACCTTCGAGAGGAATTTAGTTAATGACATCTGTCCTATGCATTCCTGAGGATGGAGGGAGGGAGTGTTGGGACGTGAAGAGTCCGTGGATGGCAAGTACATCTCCCCTCTACCTCTCCTCCCATGCTTCTCCAAGGCCTAACTTATATACGGTTTTTGGATAATGATGTCAGTCTTGTCAGTCTATTGGTCTTCACCTAATTGGGTAAACATGCTCACTAAGATCTTTACACATCGAAACCATATTTTAGGTGGTGGCTGTACATATACTGTAATGCCCTTTTACAGTTACAACTATACCATGCATTAGCAAGTTACTGTTCTATCTATAGAATGCCTGTTCAGCAAATCCTTCATTCTATATTTAAGGTCAAGGAAACCCTGAAGCCTATCATTTAAACATATTAATATATCTTAATATTCTACACATAAGAAAACTTTGATAAACAATACATAATAAAACAAGTATAGCTATAATAACAATTGGATTTAACAATATATTACCAGCTGCGGATTTTACCGAAGATTGTGACCACATATTTACTGATTTTTTAAAATTTGACCACCAACTAACTCCAGACATATCATTCCATTGATGTTGAATTTGTTCTAATTCACCTTGTTTATGTTGGAAAACAATTTCTGCATCTTTCAATTGTTGCTTTAATATGGCCAATAATCCCTTATCTTTCTTTATTTCCTCGGTCCATGTTTTCCAAGGAAAATGGTCTATCTGTGTAAGATTAAATTGCAGAGGTAGTGTTCTTAAACGCTCTGTGCCTATAGTGGAGACATTAAACTTTTTCCCATCTATCTCCAACTTTTTCAAATCACCTTCTATGCAATATAATCCTCTGTGAAGAGTTTCATTATGCATACAATTTGAAAAGAATGCTCTGACCAATGACTCTTCCTTCATTACTTGAAAACAAACTTTCCCTATCTTTACTTGAGTCATTAATCCATGCATAGATGTAACACTTTCAATCCTGGCCTCACATGATGAATGATTGTGAAAACAAGAATGATAGACAACCTTTTCTTGCCCTGGAAGACATATTACTTTAGAAACAAAATGAAGACAAGCTGAAACATCTAATTGTTCCAGATTTTTCCCATCAAATACAAAATCTGTATACCTTAAATTATAATGAATCAATTGTGTGTCACTGACCGGAATTCCTAAAACTGTTACTGGTACCACTACTTGTTCAACTCCTGCCACTGGGATTAAAGATGTCCCAATACAAAAATCCTGATCACAACCCATCCATTTATTAATCCACAAATCAATATGACCCAGACCAAAACTATATTTGTCAGGTAAACTTTTCAACAAACCCAAAGGTGTAATACCACCAGGCCCGGACTGGCCATCGGGCACACCGGGCATTTGCCCGGTGGGCCGGGCCGGGACAGGGCCACGGCCGGGGCAGATCCACGGCCGGATTGACTTAGGGGCTAATGGACCTGCAGCTCCAGGCCCCTACCTTAAAATAGGCCCAATGCGGCCGTCCTTAACGCAGGGCAAAAGGGGCACCTTCCCCTTAAGCCCGCAACAACCGCGATCCGGCCCGCTACTTACCTGGCAGACGCGCGCGAGCAGCGTCCCTTCCACGGCCAGGGGGACGCAGGAATCCAACGGAACGGAGCCATGTGAGCGACGCGTACATCATGAGTCCAGGTAAGGGGGTGAGGGAGGCTGTAAGGAGTATGTGAGATTGAATGAAAGAGAGAATTAATGGGTATCTGTGAAGGAGTGAGTGAATTAATGTTTGTGAAGGAGTATATGTAAATGAGTATCTGAATGAGGGAATTAGAGTATCAATGTATGATTATGAATATCTGAATGAGTGAATGATTATCTGTGAATTAGTGAATAAATATTTGTGAACGAGTGAATGAATATGTGTGTGTGATAGCACACTTTGTAGGGGGGCAAAGATGCCACAGGCAGGCTGTTTTGGTGGCAAACATGCCACAGGCAGGCTGTTTTGGTGGCAAAGTTGCCACAGGCAGGCTGTTTTGGTGGCAAAGTTGCCACAGGCAGGCTGTTTTGGTGGCAAAGTTGCCACAGGCAGGCTGTTTTGGTGGCAAAGTTGCCACAGGCAGGCTGTTCTGATGGCAAAGTTGCCACAGGCAGGCTGTTTTGGTGGCAAAGATGCCACAGGCAGGCTGTTTTGGTGGCAAAGTTGCCACAGGCAGGCTGTTTTGATGGCAAAGTTGCCACAGGCAGGCTGTTTTGGTGGCAAAAATGCCACAGGCAGGCTGTTTTGGTGGCAAAGTTGCCACATGCAGGCTGTTATGGGGGCAAAGATGCCACAGGCAGGCTGAGTGAAACCGTCCGTGGAAACCCTCCAGATGCGGGTGTCAGTGTGGCATAGCCTGTCCTGGTGTTTGTGATTGGGTGTCATTGTGGCAGAGCCTGTTGTGTGTGTGTTTGAGTGTCGGTGTGGCAGAGCCTGTCCTGGTGTGTGTGTGTGTGTGGGTGTCGGTGTGGCAGAGCCTGTCCTGGTGTGTGTTTGTGTATGGGTGTTGGTGTGACAGAGCCTGTCCTGGTGTGTGTGTTTGGGTGTCGGTGCGACAGAGCCTGTCCTGGTGTGTGTGTCTGGGTGTCAGTGTAGCAGAGCCTGTCCTAATGTGTGTGTCTGGGTATCAGTGTGGCAGAGCCTGTCCTGATGTGTGTGTTCGGGTGTCAGTGTGGCAGAGCCTGTCCTAGTGTGTGTGTGTGTGTGTTTGGGTGTTTGTGTGGCAGAGCCTCTCCTGGTGTGTGTTTGCTTATCTGTGTCCTTAATTTACAGTAGGAACTATTTCATTTTTACTTATCCAGAGATAAAACACCCTCCTGAATTTGAAGTGACTTCAAGGAACAAAACATTCAAGGCTCTGAAATCATTTAGTGGAAAAGATAAGGTATTGTGTTATTTACTCTATAATATTTATTTCAAGGATTAGTCGCACTAAATTGTGGCTTCAGGCTTCCCATGTTGAATGACCAAGTATTATGTATGTGTATGTACATATATGTTTTTTCATAAAAAATGGGCTGCTCAGTCTGAAATGCCCGGGCCTATTTTTTGTCCCAGTCCGGGCCTGAATACCACTCTGTAAAGCCTGTGCAATCATCTTTAGATTAGTGGAATATTCTATCTGTATTTCCATGCATGCCCTTGACACTTGATTCTCCTCTTGACTCTCTATTAAGTCTAAAGTGGCATCCTGTAAATAAGATACAGATGACCCAATCACGGTAGCAGAACTTAGAACCATTTTTTCCAATAACTGATTTCCTACATAACTCACGGATCCCAAATCGGATTTAAGAGTATTTATATCCATAGTATTAAGTAAGCTTCCTACTGAACCAACACCCCCCAAGATTCCTTCAATAACACCTCGTCTACTTCTTGTCATTCTCAAAGGATTTTGTCCAAACCATTGGGCAAGACCTTTTTCCATATTAAAAAAGGTGTGACAAACACTGAGGAAACCAAGTGGATATTTTCCAATCAGTCATGTTAAAAGTCCAAACTAGGGTTACAAACGATCCATTCCTCAACAATGGTTTAGACTGAAAGTAATTAACCTGAAAAGGATTGGATGGTTTGAGCCTAGTACCAGTACACAAATTGTCTTCAGGGGACCAAACACTGACATTTGCTCTGTCACAGTGTTTGTAATCTCCTTTCAGTAATACACAACATTCATATATCCCAGAGTCTTTACGAGTTGGACTATCTAATCTAAGCATAAAATGCATACCATTCCAATGTACATCCCCTATTTGACCCTTATGAAGTAAACGAGTTGGATTATTCGTAAAACTTCCTAAAGATGTTTTCCCTTTTGACCAAACGAGTGATGCTTCCTGGGGTAATAGTAACCTTGTCCCACATTGTAGTTCTATAGGTTCCAATTCCTCTTGGACTTTCACACTATGGGGATTAACTCTAACTTCAGGTGCTATAGAATTAGTTACCGTAAATACAAAAGATACTTTGACCACCTGAAAGTTCCAAACCCTAGTCCAATCATCATCCCCTGCTGAAATAGAAAGCAGTGGAGGATCCAAGATTTTCCCATAAGACTGAGTCTTATACCAAATCTCTGTCTTAGATCTTCCCATTTTCCCTGATGTTAACATCTCATTGGTAACATCACCTGTCCATTGTGCATGTTCTTCTCCCTTAATTGTTATAGACCACCACATGGACTCAGTAGGATGACATTCCCAAACACCTGTTCAGACAGGTATGGGTATAATTCCCCTGTGACTGTGTGAATTTGGCTTTTGGCCCTACTTTTGGATGAACCGTGATCTCTGAGGTATGCTCAAAAAATATAGTCAAACAAGGTTGATCACTGGAGCCATAACCGAATCTAATTTGTCCAACAATGTCTCTTGATGTATCAATGTCTGATGTTACCGTGTTTCCCCGATAGTAAGACACCCCCGATAGTAAGACGTATCGGGGGTTTCAGAGGGGTCGGCTAATATAAGCCGTACCCCGAAAGTAAGACATATGTCTTACTTTCGGGGAAACACGGGGGATTTGCCGGGTCCGCCACTCTAAGAGGCCGGGAAGTCCCCACCAAGACCGGCCTTACGTGTCTGCGGCCGCACAGGATTTAAATTAAAACATCGGGGTTTTTTTTTAACTTTATTTAACATCCTCCATGTTAAATAAAGTTTTTTTAACTTTATTTAACATGGAGGATGTTAAATAAAGTTGAAAAAAACCCCCGATGTTTTTATTTAAACCCTGTGCGGCCGCAGACCCCTAAGGCCGGCCCTGGTGGGGGCTTCCCGGCCTCTTAGAGCAGGGCGCCACACTCCAGGGGGCGCGACGGGGGGCGGTCCGCACCGGGTGCCGCTCATCAGGGGCTGCCAACTTGCGGCACCCGGCACTCCTCCAGAGACGGACAGTAATGTCCGCCGCTGGAGGAGCAGGCTCGCAAGGGAGCGGTATCGGAGGTCTTTAACAGACCTCCGGCTCCCTTGAGTGATTTTAAGCCGGGTTCAACCCGGCTTAAAATCACTCAAGGGAGCCGGAGGTCTGTTAATGACCTCCGATACCGCTCCCTTGTGATCTGCGCGGCAACAGCTGTTGTGCGCCGGGGTTTCTTGTCAGATCCCGGCGCACAACACTGAAGCCGCGCCCACCGCTGTCCGTGCCCTCTGAACCAGGAAGAAGACAGAACTGAAGAAGAGGAGCGAAGAGGAGGAAAAGAAGCTGAAAGAAGAAAGGAAAGGTAGGAAAGCATTAAGTGAGAGTGGATTGGTGTATATGTGTGTGTGGATTGGTGTATATGTGTGTGTGGATTGGTGTATATGTGTGTGTGGATTGGTGTATATGTGTGTGTGGATTGGTGTATGTGTGTGTGGATTGGTGTATATGTGTGTGGATTGGTGTATATGTGTGTGGATTGGTATATGTGTGTGGATTAGTGTATATGTGTGTGGATTTGTGTATATGTGTGTGGATTTGTGTATATGTGTGTGGATTGGTATACGTGTGGATTGGTAGGTGTGTTGATTGGTAAGTGTGTGAGAGTGATGGGTGTTATGCTGTACCATTTCCAATGTCTTTTTCATGATCTAATTATGCTCTAAAAGTACATCATAACTCCCATCACTCTCAATTTTTTCCCAATATAAGACATACCCCGAAAGTAAGACATAGTGGGGCTTTTAGGGATAAAAAGAAAGTAAGACACTGTCTTACTTTCGGGGAAACACGGTAGGAGTCGATCCACCTGAACTTCTCTTATCTTATGTGATAACAATGTCTCCTGTGGTAAATCCTTTGTCGGATCATCAATTCCAATTGGCTTCTGGTATAGATCAAACAACACAGCAATCAAAAAACTCAGCACCAACAACCATGGAAGTAATATGTAGCACGCTATCTTGATGTCACGCTTCTTGTATTGCTGTTTCTTTGGAGGTTCTCTGTCCAATAGTAAACAGTTTTGTTCCTCCATTTTCTTGCAGAACTGTGTTCCTGCAAGAACAGAATTTAGTTAGAAACATACAATTTACACTGGTCAACATGTACCCACAGCTTCTGCTGCCTACGGGTATTTTTCACTGTTCTTTGAACAAGGATCATAACTTGACCCATTGTGTCGATTATTTCAAATGGTCCTTCCCAATTACTTTCCCAAGGTCCCGCCTTCCTAAAAGTCTTAATCATTACTGATGCTCCTCTCACAAATTTAGAAGAGTGAGGCGGTACCATACGCTGCATTCTAGATGCTGCATGAGGAAGGATTGTTTTTAAATTACCCTGAAGTACCTGTAACCACTTAGTTCTTGCAATGGCATCTTTCTGTGGAGTAGACAAAAACGGTTCATGAGGAAAGATCAATGGCATTTTCCTTCCTGTCATTAATTCAAAAGGTGTATACTGGGTATTTGAGGAGCTTGTTCCCCTAATACTCATCAATACCAGAGGTACTGCATCAACCCAAGTATTTCCTTTATCAAGTAACATTTTTGCAATTCTAGACTTAATCGTTCTGTTCATTCTTTCTACAATACCTGCGGACAGAGGATGGTATGGAACATGTACAAAAAACATGATTCACTAATGCTTTTGCCGTAGACAAAGCATCATCTTTCCTGACAGGCAACAGTTCTACCCACTTAGAAAATACATCTACCACAACCAATGCATACCTGAGACCTTGTTTACCTGAAGGTAGGGGACCTATGTAGTCAATCTGCAATGTAGACCACGGACCGTCTGCAGGTGCAATTCTTAGAAGTGGAGGCTTTTGTCCTTTAGGCCTGGGGTTTACTTGAGCACAAATGAGACATGACTGAACAACATTTTGTACAGAGTCCTCCATTTTGTCCCAATAAAACTTCTCTTTGAGAATTTCCAGCAACTTTTGCTGACCCACATGACCTAAACTTTCATGATTATAGCGGGTGAATTCCGTCTGCAAGTGTTTAGGCACAACTGGAAGTAAATTACCTTGCATCCCATTTTCATTCCCATTTGCATCCCATTTTCACAAACAAAGGGAGGTGTTATTTTATTCTTACATTCCACAATGAACTGATCTTTCATCTGTTCATCACTGAATGAAGGTAGATTTGCTTCCTTACTCTTTACTGGTAGTACTTCCAACGGTTCTAGTTCCATCACTATCTCTCCTGTCAAAGCTGCTTCCTTTGCTAGAGAATCTGCTTTCTCATTTCCCAAAGCTAAATCACTAGTTCCTCTGCTATGGCCTGGTACCTTGATAATAGCATATCGGTTAGGATTTTTAGAAGCAAGCTCAAAGATAGTCTGCAATGTATCAACATGACTTAAGATTTTGTTAGATGAATCCACAAAACCTCGTTTTCCCACACTGGTAAGTAGTCTGTTAGTGAACGTATAGATTACCAAAGGATCATTGTTTTCTTTCTCATTAATTTCCAATACTGTTTTAACAGCTTCAATTTCTGTTCTCTGGGCAGAAAAATGTCCTGGTAGTCTATGCTGTATAGCTCGACCTTTCTTTGGAATCCAAATGGCATATCCGGTATAATATTGTCCTTTCAAGCTGTTAAGTTTTCTTTTGAGGGAACTAGGGAATTGTGTTATTAAAATATCAATCAGATGGATTAATGCTTTATCTACAGCATACCATCTAAAAGACTTATAAATGTGTTATGTGTTTAAGATTACAACTGATCCAACAACAGATACATCCAAACACATATCAATGAAATCACAATATGTATTCGGATATATCTCCTGAAGGCTAATGTGTTTTCTAGCTACAATAACTACACTTATCCAGGTGAATGGGTATATGGATACACTTATGAAATATGCACCGATAAACCCACCCACTGGCTTATTAAGTTAAACAATCCCTGTTCTATCTCTTCTAACTTTTAAGGTTTGAACTGAAAACTTTCGCTTCTTCCAGAATGCAACAGAATATTTTGGAAACAACAACAGGATATCAAAGAATCCACAATGCGGCTATGATATAACAATACCAACTTTTACTAGAACGTTCCAAATATAAAACAATACAAATAACAGTACAATAACAATAATCACCACATTAATTGACACACTTACAACAAATACATATATATAAGTTCCTATTTACAATATTCAAACATGCATGTTCATAGTTATCTTCCCTGAGAGCTCCAGGTTAGTGATGTTCCTTTGTCTCTTTACTTTCTCTCCTTCTCCTCTCCTTTCTTTCTTTCACTACCTGTCCCTTGATATACTAGAGGGTCCCAATTGAGTCTACTGGGAGATCCCTGATTGGACCCTGTGGTTGCCATAGTTACCCTTTGAAGTTATTCCCTTTGGCCAACACCACACCCTGGGGTCTTTATAAATCATGGGGCAGTAAAACCCAAAGATCTCCTGACCTGATTATTGACATGACAATCTATTTCATGCGAAAACCTGTCTTTCTTCCACACACCCTTCATCACGCATATCGGTGTTATCTAAACTAAGACAAAAAGGTTTCCCAAATATTTATCATTCCCGGCCACCTCCCATGCATCTTGATTTAACTAGTATTAACAGAAACCATGATATATATATATACACACATACACATACATACCTACATATGCATATCTACACACATGTACATCCATACACCTGCATACACGTGTCCATATACATAAATATATTCACACACCTGCTTATAGTGTAACAAAGCAAAATCTAGAACCATCTACAAATACAAATGGGGAGATGAGCAGCAGAAATTGTACTTTTTAGTAAGTCATATAAGGGTTTAGCTTTTTCAGCAAAGCCCTCTATGAAGTCTCTAGAAAAATTTACAAGTCCCAGGAATTGTCTTAAAGCTTTGAAAGTTGTAGGTACAGGCAATGCTGCTACTGTTGGTACTCTTTCCTGCAAAGGACGTCTCTGGCCTGGACTTATCAAAACTCCCAAGTACTGAACCTCTTGTTTCAGTAATTGGACCTTCCTTGGATTTAATTTCAATCCTGACTCATACAACAGATCAAACAATTCTGCTAACAAGGTGAGGTGTTCCTCTCTACTCTTTGTTGCCAACAAGATATCATCAACATACTGTAGAATACAATCTTGCCTTGAGAATTTTGATAACACTTTTGCCAATGCCTGATGAAACAGACTAGGTGACATGTGCGCCCCTTGTGGTAATCTGCAAAATACATATTGCTCATTCAGTAAAGTAAAAGCAAATTTGTATTGACAACTCCTCTCTATCTGAATACTGAAAAAAACATTACTGATATCCAGTACCGAGAAAAACTTTGCCTTAGCATTCAATCGATACATGATGTCAGGGGTATCTGCTACAATTGGCGCCACATTTGGGGTACATTTATTAAACATACGTAGATCTAGAAGCATTCTATAAGAATTATCTGGTTTCTTAACTGCCCATAACGGATAATTTGTCACCGAATTTGATTTGTGTATGACGCCTTGTTGAAGTAGTTCTTCAATAATTTTGGACAAAGGCTCAATTGAATCTGGAGGCAATCGGTACGGTTTCTGAGCTATGGGATCTGTTCCTTCCACTTTAATAACAACATCTTTCATTGTCCCTACCTCATTCTTAGACTGAGCCCATAACGAGGGATGTTTCTGCACAATTTCTACAAGAGTCAAGTCATCAAAATCCATTTGTTATTGAGAAAAATATGAGGATAGCTCTCCTTCATATTCTACCAAAGAATATATCTAAGGAAAGAAAAATAATAATAATACATGTATTAGCGGCAACCAAGATATTAATTGCTAGAGCTTGGAAAGAATCTAAACCAATATCTAAGATATCACTAATAAAACAAATATTGTTCCAATTGCAAATGGAAAGTGGTCTTTGTTGGATCAGTTTATCATATCAAAGAAAATCAGAAATTTGTGAAGGCTGGATTAAAAAAATTAATGAAATGTATGATATGAATTCGTAATCTGGTAAATAATCCTACGCCTGACTCCATTTCTTTTTTTTTTTCTGTCTCTCTGATGTTTATGTTGTCTGATGCTTATTATGAGACGACCACATAGAGGTCTAATGATACGAGAAGACGAATAACTAATTTTTGGTTATGCTGTCATGCATTTGTATGCATATCTATGTTGTTTCATGTCTTTTTTATGTTTATTTGTCCTGTATGAACTGTTAAAAAATAATAAATATGATTTAAAGGAAAAAAACAAAAACAAAATCCATTTGTGGCCAAACATGATTTGGGGATACCTCCTCAATTAAATTGATAACGGCCACTATACTATAGTCACTTGGATCTATTACTACAGGCCCTTTGAGGTTATTACTTCTCCAAATCACTTGAGTCCCTAAGTCAATGACCCAACCTCTTTCTCTCATTATGTCAGCCCCTAAGATATTTTCTGAGCTAGGACAATGCCAGATATCAATTTCAGTACACAAATAGCCAGGAATCTCAAACAAAACACCAGTAACCAAAGTTGCTGAAGTATTACCTTTTCCACTAAAACCTACAAACAGGTGAGTTAGATGTTATAGGCAAAGCTTGATTAGTCACACTTAATTGAGCTCCTGTATCAATTAGGAATGTAATCTCTTTTCCCTGTAATTTTCCCTTGACATTTTCCCTTGACATATGGTCTGCCACAGTTGTCAGTTGACACTGGAGCTACATAGGTCAATTTACAGAGTGATTGATTCTTATCTAGCCACTGAGAGGGTGTCAGACCCCCCTGAAATTCTTTCCTGTTACATTAATAGCAGCACTATTTGTTGTGAGCTCTTGCACCTGTTTTATTAGTGGAGTGTATGGGGACGTTGACTTAAACTGTTCACCAGTAGGTGGGGCTGTTGGCACCAGCCCATTCTCTTTCCCAAAATTTTGTGTTTTAGGGACAAATTTTCTATTTTTAAGAAATTGTTTACACTGTCACTTCAAATGTCCTTTTTTTACCACAATGATAACAACTAAAATTTGGTCTGAATATCTCTTGGTTAGTATTATCAAATCGTTCAAAATTAGTAGGATTAGTTTGTGGCTTGAGACAATCATTCTGAGTTAATTCTAGCCGTTTGTCAATTAGTTCCTGTACTGTAGATACTTTTACCTTTACAGTTGACATTTTAATTGCTCTTCTAATACGATCAATGAATATGGCTGCTTCTTGCAAACTAGTTTTTTCAGAGGCAAGCTGAACGGATACAGGATCTAGATATTTACCTTTCCTTACAAATGCTATAATCATTGCCTGTGGTTCATCTCCATCATCAACTCCCATTACCATTCTATAGGCTTTCTCAAATTTCAACAAAAATGCAAAGGGATCATCTTGAAGATTTACTTTTAGAGATTCAATTAAGTCAAGAGAAGGAGATGAGTCACCAGTTGTAAACAGAATTAATTGTTTCAATCTATCCATGTCATTTGCATGCACTAATTGACCTAATGCATCCTCTGTAGGTGTAGGTATCCAAACCCTAAAAATTTTGTTTCTTGGAACTATACAATCATAATGGTGGGTTTTACCCATTATAATTAGGACTTCTACTCATATTTACACCATTGTAATTTCTTAATTTACCTCCGAGAGACGCTCTGGTCTAAGAAATAACTTAAGACCATTACATATGCGTTTGGAATTCATCCATGGTCACCCTTATCTTTAGATGTTACCTCCTAGATAGTAAATCTGGTTTTGGTGGTCTTACGACATATCCCCCATTCCAATTTACATTCCTAAGGATATGTAGCGACTACTCCTTAACTTTCTCATGAAAGATAACGTTAACTGGATCATATATACTGAAGCATCTATATACATGAATACTTCTTTGTTCTCAATTCTGGAGTGGCACGCACCAAGGACCTGATTTCTCCAGCTTTTTGGTGGCCCCACTGGGGCAGGGACACTACACCAAATGCGCTGCCAACAAGTCCTGTCGCACACGTCCTGCTGGACTTCTTCGGCCGCTCCCTTGTCCCTCGGTTCCTTGGACTCATGTGGCCATGGACTTTATTGTCGAGCTGCCTCCTTCTAAGGGTCATACCGTGATTCTCGTGGTGGTTGACCGCTTTTCAAAGATGGCTCATTTTGTTCCACTTAAGAAGCTTCCTAACGCCTCTACTTTGGCGGATGTTTTTATCCGGGACATCGTTCGCCTGCACGGAGTACCGTTTGAGATTGTGTCTGACAGAGGTACCCAGTTTGTTGCTAGATTCTGGCGCGACTTTGAGACTTTAAGTCCTTGGGAATCACCTTGGCTTTCTCCTCGGCGTATCACCCTCAGACGAACGGCATGGTTGAGAGGACTAATCAACACCTAGAGCAGTACTTGCGCCTCTTTATTAATGACCACCAGGATGACTGGGTCGACCTACTGCCGTTCGCTGAATTCGCGAGGAACAACACGCTCCAGGAGGCTACCAGGATCTCTCTGTTTTTCTGCCTTTATGGCCTCCACCCGCAGTCTCTCCCAGGGACTTTACCGGTTTCGCCTGTTCCAGATCTGGAGGAGAGACTCGCTTCCAGCTGTGCCACCTGGGCCTCTGTTCACTCCACTCTGGAACGTGGTGCTCAGCTCCAGCAGAGTCAGGCCAACAAGAAGCGGTCTGCCAATCCTTCGTACCAACCCGGTGATAGGGTTTGGTTGTCTACGCGGTTCCTGAGACTCCGGGTTTCTTCTATGAAATCGGCTCCGTGTTTTATTGGGCCATTTCTGGTTCTACATCGGATTAATCCGGTGGCGTGCGAACTCTCGCTCCCCGGAATGCTTTGTATTCCTCGGGTATTTCACGCCTCCTTGCTGAAACCTTTAGTCTGCAATCAGTTTACCCGAGGTGCACAGTCTACTGCTGAGACTTCCAGGAGGGGTTTGGAGAGTCGTATCCCCCAGGCCATTCTCGATTCCCGGCGGCAACAAGGCAGTCTGCAGTACCTCGGTACCACGATTGATACGTGCGTTCCACGCCAGACGTCCTTCGCGTCCTGGTGGTCGCCCTGAGGGTGCCCTTTTGAGAGGGGGTACTGTTACTCACCTGTCCTCTGTTCCCACGTTGCTGCAACAGCCACCGCGGAGGAGAGGAAGACCCCCTCCAACGCACGGCCACCTCCACAGCAGCCGCCACGAAGGAGAGGGAGACCCCCCTCCAACGCACGGCCACCTCCACAGCAGCCGCCACAAAGGAGAGGGAGATGCCCCTCCAACGCACGGCCACCTCCGCAGCAGCCGTCACGAGGGAGAGGGAGACCCCCCTCCAACGCACGGCCACCTCCGCAGCAGCCGCCACGAGGGAGAGGGAGACTCCCCTCCACCGCACGACCACTTTCGCTGACGTCCTCCAAAGTGCCGTGCAAGAGAGGCAGACCTCCTGGATAACGGCGTCCTGCTACTGCGCTCGCGCGCCCTATAATGGCAAACTCCCTAACTGCAGGCCTTTATGCAGGGAGACTTCGCCACACTCAAAATGGTCGCGATTCCCGGACACCAGAAGTGATGTCATGAGGGGCTGATGGGAGATTCAGACTTCCTCTGTGGTTCTCCATTTAAACCCTTCAGACCTGTTACACCTTGCCTTCTGATGGTCGTCTATGCCTTGTGCTAGCACCCAGATAGCGTTTACCTTCCTGATTCCTGTGTTTGACCTCGGCTTGCCTGACTACATTGTTTTCCTGTATCCTGACCTTGGCTCGTTTATTGTTTATCCTGATCTCCTGAATCCTGACCTCGGCTTGTATGAACTATTCTGTCCTGGAGTCCTACCTGACTACGGTGTCTCCTTACTACTTGTACGTGACAATTAGATGACAATTTCCTAATTGTATTACTGGAGTAGTACCATCTTTGTCTTAGGTTTAAGAGTTTCCAGTTAATAATATCCAATTCTTTACCAAGAATTTCTTTTCAAATTGTTTTTATCTCTTGTAATTTGGATGGATCCAGTTCATTTATATTAGCTCTCTCTAATTTTGCTTATTTAATATGTAGTTCAGATAAAGAGGCGCTCTTTTGTTTCTTTTCTATAGCTCCCATACTTATAAAAATACCCCTCATATAGGCCTTAAATGTGTTCCATAGAATCGCATCTGATCCCTCTCCATTATCATTATTCTCTATGAATTCTTTGGCCTCTGAAGCTAATTCCTGAGTGTTTTGGGGGGTTTTCAATATTGATTCATTTAATCTCCATTTATTTCTAGTTTTATATTCTAATTTGTTAGTAATTTCCAAAAATAAAGGAGCACGATCCGTCTTGAATCCCCAAATGGCAGCTAGGATGACTTTTCTCACCTGTCCTAGAGTGACTACGATCCATCTTAGGGTCCTGAACAGCACTAAAATCACCTCCCATAAGTAAATTACCTGTCTGGAGTGTATCTATTTTTGTGATCAATGAATCAAAAAAGCGTAGTGAGACCCTATTTGGGGCATACACGTTGACAAGAGTATAAATAATATCATTAATTTTCACTATCACTATAAGAAAACGGCCGTTAGTATCCGACTCATATATGGGCTCTATTTTTAGCTTATTTGAGAAGATTATTGCTATCCCTCATTTTTACTTAGAGCCCATCATGTTAGCTGAGTACATATGAGAATAGTTTTTAAACTTCCACAGAGATGTATGTGTCTTAATCCAATGTGTTTCCTGTATAAAGGCAATAGCAATACTATTTTCTTGAAGCATTTTATATACGTGGCCTCTTTTCTGCGGAGAGTTTAACCCATTAACGACCTTTGCCGGCTCAGGACCGTCACGCAAAAACACTCACTTAACGACCTTTGACGGTCCTAAACCGTCTTTAAATTAAATAAGCTTAGAAAGTGAGCAACGATAACTTTCTTCGCTTAAACGGCGTTGCTGTAATGCCTCCCCGGGGCATCAACATCCGCCATACATTGTATGGCGGCGGACGCCCATTTTAAAAGAGTTTAGGAGGCGATCAACGATCACCTCCTAAACTTCAATGCCTCGATCAAGAGGCATTCAGCGACACCAAACACTTACCCCAAACCTGCTTTAAACCTTCAGCTTCACTTACCCCAAACCTTCAGCACCCCAAATAACAACCAACATAAAAGTAATGTTGTGGGAAGCATTATATGGAAGCTACGTGCAGTACCGGATTTGGCTGAAAACATGAAAAAACCTAGACCCCGGACCGTACTTTTTTGCCAAAAAATATGTTTTTTTTTCAAATTCTCCAAACCTGCTTTAAATCATACCTTCAGCACCCCAAATAACAATCAACATAAAGTAATGTTGTGGGAAGTATTACAGAGAGATTGTTCTGTGTGAGACTGGTAAGCTTCAGCCTGCCATTTCTCACAGTGTACTCTTCTTCAGTTCTACTGAATTAATTTTTATTTTATTTTTTCCCAGTGCTTCTGTCTGTCAACTGTGTAGTGCTGTTGAGTTGACAATTTGCACACAGTGCCTCACTGGCACTGGGGTGCCCTTGCCCTGGGCTGACAGTGCCTACTGCCTGCCCTGTCTTCACTTAGTTTTTAAGCTGAAGCATTTGAATTGTTAATTAAATAATAGAATGTATACATTTAATATAATCATAAATAATATATTATTTATATATATAAATAATACATTAATATTGTCATATAGTATACTAGTGTAGATGACTATTAGTGTGTAATCTAAAATCGTTAATATTTAATACTAATATTATTATAATTCATTTTAGCTAGCTTAATAATTAATTAGCTATATTATAATATAGTAGCTTTTTTTTTGCTTGAGACAGTCTCTCAGGTAGAAGAGTTAATTTATCCCATATAAAGATTAACCAGTAGTCCACTACTACCCTTAAGCTTAAGCTAGAAGTTGATAATTTTATTATTGATTATATTAATATAAGAAATCCCTAATTATTAATTACTTAGTTTTAGCTTTGTTTTAGCAACAGCAAGAGACCAAGTCATTTTTTCTTAATATTATTAATTAATTTCATTTCATTTGTTTTGCTCACCTCAGTCCATCAGTGAAGTGAACTTGTTGGGCTAGTGAGTGCAGTCACTTAAAAGCTATGTGTTTTTTTTGTTCAGCAAGCAGTGATGATAACTGTTTTGCTAAATATTATTTTCTCCTTTTAAATTTTATTTTATTAAAACCCTTAGTGTTTTGCTCACCTTAGTCCATCAGTGAAGTGAACTTGTTGGGCTAGTGAGTGCAGCCGCATAAGTGCTGTGTGTTTCAGCAAGCAGTGAAGCTAACTGTTTTGCTGTGACATTTTATTTTATTTCTAATTTCTTTTCAAGAAAAATTGACTGTGTGACGACAACAACTGTACTAAGCAAATCTTCAAGCTACTAGCTGTAGTACTAAAATAATTCTAATCTTTAATCTTCTTAATCTATAATATATTATATAATATAAATGCTAATTCATAATCAATAATATATATAAGTAATTCTATCTATAATCCAACATATAAGTAATTCTAATCTATTAATAATATAATATTATATATAACTTAACCTCACTTTAGCTTAGTGGGCTTGAGAGCGTCTGCCTAGAGTTAGACTAGAATACTAATATAGCTTTAGGTTTAGCATACTACTAGGATAGGCTCTTAGGCCCGTGTAAATTCAAAGTCTTTATCCCCCTACACACACAACACAAAATTTGAAATGGATCCTCCTTGTGGGACAAAGGAGGGACAAGCTCCATCTACCACCAGCAACACCACCAGTTCTAAGATGCAGCCTTTGCGTCAGTCTAGTAGGCCAAGTAGGCCAAGCTCTCGCTTATCATTTGGGGAAGCATTGCTTGAAGGATCATCAAGTAAAGGAAAGGCACCAAAAGCAGGCAGTAATAGTGCGGCTAGGCCCACAAGCTCTATGTTTTTTTACGGAAAGCCTAAAGCACCAGAAGCACGTTCAAAGTTAAAGGGTAGCCCAACTAGTACTTCTACTAGCCCAGTGAATAAAAAGAAGTGCCTTTTGCCCCAAGCAGCATCTTCCCCATCCACGAGCAGCATGCAAGGTACCAAGCAGAGCCAAATTAGCAGCAAGACTCAGAGGGGTCCCAAACCAAAGAGATCTCATTCCTTTGTAGGGAAAACCACCACCACCACCACCACCCCCACCTCTACCACCACTAGTGCTGCGCCTACTGTTCCCACCGGTACCGCCACGCCATGTCCTCCTAGTACCTCTAGCAAGCCACCAAGTCCTTACAATATTTTTGTGAAGACAGTCAGAGAGAGGGCTACACATAGTGGAACTCCACCCAGCGAGGTAGCAGAGGAGCCTGAGAGGCCAAGTGCAGAGTCTGTTCTTCCTGCTCGCACTACTACTAGTCACGAGTCTCACGACGATATCAGTCTTAGCTCCAGCCTAGCAGGAATTCCATTCGATCTGGCTAATGAAGAACTAGACTATGAGCCAGAGGAAGTAGAGGAGATGTGTTGGTCAGGAATCAGATTCCTCAGGGAGCAGTGTCCAAATGACTAGTGCACAATTTTCCCCTGAGCCTCCACCTTCTCTGCTACGATCATCACCATCACCACCAGCAGCAGCAGCAAAACCTAGCAAATCTAAAGTTAAAGCAATTAGCAGTCCCACTATGGCCAGTACTGTTACCATCAGTCCCACCACCACTAGTTCTGCCTCTGTTCATCCACCCCGAGCAGTAGGAACAGCACCCAAGGCACACTCCAAGGCTATGTGCGCCCCAATTTGGGAGCACTTTGAAAATGTTGAAGAAGGGTGCTATGGAAAGTGAAAACATTGTGGGAAGCTAATAAGCAGAGGGAAAGTGTCTGGCCATTTTACCAGTGCTAGCATGAAGTGCTCAGCACTCAACACAACGCTGTGCTATTGGGAAAAGATGCAGAAGTAAAACTTAGTGCAGGCAGCATAGCTGGTGGCCGTGGAAAAACCCCAACAGCTGCTTCTGAGCCAATAGCAGCAGCAGCTAGTGCTGGCAGCCAGAGACCAAGGCAGGTTGGAGCACTGCATGTCCAGCCCACCCTGGAACAATTTGTGGCATTCCAATCCAAAAGGTCAATGCCCAAACAGCAGGCCAATAAAGTAACACGACTTATTGGTCAGTTCATTGCTGTTGGAGGGGCATCCTTCTCTATGATCGAAGGGGAACCTTTCAAACAATTGTTGGCGGCTGTGGCTCCACAATATACAGTTCCGTCACGTTCCACTTTCAGCAGGAACATTGTCCCCTCATTGTATCGGTCCTGTGTTGCAGCAGTGAAAGAGGAGCTTTCCAAGGCTGCTGGTCAGTCTGTTCATTTCACAACAGATTTGTGGAGTGCACCTAGTGGGCAGCATGCCTTTCTTTCTTTGACAGCACACTGGTGACAGCCCGGTGTCCCCAAGAAAGCTGCTGCAGCAGGCTACCGATCATTCCTTCTCCATGCAGAAGTGATGGATGAAAAGCACACTTCCCAAAATATTCTGCATGTGATGAGGAAAATGTTTAGCCTTTGGGTGGGAGCAGAGGCAGGCACCAATGTTGAAGTCGGTTTTGTGGTAACTGACGGAGGTGCCAATATGGTGAAAGCGCTGCGAGATGGTCATATTGTTGGTGTGCGCTGTGCAGCCTACATCATCCATCTTGTAGTAAAGGCAGCAATGTCAGAAGGAACTTCCTTTTGAGGGAAGAGCAAGAGAGGTCAGGTCTTCCCGTACACTGCCTGCGTCAGGATGTCAGTACACGGTGGAACTCCACGTTAGACATGCTGGAGAGGATTTTGGAGCACCAGAGGGCAATCCATAATCTTGCCTCAGAGCACAATATTGGGATTACATCTCCATTGAATAGGGAGGATTGGACAGTGATCGCCCAGCTAGTGGCAGTCCTTAAACCATTCAGGTTCGCCACAGAAAATTTAAGGTCAAACGATGCCAGTCTGGCCCAGGTAATCCCAGTGTTCTCCCATCTAGGCAGCAAGATGGATGTGTTCCTTGAAAACCGTGAGGCTGTTCAAGGTGGCACTCTACATCCTGACGTAGCAGCCATAGTCAGGAAGCTGAAGGATCTGCTAAAAGTACACCTTTGCAAACGCATGGAAGAGAGTCCCGAAATGATGCTAGCGTGCCTTTGCGATCCAAGAATTAAGGGAAAGCTAGCTTTGAAACTCAATGTTCTCAGTAGCTACCGAGAGCAATTGGTCAACAAGGTGCGTGACTGGCAGCGTAAAATGGGAATGCTGTCAGAGGAGGGAGAGGTGCAGGAGGAGGAAGAGATGATGTGGTCTGCTACTCCTAGCAGCAGCAGCAGCAGCAGCAGTGCCAGCATCGTCACAACCAAGCAGCTGCGTTTTGGGAAGAGGCACTTGGGAGTATAGTTGGACCATCTGACAGAGCTAGCAGCAGAAAGGAGTGTAGTGCTGCTGAAATTGTCAAACTTTACCTCTATGAAGTTCCTTCTGCACCTAATGTTGATCCTCTTAGCTACTGGGATGAAAAGAAGAGTGTGTGGCCTGCACTCTCATGGGTTGCGCAGCAGCTTCTATCATGTCCGCCAACCACTGTTCAAAGTGAGCGCGTGTTTTCTATGACTGGAAACATACTGAGTCCACAGCGCTCACGCATGGCACCTCATCTGATGGAGCAGATTGCCTTTCTTAAATTCAATCTGCCCAAGTTGGGCTACCCAGCTCTTAGCTTGGAAAGTTACATTTTTTTTCTCTAATGTTTAAGGTAGTTTCTCCCCCTGGTTGCACGTGTCTGTGGTGTGGCAACGTCTGCTACCTCCGCCAGTGTAGCCAATTTACGTTAGGGCCTAGTGTCTGAGTTCTGGAAGTCCGGTCCCAAACGCCATGGACTGACAGACTTTCATGCTTTGCCCTGGGGTGAAACAGGTGAGCGGGTCGTCAATTGCCCACTCATTCAACTTTCCCAATGCTGCTGCTGCTGCTGGTGGTGGTGGTCCCAGCGTCTCTTCTCTGCCAGTTTGCTTCCTGGCTAGTGTCATGCCTCAAATGTCCAAAATGTTCAAGGTAGTTTCTCCCCCTGGCTGCGTCTGTTTGCGGTGTGGCAACGCCTGCTACCTCAGCCGGTGTAGCCGGTGTAGTCTTTGGATGCTTTGCCCTGTGGTGGAACAGGTGAGCGGGTCGCCAATTGCCCACTCATTTGCCTTTCCCAATGCTGCTGCTGCTGGTGGTGGTGCCAGCGTCTCTTCTCTGCCAGTTCCCTTCCTGGCTAGTGTCATGCCTTAAATATCCCTAATGATAAGGGCAGTTTCTCCCCCCTGGCTGCGTCTGCCAATTGCCCACTCATTCGCCTTTCCCAATGCTGCTGCTGCTGGTGGTGGTGCCAGCGTCTCTTCAATGCCAGTTCGCTTCCTGGCTAGAGTCATGCCCAAAATGTCCCTAATGGTAAGGGTAGTTTCTCCCCCTGGCTGCGTCTGTTTGCAGTATGGCAACGCCTGTTACCTCCGCCGGTGTAGCCAGCTTATGCTAGGGCCTTGTGTCTGAGCTCTGGAAGTCCGCTGCCAAACGTTTAGGACTGACAGTTATTTGGATGCTTTGCCCTGGGGTGAAACAGGTGAGTGGGTTGCCAATTGCCCACTCATTCGCCTTTTCCATTTTTCAATGCTGCTGGTGGTGGTGGTGCCAGAGTCTCTTCTTTGACAGTTCGCTTCCTGGCTAGAGTCATGCCCAAAATGTCCCTAATGGTAAGAGTAGTTTCTCCCCCCTTGCTGCGTCTGCTAGGGCCTTGTGTCTGAGCTCTGGAAGTCCGCTGCCAAACATCTAGGACTGACAGTTGTTTGGATGCTTTGCCCTGGGGTGAAACAGGTGAGTGGGTCGCCAATTCCCCACTCATTCGCCTTTCCCAATGCTGCTGCTGCAGCTGGTGGTGGTGCCAGCATCTCTTCAATGCCAGTTCGTTTCCTTGCTAGAGTCATGCCCAAAATGTCCCTAATGGTAAGGGTAGTTTCTCCTCCTGGCTGCGTCTGTTTGCGGTGTGGCAACACCTGCTACCTCCGCCGGAGTAGCCAGCTTACGCTAGGGCCTAGTGTCTGAGCTCTGGAATTCCGCTGCCAAACGTCTAGGACTGACAGTTGTTTGGATGCTTTGCCCTGGGGTGAAACAGGTGATGGGTCGCCAATTGCCCACTCATTCGCCTTTTCCATTTCCATTTCATTTTTTTCCGTCTGATACACAACCTACCAAACATAACACACACAATAACACATACAACACAGTGACATAACACATAACACACACACGGACAATTCACAAATCACAAGGACCTTTCCTCCTGTTATTTGCCCTGGCCTTCACTTCTACACTCACTAGTATTAACGCTATAGCTCACACTACACCCTATAACATTTTTCCATCCACATACCTGCCAACAGACCCAACTTTTTCCAGGGACAGTCCTGCTTTTTTCCTGTCCCATCAAATTTAGCTAAACTAGGTATGCTAGTGCACATAGGTATAGCTGGGTAGGGTACAACATTAAATAAATATAATAAAGTAAATAATAATAAATATAACTTTAAAATAAAATAAAATAAACCAAAACAGTGCACTGCTAATAATCTTAAAAATAACCGTACATTAACCCCAAGACATTTTTTAGTTCTTGTCCAACATTTTTCCATTAGCATACCTGCCAACACACCCAACATTTTTGTGGACAGTCCTGCTTTTTTCCAGTCCTGTCCAGTAAAAGTTGGGTTGTTGCAAAGTATGCCATTATAAATAGGTAGCAAATGTTAGGCATGTATTACAAGTGGTTCAAAATCAATTTAAAAATGTAAAATAATCCCTATTCTTTTATTAAACATCTATGGATGTGTGACTGTGTATCACAAAAACAAAGGAGGCCAACTTCCTTGGAGCATTTGTCTAGGTCATTTTGTGTACAGTACACCTCGGTACGTGTGTGCAACTCTATTGGTCGTTTCGGCAGGGGGCTCGTCTGCCATCAACGAATGAGGTGCATTCTGCAGTTCTGCAATTCATTTGTTGATGCCAGACCAGCCCCCTTCCGGCGACCAATAGAGTCGCACACACATACCTTCACTGCGCAAACGCATCTGCTGATGCTGCTGCTCCGATGTGATCTTAACCCCGTATTAACCCCTGCTACGCAGCCGGGAGGAAATGAAGATGAAATGAGCGCGAAGAATGTCCATGAATATTCGCCCGAAAAGAAAACAGGAACGGGCGAATATTCGCGGAATACGAAGGTTTTTTTTTTCTACGAAGACGAGTACAAAGACGAACACGAAGAGCCCCCTGGTGCCCAAGTCTACCTTAAACCATTCAGGGATGCCGCGGAAAATTTAAGCTCAAACACTGCCAGTCTGGCCCACGTAATCCCAGTGGATTTTCTGGAAACATACTCACGCATGGTACCTCATCTGATGGAGCAGATTACCTTTCTTAAATTCAATATACCCAAATTGGGGTACCCAGCTCTTGGAAAATTAATTTTCCCTAATGGTCAAGGTAGTTTCTCCCCCCTGGTTGTGCTTGTTTGCAGTCTGGCAACTCTGCTGCCTCCGCTGCTGTAGTCAACTTACGCTAGGTCCTAACGTTTCAGCTCTGGAAGTCTTCTCCCAAACGTCAAGGTCTGACAGTGTTTGAATGTTTTGCCCTGGGGTGAAGCAGGTGAGCGGGTAGTCAATTGCCCACTCATTCACCTTTTCCGTTTCCAATGCTGCTTCTGCTGGTGGTGGTGCCAACGTCTTTTGCCAGTTCGCTTCCTGGCTAGAGTCATGCTCAAAATGTCCCTAATGGTAAGGGTAGTTTCTCCCCCCTGGCTGTGTCTGTTTGCAGTGTGGCAACACCTGCCACCTCCGCCGCAGTAGCCAGCTAACGCTAGGGCCTAGTGTCTGAGCTCTGGAAGTCCGCTGCCAAACGTCATGGACTGATAGTGTTTGGATGCTTTGCTCTGGGGTGAAACAGGTGAGTGGGTCGCCAATTGCGCACTCATTCACCTTTTCCATTTCCAATGCTGCTGGTGGTGGTGCCAGTGTCTCTTCTCTGCCAGTTCGCTTCCTGGCTAGAGTCATGCCCAAAATGTCCCTAATGGTAAGGGTAGTTTCTCCCCCCTGGCTGCATCTGTTTGCAGTGTGGCAACGCCTGCTACCTCCGCTAGAGTAGCCTGCTTACGCTAGGGCCTAGTGTCTGAGCTTTGGAAGTCCGCTGCCAAACGTCTAGGACTAACAGTGTTTGGATGCTTTGCTCTGGGGTGAAACAGGTGAGTGGGTCGCCAATTGCCCACTCATTTACCTTTTCCATTTCCAGTGCCAGCGTCTCTTCTCTGCCAGTTCGCTTCCTGGCTACAGTCATGCCCAAAATGTCCCTAATGGTCAAGGTAGTTTCTCCCCCTGGCTGCGTCTGTTTGCAGGGTGGCAACACCTGCTACCAAGTTACACTAGGGCCTAGTGTTTGAGCTCTGGAAGTCCTCTCCCAAATTATTATTATTATTATTATTATCTTTTATTTATATAGCGCCAAATGTCAAGGACTGACAGTGTTTGGATGCTTTGCTCTGGGGTGAAACAGGTGAGTGGGTCGCCAATTGCCCACTCATTTACCTTTTCCATTTTTCAATTATCTACTTTTTCTCAGCAAATCATGCTTTTTCATTCCTTTCATTCCATTTTTTTCCATCTGATTCACAACCAACCAAACATAACACACACACATATACACAATTCACAAGGTTATTTCCTGTTATTTGCCCTGGCCTTTACTTCTACACTCACTAGCCTACAATTGACGCCATAACTCACACTTCACCCTATAACCCTAAGATGATTTGGAGTTTTTTGGCCCTCTTTCTTCTAACAAATACCTTCCAACAGTTCCAAATTTCCCTACAGTCCCACTGCTTGCATCCTGTCAACTGTGGAAAGTATGTATGCCCTTGTGGGTAAGTATGCAACTGCAAATAAAATAAATATAAGAAATATACCTCTTAGTTCTTGTCCCACATTTTTCCATCTGCATACCTGCCAACAGACCCTACTTTTTCGGGACAGTCCTGTTTATTTCCAGTCCTGTCCCGTCAAATTTGGCTGTACTAGGTATGCAATGTAGGTAGCTAGGTAGAATAAATAAATAAATATTATAAAGTAAATAACTTTAATAATATAATAAAATGAACCCCCTTATTTTTAACACCCATTAAATTTAAAATTAGATTATTATTTAGAAATAATACTTTAACCAAACCAGTTGTCAGGGAACTGGGTCCATACAGACGACTGTAATGACCCAGCGCGCCCATAGATGGAGTTCAGGAGGTATTGCGCAGGAGTGGAGTAGGACAGGGCCTGGTGCAGGGCGACTGCACTCTCCCAAGTGGGCATCTAGGGTTGAGCAGCCACATACCAGCACCCTGACATAGCAGCGGAAGTAGTCCAGAACAGAGCAGAACGAAACTTGACTGGATGTGGAAATCCAAACTAAACTTGGAGATATCCTCCAGGCACCCTGGAGCAGGCATGAGACATAGCACTAGACTCATGACAGGATGCTGCAGGCAGGGAGTATGGAAGCTAAGCAGAATATCAACAGAAACGTAGCAAGCAAGGACAGAGCAAGGAACAGGGAGACCGAGCAAGGAACATAACCATACAAGACATACATACATGGCACAACAAAGGAGAGGGAACAAGGCAAGGAACACAGGGGAAGGAGTGAGGAGCCGGAATCCTCGGACGCTTCTCCTTTAAGCAAGGATAGGACATATTAACTGGGACATGGGGAGAGGAGAGAGGAACCAGAACCCTCAGATGATTCAGGGAAGAAGGGCAAAGGTACATAAGAGACAGACAAACATGAATACAGAAACTAGCCTAGAACTATGTGATAACAATTGGAGATTCCGTCACATCTTATGGCCATAGTATGCTTAGCCCACCACTACGCCAAAGTACTCCAATGATGGTGGGTCCTAACACTAAGCCCTGCATACGAAAGTACTGATAAACTAAACATTGAATCCAAACACAGAACCGAGAAGGACATACCTTTAGACTGCAGACTGAGACAAACAGAACAAACGGGACACACCTTATAAAGGAAACAGAGCTGAAGCTAAGAGCAGACTGGAATCAAGGAATCAGAGGTACAGAACAGAGCATACGGAAATCCAGGAATGGATCACAGCAAAACATGGGAACTGAGGCAATCCAGAGGAGTAGTTCGCACAGGGCGCCAGAACACCTAAGGCCGGCTCTGATAATGGATCCTCTCTTCCTGTGGCTAGGCCCGCCATGTAGTAAGTCTTTTTACTGTTCTGCCCTCACAATGTGTTGCTAGTACAAGGTTTGGCAGACAGCGAACAAATTCTCAATAAAAACTCAGGAAGCAAGGGTACTGAGACTTTTTAATATTTGACTTCTCTTTTCATCTTTTTTTTTGCTGTAAAACTGCAACTATACAGAATTAGGAACATATATATTAGAACATTGCATACATTCTCAAACTACAATGCATACAAGTGACAGGCATACAACATGACTATTCAATTATGACAAAAAAACAAAGGCCTAGCTTGCCTAGCTCATATCACCATACTGACATGAACATAATATACACCAACGTAAAACAGTACTTAAATCAGTGAAAGTATAAAATAATGCATTTAAACCAATGCCTGTCTACTTATAGATTTATAATTCCAAATCCTGTGTGTAAGAAAAAGGGAGAGCTCATAACTTTTACTACTCCTCAGACTTGCTTACAGTGGAATAACCTGGAACAGGAAGTTGACAGAAAATGACCAATGTGTGCCACTAGGTGGTAGTGTAAGGCATCAACTTTTTATATATTAACCCCTTAGTTCCCCTATAGACGTACCGGGACGTCCAAAAAACGCCCACAAAGAAACCCCTATGGACGTCCCGGTACGTCCAGCCTTTCGTGCAGCGTCAGGGACACATCCCTGCCGCTGCACGGGAGACCAGGCTGTCGTTTGACAGCCTGGACTCCCCCCTGGCAGCAGAAGCCGGCATTGCCGGCTTTCTGCTGCCCGATCTCCCGTAACAGCTTCCGGCATGAAAGCCGGTAAGCTGTTACGGTTGAAAGTGCCCGATTGCGCGATCGCGCAGTTGCAAACGCGCGATCGGGCATTCCCTTCCGGGTTACGTCACTGCTGACGTAACCCGGAAGGTCATCGGAGGATGAGGCACAGAGACGCTGCGATCTCTATGCAGGTCTATGAGGACCTGCATAGAGATCACAGTGTGATCGGTGCAGGGGGATCGTGGGGAGGGGAGTGAGAAACCATCTCTCTCACTCCCCCTCCCGTCCTGAAAGAGAAAAGCAGAAAAAAAAACGGTAAGTGATTTAAAAATAATATTAAATAAATCATTAAAATATTAATATTAATAATACAAAAAAAAATTATAATGTGGGCTGTGATGTCATTGTGACATCACTGGCATGTTCAGGAGGTCCCTAGGAGGACCTCTAACCATTACTGTGTAAAAATAATATATAAAAAATAAAAAAAATGTAAAAAAATTAAAATAAAAAAAAAATTAAAAAAAATATATAAAAACAGATAATAAAAAAATTATTAAAAACCTTACTTCCCATTGCCCTAGCATAACATCTAGCCAGTATAACTCTCCTGCCCCCCGTTCACAACCCGCCATAGGCATAAAAATTATACAAAATTGTACACCTAATAGAACGCTCCCTGGTGCTGGGAAAGTCTGGAAAATCTATATAAATTAGGTATTTCTGAAATCAGGACACCTGAATTAATAAACTTGGAGGGGATTTTCCATCATTTTACCTAATTTTGTGAGGATTCAGAGGGAAAATGTAAAAAAAAATTAGTTTAATTTTCTAATCTTCACTAGTTTTTACTAAATTTCTCATTCTAAATTTCCAGCTAATCATCCAACTATGGTATCAAACGAAAACTCTATCTCTCCTTGAAAAAACGATATATAGTTTATATGGGTACACTATTCACAGGAAAAGAGAATCATCGCTAAACCGACATACCCCAAAAATGGCAAAATTGCTCTGGGCTTTGAGGTACCAAAAACCCCTGGGATTGAAGAGGTTAAGCACAAACATATAAACAGATATCAGAATAACAACCATTAATGTAAGAGGCTTCAACAAACCCAGTAAAGATCAGAGATACTCCTCGTATTGCACTCTCTAAAAACTAAAATTGCATTTATTCAAGAAACCAATTTTAAGACAAATAATGAATTCAAACTATCAGATAAATGTTTCATTCATTCCTTTTTCTCAAGCTCTCAAGACTCAAATTTTAATCCATACAAAATGTCCCATTCACTATTTCTGAAGTCTGGAAGGATCTTGAGGGCAGGGCTTGATTTAAGGTATTATTGGTCGACAGAAACTCACCCTAGCTAATGTATATGCACCTAACCACAACCAAATCACTTTTTTATCATGCATTCTCTCTAAACTGGGTGATTTTCAAGAAGGTCTAACAGTGTTAGGAGGAGACCTCCCAGTGGATTCATCGGCAGGTAAATCACACATTCTATAATTCCAAAAGTGAAGCACCCGCTCCATAGTATTCAACTGGTGGATGCTTGGAGGGTTCTACACCCTCAGCCAAATTGATGCTCTGTTTCTATCGCACCACCATTTATCACACTTACACTCCTCAGAAAATGGCACTCAATGAATTGGTAATCACTCTCCGGTACATCTTACTATTAAAATCCCTAGCCTCCCAGCTAAAACATGGAGCTGGAGATTGAATGAAAACTTATTGGATACACTAATCTATTTCTAACTAAATCTCCCAATTGGAGATAAATTACACCCTTCTCCAGGTGTCCACGAACAACTGCAGGCCCTTAGATCACATTTGGCAACACTCTTGAATAATAAAATGAAACGAAATTACCTACTAACCAAAAGCCATTTATACGAGCTAGGTGACAAACCTGGCAAGTTGCTGGCTAGAGCTTTGAGAATGAAGAAAGCCCACTCCTATATTCCCTCAGTCAGAGACCTGTGTGGTACCCCTCACTATGAGACTAGTAAAATTTCAAATTGCTTTCACACATACTATCAGGCTCTATATAATTTGAAACCACTCATTCCTTCTGACCGACACACTAAGGCTAGGTTTCCACTTGTTTTTTTTTTTTTGCTAAAAACGCCCATAAAAACGCTAATTCAGCCACACAGTGTTTTTTTTTGTGAAAAAAACGCTGCGGCCGGATGTTAGCTGTTCTTCAATAGGAAATCGCACAATGCCATATCCACTGTTTTTCTGTTTGGCGTTTTTTTCAGTCCTCTTTGGCGTTTTTCTGCTATTTTGGGCTCTGTGGCAGTTTTTCAAAATCGCAGCATGTTGACACTCTGGCGTTTTTTGCAAGGAAATCTTGGCGTTTTTCTCCAATAGAAGTCTATGGGAGAGAAAAAACCCCATGAAAAAGCCATGTGGGTTTTGCCTTGGCGTTTTTTATGGTGTTTTTTTCCCACAGTTACAATGCAGACGATGGACCCAGTATCTGTGTGTCCTTCGAGAAATACGCTGGAAACAAACAGTTTCACACAAAACAAAGTTCATATTGAATTTTACACCATTTGGAACAAACATGCCATTACAAACAAACATACCCGACTGGATCCCGCAACAGCAAACTATTTGCACCATCATTTGGGGCCAATCTTCCTAGAGGAGCAGACATTCAGAATAAAGCATGCCTTACAAACCACAGAAAAGAGACAAAAGGGTCTAAGGGTTTAAGTAGAACTCTACCAAGAAAATGACATCAGGAGGGGGCAGATACTTGCCATTTATCCTAATCCCTTTTAGCTGGGTGAAAATTCCAACGTGTAAAGGCTGGAAAAACTGCCTAAGGTCAAAAAAGCAATTTCCACAGAAAGGCTAAAACGCCAGAAAAAACTCCAGAAAAAACGCCAAAACGCAGGAAAATCCAGTGGCCGTTTTCTTGGCGTTTTTCCTGGCGTTTTTCATCAAGAAAAAAACGCAGGACAAAAACCCAAGTGGAAACCTAGCCTAACACTGATTCTTACTTGGGGAAAAACCTTAATGACTCCGCTATTGCAAACCTAGAGTCCCCTATTACTTTAGCAAAGGTTTCTGCAGCCTTGAAATCCTCACGTGCTGGTAAACCCTCGGTCCAGACAGTGTAATGGTGGCTTATTATAAAAAAAAATTCTTGACCCTAGGCCCTCATTTAGTTTCTTTGTTCAATTGCTTTTATAAAGGGGGAAAGCCAGACCCAAACACAAATCTTGCACGTATCTCACTTATACTAAAACCCCGAACGATGTGATAGTTACAGACCAATATCATTAATCAATACAGATTTAAAGCTACTAGCAAAAGCAATGGCCAACCGTTTAAAACTGATTATTCCACAGCTTATACATCGTGACCAGGTGAGATTTGCCGGGGCAGAGAGGCCAGGGATAACACGTTCGTATTGCACCTCAAAATTCCCTCAGTCTTCCTCTCCCTGGATGCATAGAAAGCCTTTGACAGGGTGGCCTGGCCCTATTTATTTAAGGTGCTAACAAAAATTGGAATGGGACCTAGCTTGAACCAAATTTTAGTTCTTTATTCTTCTACCACTCTACGGATTAAGGTTAATGGTACCCTATCTGGCTGGGTCAGCCTGATGAATGGCACGCATCAGCGATGTCCCCTGTCCTCTTTACTTTTCATAGTAATTGTGGAACCCTTGGCCAATGGCTTACGCACAAATTCCTTACTTTCTAGGATACCCATGGGTAATTGCTCACAGGCCCTCTCACATCACTTTTGCAAGTGATTACGGAATTAGGTCTTTTCCATAAAATCTCTTATTATAAATTAATTTGCATTAATCGGAGATGCTGGGCCTGAATATGAATCCTCTTTTAAAACACCAGATCCTTAACCAATTCTCTTTCAGGTGGTGTGAGGTGTCCTTCAAATACCTAGGCTTGCATATACCTGCTGACCTCACTAAACTCATCTTTATAAACTGAAATTATTTCTGACCTCAGGAAATGGTCATACCTGCATAACTCTTGGTTTGGATGAATTGCGGTAATAAAAGTTAATTCTCTCTCATTTTCTCTACCTATTCCAAACTCTGCTAATTTTCTGCCCAAATCATTGTTTTGAACTTGCCATCGTGTGTTCTCTAAATATGTGTGGGGGGAGAGACACTCATGGCTCTTTCTTGTCCATCTCACTTTTGTCCATTGCTTCAGAATTCCAGAATTCCAACAAGGAACTCCTTAACAAGTTTCTCTCCTTAAAACACAAGCTGTCTATGTTTATTCATGTCTTAAATGGGAATGAGATGAAACAGTTATCTGATTTCTGTCGGCAGACACCCATCCCATTTATTACTACATTTATATTTCACCCAATTAAACACTTTGTCTCTTCCCTTCTACCCAATCTACTTTTTTAAAACTTCTTTATCACAAGGAGAAGACAAAGCATACAACATAAGAACAAAGTTGCATATACACATGTTGACAAAATAGATGTATACAGGTACAAGCGATGCACAATTCCAATATCGCATACAGTGTAAGTAATAACCTGGGAGACTGAAAGTAAAGTTAGGCGCATGAAAATCATGGAATCAACCATAAGGCATAAAAAGCCCCATTCCCCAAAGACGTTATTACCTCTCCAATCTCAAAACCTCGGGCCACAACATGTACATATCCCGCCCCTTCAATGAGATCAAAACCCCGGTATGGGGTGAGTACCTTTCAGGACCTGAAACAGTGGGACATTATTACTCCTGGCATAGGAAAGTGTTCAGCAAAGGTTGCAGTACCCCAAGCACAAGGAATTACATTTGTAAATCTGTGAAGTATGTGTGGAGGTAGCATGCAGACTATGTCAGACACTTTAGGAGCATTATAGCATAATTATATTAAAAATATAAATTCCAGTCATTATTGGTGTAAAAGGAGTTAAAGTGATCTGACATTTGGCCAGTTGAATTCACATGCTCACAGAAAGCATGTGCACATGTAGCCCCACGAAGCTCACATCAAAGGGAAACTGTAAATATTGTATTACATTGTCTGTTTGTAAATAATGTGTGATAGTGTTAGTATTGTCTTTTGATATTGTATCCATAGGATTGTATGTATTGCTTTTTGATATTGTAATGATTGCGATGATGTGTTGAAGCAGTTTGTTCAGATGGCTTTGATTAGGATGATGGTTGGGAGCACTGTACAGAAATGTTGTAGGCTTCCATAAACAAGTGGGTTTTCAGAGAGGTTTTGGTCGACTGTGTCAAAAGGCTGCTGAGAGGTCCAAGAGAACAACCAGTGAGAATTGGCCTTTCGTTTTAGCTGTGAGGAGGTCATTAGTAATCTTAGTCAGTGCAGAAATATAGAGTAGGGTGTCATCTGCATATAGGTGGTACTGGAAACCAAAGGAAGAAATATGTTTTCTGAGAGAAGAAGTGTAGATGGAGAAAAGCAGAGGCCCAAGAACTGAGCCTTGAGGAACACCAGTAGATAGCGATAGGGGAGAGGAGCAAGTTCCAGTAAATTAGACGCTAAAAGTACGGTTAGAAAGGTAGGATTTAAGCCATGAAAGAGCCATGTCACGGATGCCATGAGCATGGAGGGTTTGTAGGAGAAGGGGGTGGTCGACTGTGTCAAAGGCTGCTGAGAGGTCCAAGAGAACAACTAGTGAGAATTGGCCTTTCGTTTTAGCTGTGAGGAGGTCATTAGTAATCTTAGTCAGTGCAGTCTCTGTTGAATGCTGTGGACGGAAACTAGATTGTAGAGGGTCATGTAGAGAGTTTGACGAGATAAATGTTGTTAGTTGATTGTGTATCGTTCCAGCAGTTTGGAAGCTAGCGGGAGAAGTGAAACCGGATGGGCATGTGGGATCAAGTGAAGGTTTCTTTAGGATGGGGGAGATGATGGCACGTTTGAATGAGGATGGGAATACACCAGAGGACAAGGAGAGATTAAAGATGTGGGTTAGGGTTGGGGTAAGGACACTAGAGAGGGGTGGTAGGAGATGTGAAGCAGGTGAGGATGGATTGAGGTGAGGAGGGAGGCTGAGGTACCATATGATTGACACTATGGGGGAGGATGTTATCCCTGATTATGTCAATTTTGTTTTTGAAGTAGGTGGCAAGTTTTTGGGCAGAGAAGTTGGAGGGCAAGGGAGGTGCTGTGGGTAAGAGAAGGGTGTTAAATGTGGAGAATAGACGTTTAGGGTTATGGGAAAGAGAGGTGATAAATGAAATGAAATATGTATGTTTAGAGACATGGAGGGCCGATGTATAGGAGGGGAGCATGAATTTGTAGTGAATTAAGTCTTCAGGTGAACGAGACTTCCTCCACAGGCTGTGAAGGAGGCATGTCTGTTTGGAATGCCATGGCTGAGGTGGACGGCGTGGGGGATTGTGTACAGTTACAGGGGCAACCATATCTAGGGCTGAGGCTAGTGTATGGTTATACTGAGATGTAGCTGTGTCAGGACAGGAGGAGGAGGATATACTTGAGAGGAGTGGCCGTAGTGTGTCTGAAAGCTGTGGAGTGTTGAGGTTGCTGATGTTACGGTAGGTTTGTGTGGTTTCTTGGGTAGAGAAGGTGTGTGTGGTATGTCGCAATTAAATGTATGCAGGCTGTGATCAGACAGACAGATGGGAGAGTTGGAGAACTGAGATGTGGAAAAAAAAGGTGGGAGAACACTAGATCTATTTGATGACTGCCACGGTGTGTTGGGGAGTTAGTCCGTGTTGGGGAGTTAGGAGGGAGGAGGAGAGTGAAAGTAGTTTGGAAGCAGCAGGTGAGGATGGGTCATCAATAGGTATACTGAAGTCCCCTAGGATTAGTGTAGGGATGGTGAAGGAAAGAAAGTGGGAAAGCCAAACAGCAAAGTGATCAAAGAAATGCAAGGTAGGGCCAGGAGGCCGGTAGATCACTGCAACGCAAAGAGCAATCGGGGAGAAAAGGCAGACAGAGTGTACTTCGAAAGATGAGAAAGACAGAGAGGGAATTGGTGGTAGACATGGAAATGTGCAGCAAGGAGAGAGGAGAATACCAACACCACCTCCCTGTTTGTCTCCAGGTCTGGGAGTGTGGCTGAAGTGAAGACCACCATAAGCGAGAGCAGCAGGAGAGGTAGTGTCCGAGGGTGTCAACCACGTTTCATGACATAAAATACAGTGTATTATTGATCAGTTATAAATTATTGGCTTGTGGATATATATAATACATTTGGGTTACTCAGCCATCTGCCGTTGCCAGGCCAGACCACAAAGTCAGTGCCCAGTCCTGGCTTGAACCGAACCCTAGAGGGTGTTCGCTAGCCACCTTGGGAGGAGAAAAAAGCCGCATTACCGCCACCAAAAGAGGGGACTCTTTATTTACCCCTCTTGCCACCACCAAATTGGACTTCTGCCACCATTGTATAGATAAATTTGACGAATGATTCTTTGTAACCTAATGTGCAAATCATAGAATTATTTGTGTTAGCAAGAACAAGCTGTTTTATTAGAAAGCAAGGACAAGATATCCTAAAATATAATCAGAACAAAGAGTAGCAAGTACCAGGCATACTGCCCGTATTGTCTGAAGAGTCTTGTAACTGTATGGCTCATAGGATGGCTGTATAGGAGTGCCCGTCTGTAGAGTGTTGGTACTTTCCCGAGGAGGTTCTCTGACTGGTCGCCGGTGCTTCCCCAGCTGATGATTCCAGACAGATGACGTGCTAGCCTCTCGGTGATGTAAGTATATAATCGATTGTTCTGATCAGATTTGTAATTTGTGAATACTTGATAAGATTGTGTTCATGCAATAATAACATATTATCTATCATATTATCTATCAATAACCCTTCTTTAAAGGCGTATCCAAACCTATTGCCATTTGGCAATACATAAATTTGGCGTAGTCGGCAGGATACGTGGAAGGTTGCGGATAGATTTGTGATATTTGACGCATTGATGACATGTCCCTCTTTAACCCCTTAATGACAAAGCCCGTACATGTACGGGCTCAAAATGCATTGTTTCCAATGGGTTTAGGGACCGCCCATTGTCCTTAAGGGGTTAAGAAAAAAGAGGTGCTGCAGGAATCTGTTATGATTCCAGGTTGAGAGGAAGCTCCTTACAATATAGATGCGAATAAGGGGTCCTTAGGGACGGAATTGGCAGACCATTGGGAAGAGGATTTAAAGGATGGGTCACTGTTTTGGATCTCTTTCAATAAAAGCTTTCTTCAGTTGTTGAACTACTCCAAATTACATGGTTATAAATGTACGTGCACGGAGAGAGAAATAAGACACACGACACAGTCTGGGTCTGGTCCGAAATCACTCTGTTTTATTACGATACGGATATAGGTTATATAGTGTCCAATAAAGGAGGACGTCTTATCACATAAAAGCATCTTAATTGGTTAATTCCTTAAAACTATGCGGATATAGGCAGAAAAACCGTTATAAACAAACATCAGGCGATACTTAGGTAATTTCCTGGTATCTAGAACAAAATGCCAGCCGGATATCTTGCGGTTAGTAAAGTATAGAGTACATGTTTACGTAACTTGTACTAAACGTCCTAAACTATTTCTACTTGCGTCTCTCGCATATTTGCGTGAGGTTTGACCCTTTACACTGGTCAGAGCCAGCTTATATTCATTACAACTTATAAGCGTTTCTTGCTGAGATATATAGACATAACTCGGTTCCATAACATCACCTTTGAATGTGGTGCAATGTTTGCAGAAGGTAAAGGTAGAAAAAGTCAGAATGGGAAAGAACAGAAAATCATATATTTTGATGACATTTGTGCGTTTCTTACAGCCAATTGGGCTGCACAAAACAGCACATAATGCAAAAGTTTATGTGAAAAGGAAAAAAAGCGCTTAAAATCAGTAAATTTGCAACAATCAAGGACGTCGGCCTCTTGTAATAGTAATAGTAATTTGTGAATGCTTGATAAGATTGTGTTCATGCAATAATATCATATTATCTATCATATTATCTATCAATAAAACCATACTTATCCATTTATGCAATCGGAATGACCTTCTTTAAAGGAGTATCCAAACCTATCGCCATTTGGCAATCTGTTCAACAAGAACATGTAGGAATTTATTGAATGGTGTGTATTACAGCTAGGGTGGATATGTGGTAGGATACTCGCCTTTCTAGGCATAATGCCTAAACTAATGTAAACTCTGGCCATCCCAGCAGTATCTTTTTGGCAACTGATTTAACGTCAGGAGGTTACCCGTGATAAGTAAAATTAACAATATCCTGCTTACCTCAGCTCCTCAGCTGTATGTCCAACATGCACGCCAGGTCTTTCTGGGCCATTCCTCTTCTCTTGAGCCAGTGAATATTCTTGTGTTCCGGTAGAATTCACAGATACTGCCCTTAAGCTCTGACACATTTCTTTTATAGGATTGGTAAGACCATACAATTTCTTAAAAGGAGGATATGGCAGCTAAAGCTACTAACGGCCCTGGCTCTTGTGAATTAGTCCATTAAATGAGATGATCTAAGGATCTGTTACCAACTGCCAAAGGTTTTTGGGAATGTTAAAGTACTTGCGGCATGCCCTTGGGGCAGCTTGATTTGATCATGTCACCCCTGGACAGAGCATCAGCAATGGTATTGTCTACTCCTGGCACATGCTTAGCCTTAAAACGAATATTGTGCTTCATGCATAATAGTACCAGGTGCCTAATGTGCCTGATGACTGGAAGAGATGCAGATGATGCAGGTTATTAATAGCATGCACGACACTCAAATTATCTGTCCAGAACACCATGGACTTGTTGGCCAAGCTAGCCCACCAAATTTCACGTGCTACAATAATGGGGAACAGCTCAATGATTGTCAGATTTATCGTGAGCCCCAGTCGGTGCCATTTAGCTGGCCATATCTCGCACACCATTCCTCGGATAGGAAAGCACCAAAACCCACTGAGCCTGCTGCATCGGTAAACAATTGCAATTCTGTGATAGATACTTCCTTATCTACCCAGAGCCTGACTCCGTTAAAGTTAGACAGGAACCGGTCCCAGACTGCCATGTCTTGCTTTAGCTGCTTGGTAAGCCTTATTTTAAGGTAGATAACAGTAAGGCAAAATCCTGCCCACATGAAGCCCCTATAACTAGGAAATCATCAAGGTAATGGGCTGTTGATGCTAAGCCTGACCTGTGTTGTAGTTCCCAATGCTCTATGTACATCAGCATCCCTGACAGGAATTTAAACCAAACTTAAAACCATGCAACAAAAACTCGGCTTTCAGTCTATCAGTACACCCCTCTAATAACTCACTGAGTCTGCCTTTTATTATTGGTGTTGCCGCTTTTACCAGGTTGGGCCGAAAGGAGCCATTAGTAACCCCACAACACTCGCTGCACTTGTGTCTCTTTTTAAAATTAAAACCCTTGCTACATTTTTTTTCATTAAAAGCCCTACATGCCAGTTTTAATGAGATATTCCCAGGGTTCTGCCTATGTCATGTTCTGGCTTTTCCGAAGGGACACTACCCTTGTCCAAAAATCAATATTTTCTGTCCAAAACTTAAGGTTTTTGATCTTTTTTTTTTCCTGAATTCTCTATCGTATGTGTGCCATATGGACCATATTTTACCCTTCTTCCTACTAGCTTGTTTAACATACTTTTTCAGAAATGTAAGCGTAGTATGATCTCCAGAGTCGCTGTCTGACGATTCTGATGTGCCAGAATTGTCAGAAGTCTAGTCGGAGCAGGGTAATTGTGTGGTGTAATTAGACTTACCGAGGCTGCCTTCAGCTTGCCACAGTAGATTTCTACCTATGGTTGTTAGAGGTGGCTGTGATTCCTCTGTAGCCATGACATTGCTGTCTTTTTCCGTGCAGTCCTGCACGGTTTGATTTTGCGTCACGGTAGGGTGTTTTGGCTTGAGCTGGGTGAGACGTCCGTCTGTGTTGATCCTGCATGGCTCTGCTGAGAGAGAGGGATAACATTTAGTGTGGTCTGGTTAGGCACCCCTGTGCTTTGGGAAGGGGCATGCACGACTGTAACTGAAGCTTGTGGCGGGGGTAATTGGCAGGGAAGGTATGTGATTTGGTGGCCTATGTTACCGTCCTTTTGATGGGGGTATTGGAAAGGCCACCCCATAGCGGAGTAGCTTATAGTACTTTGCCTGAGGGTTAAAGGATCCCGTGTAGCCGTGCAGGCTCAGTGGGTTATCAGTGGGGTTAGCTGGGAGAGCGCTCCCGCCTAACCCGGGGGAATGGGGTTGGGCAACTGGGGAGTTTGTTTGTATAGCAGTGGGGTAATTTATTGAGTTGATGGGGAGGTTACTGTTAGGTGTGGGGTTGGTGGAGTTTATAAAGGAATTAGGGGGAACTGGTAAAAAGGGGGTTAAATCACATTACCCTGTGATTGCTGGCTATTGTCAGCAATCAAAGGGTTAACTTGAAAAAAGAAGCGGAACCTTGGTTTCCAGCACCGAGGGGGGAAGATCTATACACTTCCGGTCCGTCCGTACCGGAACTGCCGCCGACGCCAGCCATTTTGAGTAGGCTCAAGTCTACCCTCGCCGCGTCGCATGGGATTATTTGAACCATCCAGTCTAGTTAGACGGGATGGATGGTTCTTTGGATATATGAGTCTTACACCAATAAAATGTTCATTCTTGCTGTACTTAATTCAATACAACTGTGTCTACTTATAGTGGGCCCCATATACACAAAATAATAGGAGGGGCTGCTTGATCTGCTTGACCTATAGTAGGGAGTTAGGTAAAATTAGGGGGTGGAGTCTAGGGGGCTTTATAAGGAAGGCTAGGTGTCATGGCCTTCCTTTAGATTCAAACGACCAGTAAAGCGTTTCCCTCCCACCCTCCCTATAATCTGATGTTTGGGTTGTGACACGGTTAGTGTTGATGGAGATTTGTGTTTGCAGGGAACTGAGGTTCCGGTTCGGTGTTTTAGGAAAAATTATTCCTGGTACTTGGACGTTTTGGTAGTTTATCATCTGAGGTATAAAAACCAAGGTTGTGGGAAGTTGTGTGGGTTTTGTGGGCACGGTCCCAATGGAGCGATAGGGTCGTGGTGCCTATGCCGCCTGCTAGTAACTCAAATAACCACTTGGTACAACCAACGTATGCAGAATACCATCTTTGAATGCACAACACGTCGAACCTTGAAGCAGATGGGCTACAGCAGCAGAAGACCACACTGGGTGCCACTCCTGTCAGCTAAGAATAGGAAACTGTTGCTATAATTTGCACAGGCTCACCAAAATTAGACAATGGAAGGCTGAAAGAACGTTGCCTATTCTGATGAGTCTCGATTCCAGCTGCGACATTCAGATGGCAGGGTAAGACTTTGGTGTATACATGGATCCATCCTGCCTTGTATCAACAGTTCAGGCTGGTTGTGGTGCAATGGTGTGGAGGACAATTTCTTTACACACTGGTGGCCCCTTAGTACCAATTGAGCATCGTTTCAACACGACAGCCTACCTGAGTATTGTTGCTGACCGTGTCCATCCCTTTATGATCATCTTCTGATGGCTACTTCCAGCAGGATAATCACAGTCACCAGATCTCAATCCAATAGAGCACCTTTGGGATGTGGTAGAATGGGAGATTTGGAACATGGATGTGCAGTCGACAAATCTGCAGCAACTGCGTGATGTGTCCATATGGACCAAAATCTCTGAAGAATGTTTCCAGCACCTTGTAGAAAGTATGGCACAAAGAATGAAGGCAGTTCTAAAGGCAAAAAGGGGTCCAACCCGGTACTAGCAAGGTGTACCTAATAAAGTGGTGAGTGAGTGTGTATATATACATACAGTATATGTTTTTTTTATGAGCAAGGCCTAAATAAATAAAATAAAATAAATCAATAAAATAAATAAAGCGCTATATCGTCACATGATTTGTTGCAGGGAAAGAGTTAAAATATTGGCATGTTAAATGGCCATGGGTTGCCTAGTTTTAGAAAAATTTATGATTTGATGGAGTAAATCGAATTGGCCGTCTTCAAAGATATCCCAAAAATAGGACTTGTACTTCTTCCCCTATAACTTGCAAACAAACATAAATATATTGGGCATTTCTTTTTTTTTTTGTCAATTCACCGTTTATGTAAAACAATCATGTCAGAGCCAGAGCCGGCCTTAGGTGTTCTGGCGCCCTGTGCGGACTACTCGTCTGGCGCCCCCCCATCCCAAAAAAAGAAAGGAATCAAAACTTGTAACAAAACCCCAATCACTATATACTACGCCAAACATTGATGTGGTGTAGGCCTACCACTTCATTGTCTGGCTTAGTAGTAGGGATGCAGCGAAACGAATTCTGGACTGAAACCAAAAGTGCAGCATTTACCTGGCCGAAACCGAATATGACCCCCCCCCACACCATAACACATAACAAAACAATGAAATAACAATATTTATATATATATATATATATATATATATATATATATGATTAACAGCAATCACATTCTTATCATGCCCGCAGATTCCAGGATGTACTCGTAGACTACTTGGCATGATAGGAGTATGATTGCCCTATGTACCCCGTCTCACTCCATTCTCCCTATCTACCCCCTCCTAACTATCTACCCTCTCCCTCTTTGAGGTTCACTTACCTTTCAGAAGTCCTGCGGTGAGGGTGCAAGGCCTCTGCCTCCCAGCTCTGCCACTGTATGGAACAGTATAGAGTGATGGGAGTTATGATGTACTTTAGAGCATAATTATATAATGAAAAATACATTGGAAATGGTACAGCATAACACCCATCACTCTCACACCCTTACCAATCCACACACATACACCAATCCACACATATACACCAATCCACACATATATACCAATCCACACACATACACCAATCCACACACATACACCAATCCACACATATACACCAATCCACACATATATACCAAACCACACATATATACCAAACCACACATATATACTAATCCACACATATACACTAATCCACACATATACACCAATCCACACATATACACCAATCCACACATATACACCAATCCACTCCACACATATACACCAATCCACACATATACACCAATCCACACACACATACCAATCCACACATATACACCAATCCACACATATACCAATCCACACATATACACCAATCCACACGCATACCAATCCACACACGTATACACCAATCCACACATATACACCAATCCACACATATATACCAATCCACACGCATACCAATCCACACATATACACCAATCCACACATATATACCAATCCACACATATATACCAATCCACACATATACACCAATCCACACACATATACCAAACCACACATATACACCAATCCACACATACACCAATCCACACATATACACCAAACCACACATATATACTAATCCACACATATACCAAACCACACATATATACCAAACCACACATATATATACTAATCCACACATATACACCAATCCACTCTCACTATCACTCTATGCTTTCCTACCTTTCCTCTTTCAGTTTCTTTGCCTCCTCTTCGCTCTTTTTCTTAGTTCTTCTGTCTTCTCTTCTTCCGGGTCAGAGGGCACGGAGACCGGTGGGCGCGGCTTCAGTGCTGTGCGCCGGGATCTGACAGCAAACCCCGGCGCACAGCAGCTGTTGCCGCGGGGATCACAAGGGAGCGGTATCGGAGGTCTGTTAAAGACCTCCGATACTGCTCCCTTGCGAGCCTGCTCCTCCAGCGGCGGACATTACTGTCCGTCTCTGGAGGGGTGCCGGGTGCCCCATACTGGCGGCAGCGGACCCCGCGGCGGCAGTGGCGTCGGACCGCGCTGCGGCGGCGGCGGACCCCGCGGCGGCGCCCCCTGGAGTGTGGCGCCCTGTGCGGTCGCACAGGTCGCACACCCCAAAGGCCGGCCCTGGTCAGAGCACAAATCATGAGAGCAACAACGTAACAAAAAGAAGATACACATGGTACATAGACAAGAGGGTGTACCCCACATGGTATAGGCCAATAAGGTATCAGTACGGACAATTGGGTACATTGCCTAGAAAACACAAAGGGATCTGTGCAACATGTCAATCATAAGCGATAAACAGTGACTGTAGGCAAAAAGTCGCGAAAAACAGCAACAACCAAAGTACCTGGAGGATAAAGACAACGTAAGTAGGGGAGGGAATCTCGGCCGGATTGCCGGCAATCCCGCCCCGCAGGTAAGTTAGGTACATAACACTTCGTGTAAAAACATACACAACATAAGTAGTAATCAAAAGAAAATAAAAAACATAAAAGAAAAGAAAAAATGGACTGAGATCAGAGATCCGTAGCGGGGTCAAGAAACAGTGAAGGACTCAAGGCCCTAAGGAGGGCAGGCGGTCAGCAAGGGAGGCAACGTAGGAGCGCCAGTGGAACCACTGGAGTTCGACAGAGTGCTCTCGGCCCCTAGCGGCCCCCGTGAGGACCTCCATTTGATAAATAAATTCGACGCGTCGGAACAAGGCCGACATAGAGGGAGCACTGGCGGACTTCCAGGATCTGGGAATTGTGGTGAGGGCAGCATTGATTAAATGGAATGTGACGGAGCCTTTATAGGACTTGTAGGGAATAGCAGTGTGGTGCAGAAGGACGGATGCCGGGGTAGCTATAAAAGACACCGCTTCCCAGAATGCTTGAATCGCCGGACACGACCACCATATTTGGAGGAGGGAACCAGGAAGGGAATTACAGCGCCAGCAGGTAGGAGAAATCTGGGGCAAAAACCTATTCAAGTCCAGCGGGACCTTGTACCATCGGGTGACAAGTTTAAAGAGCGTTTCCTGCACTCTGCTGGAGACAGTCCCCTTGTGGACGATCATGAGCATCCTCTCCCACTCCTCCAGGGAAAAAGAAATCCCCAAGTCTCCCTCCCAGAGGCTAAAGTAATACGGCTTGGTAAGTACCGCTGGGGCAAGCTGAATGGCATACAAAGCAGAGAGGAGATGGGGAGGAGCCTTGTCAGCCAAACAAAGCTTTTCAAATTCTGTAGGGGCACGAGTCCCTCCCACGAGGGCACCGGAGGATTTGAGAAAGTGTCTAACCTGGTGATATAAAAAGACAGTCGAGAAGGGGTTGATCGGGTCCCCAGTCAGCTCCGCCAACGGTTTACACGTAGAACCGTGGGAAACATGATAAACTCGAAGAACGGAAACGTTAGGAGGCGTAAGAGACGCCATCCGAGCCGCATCACCCCCAGGAGCAAAGTCAGGGTGCCCCGAGATAGGAAATAGGGGAGAGGGTTCTAGCACGACACCTCCAGCACGCACCGCCCCCCTGAACGCCCGTAATGTGGACGAAATCAGGGGATGAGGCGCAGAAACAACACACCTCTGAGGGTCAGAGATCCAGGGAAGGACACCGAGGGGACATGAAACGGCCGCGGCCTCAACCTGAAGCCAAGGCCTCGCGGAACCAACAGACCACTCCACCACTCGTCGGAGGTGGGCGGCCCGCCAGTACAGTTCCAAATTAGGGAGGCCCATTCCACCCGCCATCTTCGGCCTTGTTAGGTAAGAAAAGGAAAGCCTGGGGGGCCTGCCCTTCCAGATATACCGAAGAAAGGCACTGTGACACTTACGAAAGTAGGAGCGGGGGAGGAAAACAGGTAATGTCTGGAAAAGATAAAGAAAACGGGGTAAAACATTCATTTTAAGGACACTAACCCTGCCAAACCAAGACACATGGGGGAAGGCCCACTTAGTCAAGTCGGAGTGAAGGGAAGTCAAAAGGGGGTCGAAATTCAAGGCCCTGATCCGAGACAGGTCCGAGGGAATGAGGACGCCCAGGTATTTGATGTAGTCCTCCTTCCAGCGAAATGGCATCGTGGAACGGATATGATGGGAGAGGTCTGACGGGAGATGGAACCCCATCACCTCAGACTTGGACAGGTTAATTTTATAATTGGAGAGATAATGGAAATGCTCCAGCAGGGACAACAAAGCAGGTAGAGAACGGCATGGGTCCGAAAGTGTCACGAGGACATCGTCAGCAAACAGCGAGATCGCATGGGAGCGACCCGCTATCTCAATGCCTTTGATCGCCGGATCAGAACGGACAGCCATTGCAAGCGGCTCAATCGCCAGAAGGAACAAGAGGGGGGATAGAGGGCAACCCTGGCGCGTCCCGTTAGAAAGGGTCAACCCCTCCGACTGGATACCATTGACCGTAACCTGGGCCATGGGGGAGGCGTACAACGCACGTATACAGGTCAGGAACCGCGTGCCCAGACCGATACCCTCCAGGACCTTAAATAAAAAGGACCAGGAAACCCGGTCAAATGCCTTTTCGGCATCCATTGAGGCAAGAACCATTGGGGTCCGGGAATGTTGTGCATGCGCGACGATATCTATGACCCTGATCGTGCCGTCCCTCGCCTGCCTCCCCGGCACAAAGCCAACCTGATCCGGGTGGATCAGGCCCGGCAAGAGGGGGCGAAGGCGGTTAGCCAGGACTTTGGCAAACAGTTTGACGTCCACATTGATCAGCGAGATCGGTCTGTAACTACTGCAGAGGTCCAAATTTTTGTCGGGCTTCGGAATGACCACAATACTGGCATCGAGCGCGCGGGGGTCAAAGGGCTCGCCCCTGGCTATAGCATTAAAGTGGGTGACTAGACGGGGGCCTAGGAGAGGCAGAAATTTCTTATAATAAGCGGCTGAGAAGCCGTCCGGACCCGGGCTCTTGCTCGAGGGAGAGCCCTTTACAGCGGACTCGACCTCAGACAACGTGATCGGGTCCTCAAGAAGCTTACTGTCGTCCGCGGACAGAACCTTTTGAAGGTGCGCAGCCAGGAAGTCATCGGAGGCCCGTTGAACCTCCGAAGGGGGGCCTGGGCTAGGGGGGAGATTGTAAAGAGAGGAGTAATACTGCCGGAAACTCTCAGCGATTTTATGGGAGTGGAAGTGTATTTGATTGCGGCCATCCCGAATCCGGAGCAAATAACTCTGGGCTCTCTTCGCCCTCAGCTAGGGCAGCCAACAATTTACCGGGCTTGTCCCCAAATTCGTAGAATTTATGGCGCGTCATCAAAAAATTACGCCGGATACGCGCGTCCACCAAGGACGCCAGTCTAGTCCGTAGGGAGGTCAGTTGGAGTTGGAGGGACGTTTTGCTGCCGCCCCCATCCCGATCAAATAGCCCCGCAGAACCGCCTTATGGGCCTCCCAAACAGTCGCCTCAGGTATGTCGGGAGCAGAGTTCTCCGCAAAATAGGTAGAAATACAGGAGGTCAGGGAGGACACATCATGAGGGTCGTCCAGGAGAGTCTCATTGAGCCTCCAACTCCATTGCGGCTTAAGAAGCGAGGACAAAGAGAGAGACAAAAACACCGGAGCGTGGTCACTGATAGTGGTCGGGCCAATCTCAGCAGAGCGCAGGAAGGAGAGGTGGAAGTGGGAAACAAAAAAGGTATCAATCCTAGAGTAAGTGGTATGAGGTGACGAAAAATGGGTATAATCCTTGTCCGTCGGGTGTAACACCCTCCAAGCATCAATAAGTTGGTTCAATTTAAAATGTTTGAGGACCCTGCGGATCAGAGAATACGGGATGTGAGACCTGCCAGAGGACGTATCAGACAGGGGGTCAAAGACCATATTAAAGTCCCCACCCAGGACAGTGATACCCTCCTGGAAATCCACCAGCTTGTTAAGTATAGAGATGATAAATCTACCCTGGGACCTGTTAGGGGCATAAATATTCGCCAAAGTTATTTTCTGAGACCCTATGTACCCCTTCACAAACACGCAACGCCCCTCGTCATCAGACCACTCATCTATGTGTTGAAACCGGGCTACTTTATGAATTAGGAGGGCTACTCCTTTCGTTTTAGAAGTGGGTGAGCTTGAGAAATAGGAATGAGCGAAATTACGCTCCAGGAGCCTGCGCTCAGCGCCCTGGCGGAAATGAGTCTCCTGAATAAAAGCGATATGGGCTTTAGAGGAGCGAAGAAAGGAGCAGAGTTTGGAACGTTGTTCAGGTTTATTCAAGCCCCTCATGTTTAGAGTCACAAAGCGTAGATTATCAGAAGACATGGTAGTGTCTGGTAAATAAATGGAGCTAGGGACAGAGTCGCAACGGATCAATCAGTCCAAAAACAGAAAAACAAATAAACTAACAAAACAAATCAGTGTGTAGAGTGTGGTGCGTAAATCTAAAGCAGACTGAAAACAGTCCAGCGCAATGACACAGAATGTCAAAACCGTGTGAGCTGTGGGACTGCAGAGAGTCCCTAGATCACTGTCCCAAGAGGACAGGAGAGCTCGGGGGGGGTAGGCCCGTGAAGAAGGTAAAGGGGAGAGAGGGAAAAGAGGCAAAGAAACTAATAGACTAAAAGAGAAAGCAAGGAATGGACAGAAAAGCAACTACATCGCCGCCCGCCTGAGAAAGCAGAGGCTGCCTACGTTCCCAGAAAGATGGGGAGAAAGACCAAAGAGGGAGTGCATAGCCAGAAGGAGGCCCCGGGGACATAACCCCAAAAGGGGCTTAGGCAGACGACCGCTCCCGGTAGGGAGGGAAAAAACTCGTCACACCAGCCATCAGCACGGGAAACACAACAATAGCCATACTTGAAGCAAAATATAGATAAAAATAAAAATAGAAATAAAAATACACCCGGCGCATAAAAAAAAACAAACATATATACAGAGTCATGGCTCCAGTCGTGTGTGACTCAGTGTGTGTGATACATATGCCAAATCAAGACTGACCGCCTAGAGGGGTATGTCAGTAAGCACAGAGGCCCCAAGCACGGGACAATGACCCAGGTCAAGGCAATGTACAGACATGGGTAGACCAACTGGGGAAAGGACCCAGGGATCCGGGCCCGCAGTGATCGCGTGTGTGATTAATGTATGCATGGTAGAGCGTGTGTGAGCAGGTGTAAGGAGACCATCATGGGAAACAGAATAAAAACCGAAAGAGACGCAAACCGTATTAAACATAAATCCGAAATAAAAACAAACAAAACATAATACCCGAGCCAAGGCGCACAAGTCTCAGACCAGGGACACGCAGAAGCGTGAGCTCGAGCCCTCGAAAAGGAGGATCAGTCAAGTCCAGCAGATGGGCTGTCGAAGCCAGACCAAACGCCCTGGGAGCCACCTCGGGAGACGGAACATCTGGACATCGGAGAAGGTTGAATCAGCCAATGGTCGTCGCAGTAGAAGGAGCGCGGCGTGACCGCTTCCTGCGGTTGGTATGCGGGATCCAAGACCCGGAGAGAGGCTGTAGAGTCGCCGGTGCAGCATCCCAATCCTGGACATCAATGGGCGGCAAGTCCAAGTCCTCCAAGAAGGACTTCAAGTCTCCGGGGTGCCGTAGAGTGGAAGTGTCCCCGTTCCGTCTCGCGATGAGCACAAAAGGAAAACCCCACTGGTATGGGATCCCACCTTCACGGAGGGCTAAGGTGACGGGTCGCAGTACCCTACGCTTCTGGAGGGTAAGTGGAGACAGATCCTGGAAGACAGAGATCTTCTCCCCTTCAAATTCCACTGTCCCTGCCGCACGGCAAGCCTTGAGAATCGACTCCTTGACCGTGTACTCGTGCAGGCAGCATACCACGTCTCCTGGCGGGGAAGACGGGGAGCCTCGGGAGCGGAGAGCACGGTGAGTACGGTCGAAGTGAATAGGAGAGTCGCCCGGCAGATTAAGCAACGAGTTGAAAATGGTCTGCAATGTGAAACGAAGACTCTCTGGAGGAATCGTCTCGGCCAAGCCTCGCACCCTGAGATTGTTTCTTCTGCCCCGATTATCGAGGTCTTCAAGTTGCCGTCTCAGCTGCTGTATCGAGTCTGTGTGTGTGTGCATGGTGGAGGAGAGTAGGTTGATTCTCTCACATGCCGACGAGTGGGCCTCTTCCAGCGTCACCACGCGGTCTCCTATCTGTTTCAGGTCCTGCTTTATATCCACGAGGTCGGCCTTAATACCATGGAGAGCGTGTTCTAACGAGGAATCGATAACAGCCGCGAGGTCTGCCTTCGTCAGGAGCGACTTGAGAGTCTCCATCCACGAGGAATCAGAGAAGGGCAATAAAGGTAAGCCAGGTTCTGGATCCGAGAGTCCCGTCTCCGAACATTCACTGGCCTGGCTAGCAGGCGAAGGCGCCATCTTGGCGTCCGAGTCCCGCGATTCCTGATCAGGCGTGCCATGGAAATAGGACCGCACAGAAGGATTCGGAGGCTTATCCCGGGTCCCCACTGATCTGGGGGTGCCCCCAACGCGGTTAGTCTTCCCCATCGTCGGGAAAAAGTGTAGCGAAGTGTTTAAAAGGGCGAACGGCGAGCAGAGCTCAGATCTTAAGCGGCCATCTTCATCGAGCGCTAGCTCCGCCCCCGGGCATTTCTAAACTCAGGACGAATAGTAGAATCTATTAAGCAGGTTGTTTACCTTAGTTTTTTGCAGATGGGTAAAACATATTTTATAATGATATGATCAAAATAATGGAATCTAAAGAAAGCTCTGCTTGTCCTGAACAAAATTATATATATATATATATATATATATATATATATATATATATATAGTATCTCACAAAAGTGAGCACACCCCTCACATTTTTGTAAATATTTTATTATATCTTTTCATGTGACAACACTGAAGAAATGAGACTCTGCTACAATGTAAAGTAGTGAGTGTATAGCCTGCATAACAGTGTAAATTTGCTGTCCCTTCAAAGTAACTCAACACACAGCCATTAATGTTTAAACCTTGGCAACAAAAGTGAGTAGGGCTACAAACATGTTAAGTGGTTTGCAAGACAGAAATCAGGAAAAACTGAGGGATTTTAACATGTATAGCTTGGAGGAAAGAAGAGAGAGGGAGGATGCAATAGAAACAGTTAAATACTCCCACGGATTTAATAAAGTACAGGTGGCAAGCTTATTTGAAAAGAGGGGCAAAGTTAGAACAAGAGGTCATAGTATAAAACTTGAGTGTAAGAGGCTTAGAGCTAATATAACAAAGTTCAACTTCGCTGAGGGGGGTAGTAGATAAATAGAACACCCTCCGTGTAGAAGTGGTAGAGGCTGATACAGTGAGGGAATTTAAACAGGCATGTGATATAGTGATGGGAAGTTCGGATCATTAAAGTGAATCGAATCATTTCGACTCGTTCCCTGAAATGATCAGATTCATGATCCGAATCTTCAGATCACTCAGTGTGACTCACAAGAGTTACTGTTTCCCAGTCCCTCCGTGCAGGCACACTAATGATTGGCCCCTTTCATTAGTCAATGAACCCTCCCGCCTGCCTACTCTACTAATGTCAATGAAGGCAGAGAGTCGTTCAAAGATTCGGATCTTACAGGGATCCGAATCTTACAGGGATCCGGATCATACAGTGATCCGGATCTTACAGGGATTTGAATCATTCAGAGAATATCACCATCGACAGCAGATGGGCTGTCGAAGCCAGACCAAACGCCCTGGGAGCCACCTCGGGAGACGGAACATCTGGACATCGGAGAAGGTTGAATCAGCCAATGGTCGTCGCAGTAGAAGGAGCGCGGCGTGACCGCTTCCTGCGGTTGGTATGCGGGATCCAAGACCCGGCCGGGTCGGAGAGAGGCTGTAGAGTCGCCGGTGCAGCATCCCAATCCTGGACATCAATGGGCGGCAAGTCCAAGTCCTCCAAGAAGGACTTCAAGTCTCCGGGGTGCCGTAGAGTGGAAGTGTCCCCGTTCCGTCTCGCGATGAGCACAAAAGGAAAACCCCACTGGTATGGGATCCCAGCTTCACGGAGGGCTAAGGTGACGGGTCGCAGTACCCTACGCTTCTGGAGGGTAAGTGGAGACAGATCCTGGAAGACAGAGATCTTCTCCCCTTCAAATTCCACTGTCCCTGCCGCACGGCAAGCCTTGAGAATCGACTCCTTGACCGTGTACTCGTGCAGGCAGCATACCACGTCTCCTGGCGGGGAAGACGGGGAGCCTCGGGAGCGGAGAGCACGGTGAGTACGGTCGAAGTGAATAGGAGAGTCGCCCGGCAGATTAAGCAACGAGTTGAAAATGGTCTGCAATGTGAAACGAAGACTCTCTGGAGGAATCGTCTCGGCCAAGCCTCGCACCCTGAGATTGTTTCTTCTGCCCCGATTATCGAGGTCTTCAAGTTGCCGTCTCAGCTGCTGTATCGAGTCTGTGTGTGTGTGCATGGTGGAGGAGAGTAGGTTGATTCTCTCACATGCCGACGAGTGGGCCTCTTCCAGCGTCACCACGCGGTCTCCTATCTGTTTCAGGTCCTGCTTTATATCCACGAGGTCGGCCTTAACACCATGGAGAGCGTGTTCTAACGAGGAATCGATAACAGCCGCGAGGTCTGCCTTCGTCAGGAGCGACTTGAGAGTCTCCATCCACGAGGAATCAGAGAAGGGCAATAAAGGTAAGCCAGGTTCTGGATCCGAGAGTCCCGTCTCCGAACATTCACTGGCCTGGCTAGCAGGCGAAGGCGCCATCTTGGCGTCCGAGTCCCGCGATTCCTGATCAGGCGTGCCATGGAAATAGGACCGCACAGAAGGATTCGGAGGCTTATCCCGGGTCCCCACTGATCTGGGGGTGCCCCCAACGCGGTTAGTCTTCCCCATCGTCGGGAAAAAGTGTAGCGAAGTGTTTAAAAGGGCGAACGGCGAGCAGAGCTCAGATCTTAAGCGGCCATCTTCATCGAGCGCTAGCTCCGCCCCCGGGCATTTCTAAACTCAGGACGAATAGTAGAATCTATTAAGCAGGTTGTTTACCTTAGTTTTTTGCAGATGGGTAAAACATATTTTATAATGATATGATCAAAATAATGGAATCTAAAGAAAGCTCTGCTTGTCCTGAACAAAATTATATATATATATATATATATATATATATATAGTATCTCACAAAAGTGAGCACACCCCTCACATTTTTGTAAATATTTTATTATATCTTTTCATGTGACAACACTGAAGAAATGAGACTCTGCTACAATGTAAAGTAGTGAGTGTATAGCCTGCATAACAGTGTAAATTTGCTGTCCCTTCAAAGTAACTCAACACACAGCCATTAATGTTTAAACCTTGGCAACAAAAGTGAGTAGGGCTACAAACATGTTAAGTGGTTTGCAAGACAGAAATCAGGAAAAACTGAGGGATTTTAACATGTATAGCTTGGAGGAAAGAAGAGAGAGGGAGGATGCAATAGAAACAGTTAAATACTCCCACGGATTTAATAAAGTACAGGTGGCAAGCTTATTTGAAAAGAGGGGCAAAGTTAGAACAAGAGGTCATAGTATAAAACTTGAGTGTAAGAGGCTTAGAGCTAATATAACAAAGTTCAACTTCGCTGAGGGGGGTAGTAGATAAATAGAACACCCTCCGTGTAGAAGTGGTAGAGGCTGATACAGTGAGGGAATTTAAACAGGCATGTGATATAGTGATGGGAAGTTCGGATCATTAAAGTGAATCGAATCATTTCGACTCGTTCCCTGAAATGATCAGATTCATGATCCGAATCTTCAGATCACTCAGTGTGACTCACAAGAGTTACTGTTTCCCAGTCCCTCCGTGCAGGCACACTAATGATTGGCCCCTTTCATTAGTCAATGAACCCTCCCGCCTGCCTACTCTACTAATGTCAATGAAGGCAGAGAGTCGTTCAAAGATTCGGATCTTACAGGGATCCGAATCTTACAGGGATCCGGATCTTACAGTGATCCGGATCTTACAGGGATTTGAATCATTCAGAGAATATCACCATACTTTTATAAATAAATACATTAATAATCACTGCCCCCAGGATTTAGATTCCCCCTTTACCTGTAACTGCACCTTAAGTTAACTTTATTAAATTAACCCTCAGCATTAAATTAACCCTTAACACCCCATCAACCATAACTGCCCCTAAAATTAACCCTAAAGATCCCATTAAGCATAACTGCCCCCAAATTAACCCTAAACACCCCATTAACCATAACTGCCCCTAAATTAACCCCAAACACCCCATTAACCATAACTGCCCCTAAATTAACCCTAAAGACCCCATCAACCATACCAATTTATTAGGTAATTTATCTGGAGTACATGCAATTAATTTAGGGGCAGTTATGGTTGATGAGGTGTTTAGGTTTAATTTAGGGGCAATTGTGGTTAATGGGGTCTTTAAGGTTCATTTCAGGGGCCGTTATGGTTAATGGGGTGTTTAGGGTTAATTTAGGGGCAGTTATGGTTAATGGGGTGTTTAGGGTTAATTTAGGGGCAGTTATGGTTGATGGGGTGTTAAGGGTTAATTTAATGCTGATGACTGAGGGTTAATTTAATTAATTTAATAAAGTTAACTGAAGGCGCAGTTAGAGGTAAAGAGGGGCAAACTCAGGGGAATCTAAATCCTGGGGGCAGTGAAGATTATTAATGTATTTATTATTGGCAGGGCCAATATAAAGAGCTCTTCAGTGACCTGTTCATCAACAGAAATATACAAAGAACAAGAGGTCACCCTCTGAGACTGGAAGAGCGCAGGTTTCATAGACGACAAAGGAAGGGATTCTTCACAGTGAGGACAATTAAGGTATGGAATTCACTTCCAAGGGAGGTAGTGTTATCCAATACATTAGATACCTTCAAAAGGGGCCTCGATATTTTCTTAGAAAGGCACGATATACAGGGATATAAATAGAATAATATTAATATTTTAGAGCTTCTTGGGGTAAAACATAGCAGAAATTCGTGGAGCGATGACGTAGCACGGCGGGCGTGCTGTGCGCGCGGTTTGTTGGAGTAGGGGCGGCAAGATGAATTTGGGCTGCTAAGGGTCTCCCTGGCTGCGGCATCTACCCACCTGCTGGTTCGTGGTCCGGGTCCTGGTCCTCCTGTCCCGTCTGTCCCACTGGCCTGCGTGCCCGCTTCGCGGGTCCCGCTGATTTTGCCGGTTCTGCCGGCCGCGGTGGAGTGCCGGCTCTCACTCAGTTTTGCCGGCTGCGTGCGGTGCCGGCGTTCGTGACTGGCTGCGAGCGGCCTGCGTGGAAGCAGCGGGTTGCTGGCTGCGGCGCCATTTTGGCGTCTCTTGGGAGTCTCCCTCTGCCCCTCTCCTCCGGTTGAAGTTTGGAGTTGGAGGGATTGTGTGACCTGTGGCCGAAGGCCTGTTCTGCCGGCCGTGGAGATACGGGGGAGTGGTGGCTGTGGCAGACAGATTTGCAGCTGTGGCAGACTGATTTGACATCAGAGACAGAGTGTGACCTGGAAGAAATTTACAAGTAACTGTGGAGATGCAAAGGCCTGAACAACTAAAGTAAAGTAAAGAATCTGAGCTGGAGAAAGTTCCTGGGATAAGGCATGAATAACTAAAGTAAAGTAAAGAATCCGAGCTGGAGAAAGTTCCAGTACTTTTACTAATATATATTTATTATACTTATTGACTGTTGGATTATAGACTTTGTATCACTCTTTAGTCAAAACAACCCTATAAAATAGCTATATACTGTAAAGAAACCATCTTGAGGAGGTTGAATGTACCCAATAAAACTGTAGTATTTTTGTGAATCTGATAACCCCAAAAGGGAACACCGCTTGTATAATGGCTACTAAAAAAACTCAAGAAAAAATCACAAGGAAGGACAGAAAAGAACAGAAAACAGAAAAAAGACTTTCCTTTTTTACTCCTCCTATTAAGCACGATCAAAGAGGGTTAAACCCGGAGGAAAGTATGATTGGATTAAATCGAACCGATGTAGATATAGCCCATATAAGTCCCTTATCAACAATAACTGATATGAAACAATTTATACAAGATCATTTGACGGAAGCTTTGGATGCTCAACTTGAACAGATTAAACGATTATTACAGAGTACTATACAGGAGCTAAAGCTCGACCTAACAGCAACTACTATGAAAGTAAAACAAAATGAAGAAAAACTGGAACACTTAGAAATTCAAGTTGGAACATATCAAGACATTATTAAACAGAGTGATACTAAAATAAAATTTTTGGAGCAAAAACTAGCAGATCAGGAAGATCGGTCAAGACAAAATAACCTCAGATTTAGAGGAATTTCAGAATCTATCCCGAATGAAGATTATATTGAAAAATTCATTGAGATGCTTGGGATCAAATGGGAGGTTGACACAAGGATTTGGAATAAATGCTATAGAATTCCTAAACCTATTAATGTGTCATCAGAGTCTCCCAGAGATGTCTTGATAAGTTTTGTTTCAACAACGTTAAAAGATAATATCGTAAGTAAGATAAGGAATACAACTTTATACAGTCCTTATGATGTTATCAGAATATTACCGGACTTATCTTACTACACAAGAACACAAAGGCGAAGATTTTTAGAATTTACTGGGACTCTGAAAGAAAAAAATATCCGTTACAGATGGACTCTCCCAGGGAAGATGATATTAACTTTTGATCAAAAAAATTTCAGTTTTGATTCACCGGAAAAATTAAAAATATGGATACAAACAAATAAGATTATTAATGCCCAAAGATAGTTTCTGTTTTTGAGGCTGGGTCTTTGACCTACATGGGGAGAACCGATGGAAGAGTTAAAATTTTTTTTTTTTTTTTTATTCTTTTTTTTCTTAGAAGGTCTGATATAAGAGCACTAACGGATTAATTATATAACTCTAAAGATAAAGATAAAATTAATTTAAGAAATATTATGCACAAAGAAGATAGATTAATAGCACCAAAGGATACAAATACTGTTATTTTTTTTTTTTCCTTTGGTGGCAATACTTGATACAAAGGAGTATTAATTGATTAATTAGCTATTTCTAACTTAATAATGTTATGGTTTCACTTATGAGAAATGATCACTGAAGATATAGTATTAACGGAATTTGTTTCGGCAAGTAAACACTTTATAGCTGATAAAGCATTAAAAGGATATAAATATCCTAACTATTAGAGTCATTTGGGAACACTTATGGTTGTTGGTAAGGGGAGTAAGCATTACGCTATAATGCTGCAAAGTTTTTCTATTTTTCTTTTTTTTCATAATATCTGATACAAAAAGCACTAATGGATTAATTATTTAACTCTAAAGATAAAGATAAAACCAATTTAAGAAATACTATGCATAAGGAAATAGGTTAATAGCACCAAAGGATACAAATATGTCTTTCCCTTTGGTGGTAATACTTGATAGAAAGGGGTATTAACTGATTAACTAGTTATTTCTAACTTAATAATGTTACGGTTTCATCAATGAGAAATGATCACTGAAGATATAGTATTAAAAGCAAACACTTTATAGCTGATAAAGCATTAAAAGGATATAAATATCCTAACTATTAGAGTTAATTGGGAACACTTATGGTTGGTGGTAAGGGGAGTAAATATTACGTTATAATGCTGTAAAGTTTTCTATTTTTTATTTTTTTTCTCTCCCTTCATCTGTCTTCTTATCTAAGTCAAAATCTAGTCTATTAGAGATACCCCAATAGCTCCGACAACCATCGGTAGGATGGTAACTTATCCACTTGCATTTCTCGCCAAAGGGGATAGTAGCGAGAGACACATGTGGATGTATACGTCTCTCGGTAGAAGTGAGATATATACTGTGAAAAGTCTTAAATGTTGTATTATTGTTTGGTATGTTAATGTATTTTTTTCTTTGGTTCACGTCCGATTAGAAAGCATCACCAGGGTTGTAATAGGTGTTAGACAATCTGAATGTAATGCTTAAGTTTGCTACGATAAATGCCCAAGGGTTAAATTCCCCTCAAAAACGAACGTTATTGCTAAATAAATTATGGAGTGAAAAGGTAAATATATGTTGTATTCAAGAGACACACTGGAGATCTATCGATAAAATAAATATGAAAACGCCGAAATTCCCCACCATATTTGAGGCTTCATTAAAAGAAAAAAAAAAGAGAGGAGTAGCAATTGTATTTTCTAAAGATCTGGATATTGACATAAAATTAATAGAAACAGATCCGGATGGTAGATACATAATAACGATAATTGAAATAAATAAAAAACTAATGACATTGGTTAATGTATATGCACCAAATAGCTCACAGGTCTATTTTCTTACATCTCTTTTTCAAAAAATTATGAAAATTAAACAGGGATTTTTGATGATTCTAGGTGACTTCAATTGCATATTAGATCCAAATCTAGATAAAATGACTCAGAAAGGCATGACGAAAGATAAAAACATTATTGCACAAGCTAAAAGATTTCAAAAGTTGATATGTAACTACTCACTATTTGCTATTTGGAGAACTATATATCCTAGGGAAAGAGACTATACTTGTTTCTCTAAATCCTATAACGCTTACTCAAGGATTGATTTGGCGCTCGGAGATTTAGGTTTGATGTCTAGAGTTCTGAAAGCAAATATACATGAAATCACCTGGTCCGATCACAATTTAATTACAGTATTAGTAGAAGGCTTAGCCTTTAAGCATCGCCCGGAATGGACATTGAATGATAATCTAATGAAGAGAGACCAAGACATTGCACACATAGATGAAATTACTAGATTATATTTTAAAGAGAACGATGTAGATGAGATACCAGCACGCACCTTATGGTGCGCATATAAAGCGGTAATTAGAGGACATTTCATAAAATTAGAGGCCCAAAGGAAAAAAGCTATGGAGTCTTCTCTTTCAGAACTCTATATTAATCTCCAATTATGGACAATAGAAAATAAAAAATCCCCTTCAGTATATTTGACAGAAAAGATTGAAGAAATAAAAAATAAGATCAATAACCTTTTGCTAGAGAAAGTAAATAAAACATTGAATTCTTTAAAAATGAATAGGTATTACAAAAGGAATAGAGCGGACAAACTGCTTACCAACTTATTAAAAAAAAAAAGAATGAAGAAACGAATTACAAGATTAGTTTATAAAGATAAGACTCTGATGACCCCCAGAGCAATAGGACAAGCCTTTGATGAGTTTTATAGTATGTTATATAATATTCCGCAGAAATGTTCTGAATTGGAAATAAAAAATTATTTTGCCACTAAGGCCTTCCCTAAACCTACAAAAGAAATGATCAAGGAACTCAATAAACTTATAACAATTAATGAAGTTAAAAACAGAATAAAAGCATTAAAAGTTAAAAAATCTCCCGGCCCGGATGGGTTTAATGCTAATTTTTACAAAATACCGTATTTGCTCGATTATAAGACGACCCTGATTATAAGACGACCCCCCAAAATCTGAATATTAACTTAGGAAAAAAAGAAAAAGCCTGAATATAAGACGACCCTAAAGGAAAAAAGTTTTACCAGTAAATGTTAATTCATGTAAACTATTTTTTTTAATAAAAGCTATGATTGAGAAAAATATTTTTTTTTTGTTTTTATTTCTTGTATTTTCCAACCTGTCCCCCAGTTACGCACATCTGCCCCCAGGCTTGCCACACCAATATGGCACTGTGGCCCATGATATGCCTTTTAACCCTCTATATGCCACTGTGCCCCATGGTATGCCTTTTGACCCCCTATGTGCCACTCTGCCTCCAGAAATGCCTTATACCCCTATATCCCATTCTGGCATTTAGGGGGTTAAAATGCATATTATGGGGCAGAGTGGCATATAGGGAGGTATAAGGCATTCCAGGAGGCAGAGTGGCATTAAGGGAGTTAAAAGGCATTATATAGAGCACTCTGCCTCCAGAAATGCCTTATACCCCTATATGCCACTCTGGCATTTAGGGGGTTAAAAGGCATATTATGGGGCAGAGTGGCATATAGGGAGGTATAAGGCATTTCAGGAGGCAGAGTGCTCTATTAAATGCCCCCTTAACGCCACTCTGCCTCCTGAAATGCCTTATACCTCCCTATATGCCACTCTGCCCCATAATATGCCTTTTAACCCCCTAAGTGCCAGAGTGGCATATAGGGGTGTAAGGCATTCCAGAAATGCCCTACACACACACACACACACACACACACACACACACACTTACTTACCGGTGCTTCCAATTTCCTGCTGTATTGCCGGGGCAGCGGGTTGACGTCTCATTCCGCGGCAGCCGGAAGGAGGTGGAGTTGGCAGCGGGGGTTTGTATGCGTCCGTCGCAAATACCTTCCCCGGCTGTCAGAGATCAGGAACTCTGGAACTCTCATCTCTGACAGTCGGGGAAGGTATTTGCGACGGACGCATACAAACCCCCGCTGCCAACTTCACCTCCGGAAGCACCGGTAAGTGTGTGTGTGGGGGGGGGGCGACGACAGGAGGATCCAGGTCCCCTGCAGCGGTGCGGGGGATCTGGATCTTAGTCTCCTAATCAGACCTCTATTTGAGGTCTTATTAGAAGACGACCCCGATTATAAGACGAGGGGTATTTTTCAGAGCATTTGCTCTGAAAAAAACCTCATCTTATAATCGAGCAAATACGGTATTTATAAATCGAATATCTTATAATTTGACTATGGCCTTTAATGAGGTTATGAGTACAGGGAATATCCCTAGTGAATTACTTAGAGGTAACATAATACCTATTTTGAAAACAGGGAAAAACCCCGAGGATATAGTTAGTTATAGGCCAATAACGTTATTGAATCTGGATCTTAAAATTTATACAGGTATTTTGGCTCAAAGATTAAAAAAGGTTCTTCCCTGCTTGATTCATAAAGATCAAGCAGGATTTGTTGCCGGTAGATCCTCTGTAAACCATATAAGAGTCCTTGCCGATTTACTGGAATATTCAGGGCGGAAGGGGGTTCCCCAGCTGACTCTGTCATTGGATGCGGAGAAAGCCTGTGACAGAGTCAGTTGGGGATATATGTCAGAAGCCTTACAATCATTTGGCATTGGTGGGGACTTTCATAGAGCTATTATGGCCCTATACACAACCCCAATGGGTAGAGTAGTAGGACCGGGGACTGAGTCTTCTTGGTTTTTGTTAACTAATGGCACCCGACAGGGCAGCCCGCTCTCCCCCCTTTTATATATCATTTCGTTAGAACCCCTAGCTAGGGAGATTAGATCGAGTCGACAAATTAAAGGTTGTGGGGAGGAGGAGATTCATAAAATAAAACTTTATGCGGACGACATTCTAATAACAGTACAAGATCCAGTAAGGTCTATAGAGGGCCTTATGGCAATAATTAACCAATATAGCTATCTGTCGAACTATAAATTAAATGCTTCAAAAACGCTTGCTCTACCTCTATGTTTTAAGAATATTCAAAAGATCCAGTTAGAAAAATTTGGTTTTTCTTGGGCGGAAGACTCAATAGAATATCTAGGTATAAAAATTTCAGTAGACCCTACGGCTTGGCTGGAAATTAATTTATTACCAGCTATAAAAGAAATGAATCAGTCATTTAAGAATTGGAAAAAAATATATATTTCATGGATGGGGAGACTAAATGCTGCTAAAACATATATATTACCAAAATTTATATACTTTTTTAGATTAATACCCTTTTCAGTCCCTGATGCTTGGATAGAATTAATACAACAAGCATTTACAAAATGTATTTGGGCCTTAAAAAAACCGAGGATGAATTCGCAATTACTAGCAAAAAAGTCACATGAAGGAAGTCTGGGCTTCCCAATTATTAAAGATTATGCTTTGGCTGCGCAACTTACACGTATATTAACGACCTTATTTGATAACGCAAAACAAGAATCATGGTATGGACTAGAATTGATAAATAATACCCCATTTAAAGATTTACAAACACTTTTTTGGCTGCCCAAAAAAAAAAGTCTCGAATATGTTAAGACCTGTAACAATTCAATTTTGGTACACTTATTAAAGGGGTGGACCCAGATAAAAAAGAAAATGGGATTGGAAGATAAAATTATTATGTCTTTACCATTGACTATAATCGAAAAGCTAGTTCAAGACATAACCTTGATATCATGGGAACAGGCTGGTATATTAAAGATCTCAGATTTGTATGAAGACCAGATCATTAAAAGCTTCCCGACATTACAAACACAATTTGCTCTATCTCCGGGGGAATGTTTTAAATACTTAAGGATTAAAACTTTTTTAAGTAAAAATATTTGTTTTGATAATAAAAACAGTGCTATTCTTCTCTTTATAAAACTATTAAAATCCAATGAATATAATAAAATGACTACTAAATCTTTGGGTATAATTAATGCATATAAAAAAATTCCTCTCCCTCCAGCCTTAAAGAAATGGGAAAAAGACTTAAATTGTGTTATAGAATTAGAAGACTGGAATTATGCCCTGAAACTTACTACGAAACATGTTCATTGTTTGAACCTTAATGAGTTACAGTTTAAATTGGTGAATAGATGGTACAGAGTTCCATCATTATTAGCAAAAATGTATCATAATGCCATACCTAACTGCTGGAGGTGTGGGGAACTAAAAGGTGACGAGCTACATATATGGTGGAATTGTACAGCTATTAAGAAATTTTGGAGTTTCATATCTATTCGTTTGCAAATAATTTTTGGGCAAAAATGGAGTTTGACTCCAGATCAGGCTTTGTTACATTTGAATCTTCTCAATACAAATAAAAATGACTTGAGATTTCTCCTCCATTTATTAACAGCCGCAAAAATGGAAGTGGCAAGGAATTGGAAAAAGGTGGAAGGGATTACTTGGACTAAAGTGAAAGCGCAACTAATTTATCAGTGCCAAATGGAGAGGGGAATTGCAACCTACCCAGTATTCCACAGAGAAAAATATTCCTTCTGGAATGGCTGGGTAGATCAACTACAAAAGGGCAAATTAAACTAATATTATATAAACCTAAGGAAGACATGAGAAGTTAATCAATAAGCAGAATTAACCCTGGTGATGCGGGGACCAATAATCTATATCTGTGAATAATATACATGATCCAATTGAAATTTTAATCCTTGTCATATGTATGGATGTTATATGTTTGTTTGTTAAAATTCGCTTTGTTAGGATACAATCGAATATTTTTGTACGTACTTTTTTTAAAATGCAAATAAAGAATAATATAAAAAAAAATAAAAATAAAAAAATATTTTAGAGCTTCTTGATCCAAGGAGAAATCCGATTGCCTCTTGGAGTCAAGAAGGAATTTTTTCCCCTGATGGCAGAATTCGAAGTAGCTTAATTAGGGTTTTTTTGCCTTCTTTTGGATCAAGAATAGAAAGGATAGGTAGAAGGGTTGAACTTGATGGACTTCGGTCTTTTTTCAACCTTATGAACTATGTAACTATATGTAACTATGTAACTATAAAAGTATGGTATCAGTGATATTCTCTGAATGATTCGAATCTCGGTAAGATCTGGATCCCTGTAAGATTCAAATCATTTGAATCATATGAATCATTTGAATCATATGAATCGTATGAATCATTGAACGACTCTCTGACTATATGAGTCATCGTTCCTCTGTGAATTAATGAGCTGTAACCTGATCCCAGAGTCTGTGTCTGAGTGCTCTGCAGATGACTCACTCTAGGATCAGGTTACAACTGCATGATTCACAGACTGAATGGCTACAAATGAATCGTTCAGTCTACTGAACTGATTCATCCGGATCACTAAAAAGATTCGGATCAAAGGAGCGATTCGTTCATGATCCGGACATCACTAATGTGATAGACATAAAGCTATTCTCACTATGGGACTGATAGGGTTTTTAATCCCTTACATTAGGAAAGACGGGGAGGCTAGATGGGCCGAATGGTTCTTATCTGCTTTCAAATTCTATGTTTCTATAGCATAGGCATATGTCTGCATGGCAGGTTATATACAGGACCCTCAGAGGGTTTACAGAGAATATCACAAAGCGTTTTTGCTATATCATTTATCTTCCACGTGCAGTTGTACTAGTTTCTGAAAAACACAGTTCCTTAAGTCTAGCTTAGAAAAACACATTAAGATTCTATAGGCTGAAAATAATGTCATTTATCAGACTAGATACTAGGAAAGCCATTTTGCTCTTTGATCTGTAGCGTTTCCATGCTGACTGAAGGTAAGTGGAATACTAGCCTTAAATACATAGGTAAGTGTGTGTAAAAATTCTGCATTCAGGTGCCAGTAAATGTTTATGCTTCTTTTATTAATATTTATTAATTAGCATAACAAGTAGGGCATCACTCAACAAATTGGATTTAGCAAGGTTAGGAGGGCCAGCTCAAACAAGCTTACTCTAATATACCTGTAACCAAACAGGAAAAACCTGTATTCACCTATGGCAGCTTTCTTGATATTTGATAGGTAACTGTGTTGTAGCAAGCTTCTATTAATTCAGGCCACTCCTTAAAACACCTTTGGTTTCAACATCTATACTACAAATATGAGGAAGTACATTTAAATGTAGCTTTACTCGTGACAGCAACGTGAGTAGTTTTTTTATTAAGATTACCACTTATATTATGGAACAACTAAATATGCATTTGGATGGGAAACATAAGCCAGAAGTTTTAAATACTTTACTCGGAGCTAAGGTAAGTCATAAGTTCTTAAACTATGAATAATAGCTGATGAACTATAAGTTAATCAGCAAGGAGATTTCTACTGAAAATATGGCATTAGTTATAATAGAAGACCTAATGTTATTGGTAATTCTTTTATTTTTTGTAGTGTTTGTGCTGTATCTTTTAGTTATCCGTTTTTATTATTCAAATGTATATATCACTTTTTAATGTGGTTTATGTTTTTAATTTTAGAACTGGGGATTTAATCATTAATATATGTTCAGAAACAAATATGAAATCTTTGTGTTTAAATAACAATATATGTTTAAACAAAAAGTACAGGACAGTTTTTCTGCAGCGCAAGTGTATATATTTGCATTAAAAATTAACAGAATGCACACAACTCTACGTGTTTTTACCAGTGAAGAAATGAGACACAGAAAAAACGCAGATAACCACTTGGATTATAAAGGCCACCAGTTTTTCCCTGTCTTCCCAAAAAACTTCCAGCCGAGTATCACTGGTGACAATTCAACACGGTGGGTTGAGTACACTCAGAAATAGCCTAAATTGCCCCCATGCCAGACGGGCTAGACAGGGGCCCAAATAAAAAGCTAAGCCATTGTAACTGTAAGAAATCATTGTTATACTTTTATTCTGTTCAACACACTTTAGGCTTGAATGCAACTTGACTGCTAGGAACATATGTTCTTAATTATGTGAAGTAGCTTAGAGGGTCTTCTGTGGAATGCTAGTGTATCCTATGACTGTGCCAATAGAATTTCTTAAATTCATATATCACCAATATATAGTAAAGAACTTATACCCTAGCTCAGGGGCCTCCAACATGCGGCCCATGGTCCAAATGCGGCCCATCTGACCTCGAGGTGCGGCCAGGGCAACCGGGATCGCAAGGGCCCTGTTGATTACCTGTGGGAGGGTCTTTTGTACTGAACAGGGGAAGCAGAGTCACGTGAATTTACATCACATCGCATGACTCTGCTCTATTCCTACTTTCTCTGTGCAGTACAAGAGAAGTTGCTTGCACAGAATGTGAACAACGCAGAGGGAGGCCGTGGCCCCTGCGGAAGTCTGTGAGCAGCACCTAGAGAGCTGCAGTGCAGGTAAGAGGGTGGGTGTATGAATGAGTATGCGTGATTGGGGGAATAAATCTGTGAATGAACGAGTATATGAATCGGTGTGTGTGTGTGATAGCATGGATGTGTAAGTAGGGGGGGATGGTACAGGGTGGCTGTAAGTGATGTGCAGACCCAATACTGCTGGCAGCATCAATACACAAGGGGACATCTAGCCAGGTTTTAGCATACACTGGCTGACTTGGCATGATAGGAGTATGATTACTAACAGCAATCACAGTCCTATCATGGCCAGGTTCCAGCATGTACTGGTTGCCTGTGCATGATAGGAGTGTGATTGCTCAGGGTATGCCTGAGATCGCTGTTAACAAAATATATATAATTCCAAAAATAGTTGCCTGTGACTTGGTTTCAATAAATCTCTCAAAGCTCTGTATTACTACTAGCGGTAGGAGTCAACAACCATGAGGGCTAGGCAAAAGTATAATCGGGTCAAAGGTCAAAGGCTGGCAGCAAACAATGGTAGTCAGAAGTCAAGCAAAGGTCGGCAACAGGAATCAAATATAATAATTAGAGTGAAGTACAAGAGGCACTATCACAGGCAATGGTGTATTAACAATTGAAAGTCTAAATAGCTCTCCACAGCCTGGTCACTACCATAGCTGTGATTAGTGGGAGAGTAACTTTCATAAAATGGCTCATTAATATGTATGAGAGAGTGCAGACAGTCTCTGTGACGTCAGGGTGCGTGCCCCACTGCTAGTCTGGGACAAGCGACTTGTGAAGGTGGCTTAGGCTCATCCTTGGTGGTACCCACACAGTCTGCATACCAGAAAATGCCATCTTATCCTGACGAGATCTAATGGCATCTCCATTGCTTTGCCCGCAGCCACACTCATCTCTGTCAGTCAGTTGCTCTGTGCATTTACTTTGCGCCAAAATATTATTGATCAAAAAGTGAGGTAGTGGCACCCTTTGCCCAGTCTATTAATTCTTTAAAAAAAAAATGTCGGAATTTTCAATATACCAGGAGCATGCTAAGGCAGGTGCGAGGGGTGCGTGGCCCCAAAGTTGTAGCACAGCTGTATTGAAGGCTGAGGCAGGGTATATGAGTGGAGTGAGCGTATGTTTAAATGTGTGTCTAGGTATGTTGTGTGTGGATATGTTATTTTGCACATTTGTTGTGTATGTGGGAAATGTGTCTTGTGTGTCTGGTTATGATGGTGTGTGTGTCTGGGAACAGTAGTGTGTGCCTGGTTATGTTAGTGTGTATGTGTTTGGGTATGGTATTGTGGACATGTATTTGTCTGGTAGTGTGTGTTTAGGTATGTTATTGTGTGCGTCTGTTTTAGTAAATTACTCAATACCTTGTAGTAGTATCTATGATGTGGCAGTGTCCAACAGAATTCATATTAGGGTGACCACATGTCCCGGATTGCCCGGAATGTCCCGTGTCCCGGGCAGCCTGAATGCATTGTCCTGAAATTGAAACACCGTCTTTTTTTGACACGGAGGAGAGAGAGGGGTGCAGAGCGGTCTTTCATGAAGTCTCATGACACACGCAGGGTGTTTGAGCCTTGGGTGTGATACCTACCGTGTCCGCAACTTTGATCCTGTGCTGCCTGCCCCTACCTTGGCTTGTGTACCGACTTTGCTCCTGTGCTGCCTGCCCCGACCGTGGAATATCCTGTTTGCATTCTCTATGCCTATACCCTTTGGGCTCTGCCACGCTACTGTCTCTGCATAGTGGGTGCACCATCCCTGTTGTCCTTGGTCCCGCATAACATTGGGGACCAAGATGGCACACGCAGGGTGTTTGAGCCTTGGGGACCAAGATGGCATAGGGACGAGTTGTTTGGGGACAAAGTGACTCATGCTGGGCGGTTTGGGGGCAAAGATGGCAAGTTTTATGTGTGTTATCTCCGTGCTGGTCATGTTCTATGTGGGCAGTGTGGACGCCAGGACTGGCTTTGGGTTGTGCAACTAGTGATCTATGCCTGTAATTTAGGGGGGTTTATCTATACCTTTTAATGCTGAGTTTTTTTGTGAATTCCAATTGATATACCTGCAAAGCTGTAATAGCATTGTTATGCAATGTTTCCATACATTATTTATGTATTCCTGCAAATACAGGGTTTATATGTCTTATTCAGTTGATCTATACCTGCAATGCTATGTTTCCATACATTATTATTGTATACCTGCAAATACAGGATTTGTGTGTCTGAATCTATGCCTACAGTGCTGAGTTCACATGTGAATTTCAGTTGATCTATGCAGGCAAAGCTGGGTTTGTGTGTTAATGTGTTGATATACCGTATTGACTTGGATATAGGCCGCACCCGAATACAGGCCACACCCTAAAAGTAAGGTGCTTTTTTAAAGAAAAAAGTTTCTGCCCCCCCCAGAGATATGCTGCCACTCTATCACCCCCGTGATATGCTGCCATTCTACCCCCCCGAGATATGCTGCCATTCTACCCCCCCTGAGATATGCTGCCACTCTACCCCCCCGGCATATGCTGCCACTCTGTCCCCAAGATGTGTCCCCCCCCCACCAGACTTACCGGTGCAGACTCCACGGGGTCTTGCGGGGCCGGCAGGGGACATCTGTGCATAACGCGTATTTAACTTCCGGTGCCGGCACTTCCGCCGTGGGTAGTACCGGCAAGGAAGATTGTTCGCGCAGACGTTCACCGGCAGCGGCAATGCGAGCATAAACAGCCTCCGCTGCCGGCACGTCTGCAAGATGTGCTTTAAAAATCTCCCTTGCCGGGACTCCCCCCGTGGGAATTCCCGGCAAGGGAGATTGTTAAAGCACATCGAGCAGACGTGCCGGCAGCGGAGGCTGTTTACGCTCGCATAGCCGCTGCCGGTGAACGTCTGCGCGATGCGCTTAGACAACCTCCCGTGCTGGCACTCCCCCCGTGGGAATTGCTGGCAGGGGAGACTGTCTGAGCATATCAGAGAGTAGGATACAGGTCCCCTGCACCGCTGTGGGGGATCTGTATCCTAACCCCGCTGCCTGCCCGGCGCCCGGGACTGCATGTCCTGGGCGTCAGGCGCTAGACCCCGAATATAGGTCTCACCCCCACTTTAAAGACTTAAAGTGGGGGAAAAAAGTGCGGCCTATATAATCGAGCCAACACGGTATAAGGTTTGCATGTCTTATTCAGTTGATCAATACATGTGCTGTTTTATGTGTTGTTGATCTATACCTATTTTTGGTGCGGGAGCAGAGGGAGTGATTGCATGCTAGGGAGCATGGAGCGTGGCCCAAAGGAATGCTTGCGTAGGGTCCAATTTTTTTCAATATAAAATGTATTGGGAGCAGGGTCTAATATTTATGTATATTGTCAGCAGGGGCTAATATTTATATAAATTGACAGCAGGGGCTAATATTAATATATATATCGGCAGCAGGGGCTAATATATATGTATATATATATATATATATATACATATATATATATATGTGTGTGTGTGTGTGTGTATGTATATATATATATAACATCCACTAGCTCCGTGATGTCGTCATGGAGGAATGGAAGAGGACTCCAGTGGCAACCTGTGAAGCTCTGGTGAACTCCATGCCCAAGAGGGTTAAGGCAGTGCAGGAAAATAATGGTGGCCACACAAAATATTGACACTTTGGGGTATACTCACTTTTTAACAGCTAATTCACACTGTTGTACAGGCTTTACACTCACTACTACTACTATACATTGTAGTAAAGATATAATAAAATATTTACAAAAATGTGAGGGGTGTACTCATTTTTGTGAGATACTGTATGTGTATATACCGTATTGGCTCGAATATAGGCCGCACTTTTTTCCCCCACTTTAAGACTTTAAAGTGGGGGTGCGGCCTATATTCGGGGTCTAGTGCCCGACGCCCGGGACATGCAGTCCCGGGCGCCGGGCAGGCAGCGGGGTTAGGATACAGATCCCCCGCAGCGGTGCAGGGGACCTGCATCCTACTCTCGGATGTCCTCAGACAGCCTCCCCTGCCAGCACTTTCCACGGGGGGGGGTGCCGGCACAGGAGGTTGTCTAAGCGCATCGTCTGGATGGTCACCGGCTGCGGCGATGCGGGTAAACAGCCTCCGGGTTGTTTACCTGCATCGCCGCAGCCGGTGACCGTCCACACGATGCGTTTTACCTCTGCCCCCCCGACTTACCGGAGCAGACTCCCGGGTGTCTTGCGGGGCGCCGGCGGGGGACATCTACGCAATACGCGTATACAACTTCCGGTTGTATACGCGTATTGCGTAGATGCCCCCGCCGGCCCCGCAAGACACCCGGGAGTGGAACAACACCTAGCGAGGTAGCAGAGGAGACTGAGAGGCCAAGTGCAGAGTCTGTTCTTCTTGCTTGCACTACTACTAGTCACGATATCAGTCTTAGCTCCAGCCTAGCAGGAATTCCATTTGATCTGGCTAATGAAGAACTAGACTATGAGCCAGAGGAAGTAGAGGAGATGAGTGGTCAGGAATCAGATTCCTCAGGGAGCAGTGTACAAATGACTAGTGCACAATTTTCCCCTGAGCCTCCACCTTCTCCGCTACTATCATCACCACCACCAGCGGCAAAACCTACCAAATCTGAGTTAAAACAATTAGCAGTCCCACTATGGCCAGTACTGGTAGTACCACTAGTTCTGCCACTGTTCATCCACCCCGAGCAGTAGAAGCAGCACCCAAGGCACCCACGCCCCAATTTGGGAGCACTTTGAAAATGTTGAAGAAGGGCGCTATGGAAAGTGCAAATATTGTGGGAAGCTAATAAGCAGAGGGAAAGTGTCTGGCTATTTTACCAGTGCTAGCATGAAGCATCACCTCAGCACTCAACACAACGCTGTGCTATAGGGGAAAGATGCAGATGTAAAACGTAGTGCAGGCAGCATAGCTGGTGGCCGTGGTACTACAACAACAACTAGTAGTATCTCCAGAGAGAGTGGAAAAACTCCAACAGCTGCTTCTGAGCCAATAGCAGCAGCAGCTAGTGCTGGCAGCCAGAGACCAAGGCAGGTTGGAGCACTGCATGTCCAGCCCACCCTGGAACAATTTGTCCAATTTTATTCCACTCCAAGAGGTCAATGTCCAAACAGCAGGCCAATAAAGTAACGTGACTTATTGGTCAGTTCATTGCTGTTGGAGGGGCATCCTTCTCCATGATTGAAGGGGAGCTTTTCAAACAATTGATGGCAGCTGTGGCTCCACAATATACAGTTCCGCTACGTTCCACTTTCAGTAGGAACATTGTCCCCTCATTGTATCGGCCCTGTGTTTCAGCAGTGAAAGAGGAGCTTTCCAAGGCTGCTGGTCAGTCTGTTCATTTCACAACAGATTTGAGGAGTGCACCTAGTGGGCAGCATGCCTTTCTTTCTTTGACAGCACACTGGTGGCAGCCCGGTGTGCCCAAGGAAGCTGCTGCAGCAGGCTACCGATCATTCCTTCTCTATGCAGAAGTGATGGATGAAAAGCACACTTCCCAAAATATTCTGCATGCGATGAGGAAAATGTTTAGCCTTTGGGTGGGAGCAGAGGCAGGCACCAATGTTGAAGTTGGTTTTGTGGTAACTGACGGAGGTGCCAATATGGTGAAAGCGCTGCGAGATGGTCATATTGTTGGTGTGCGCTGTGCAGCCCACATCATCCATCTTGTAGTGAAGGCAGCAATGTCAGAAGGAACTAATGTGGCAGCAGTAGTTCTGTCCCGCTGCAGAAAGATCGCTGGGCACTTTCACCATAGTGTTAAGGCTAGCCAACTTTTGAGGGAAGAGCAAGAGAGGTCAGGTCTTCCCGTACACTGCCTATGACAGGATGTCAGTACGCGGTGGAACTCCACTTTAGAGATGCTGGAGAGGATTTTGGAGCAGCAGAGGGCAATCCATAATCTTGCCTCAGAGCATAATATTGGGATTACATCTCCATTGAATAGGGAGGATTGGACAGTGATCGCCCAGCTAGTGGCAGTCCTTAAACCATTCAGGGATGCCATTGAAAATTTAAGCTCAAACACTGCCAGTCTGGCCCAGGTAATCCCAGTGTTCTCCCATCTAGGCAGCAAGATGGATGTGTTCCTTGAAAACCGTGAGGCTGTTCAAGGTGGCACTCTACATCCTGACATAGCAGCCATAGTCAGGAAGCTGAAGTCTCTGCTAAAAGTACACCTTCGCAAATGCATGGAAGAGAGTCCCGAAATGATGCTAGCGTGCCTTTGTGATCCAAGAATTAAGGGAAAACTAGCAATGAAATTCAATGTTCTCAGTAGCTACCGGGAGCAATTGGTTAACAAGGTGCGTGACTGGCAGCGTAAAATGGGAATGCTGTCCGAGGAGGGAGAGGTGCAGGAGGAGGAAGAGATGATGTGATCTGCTACTCCTAGCAGCAGCATCAGCAGCAGTGCCACAAGCATCACAACACAGCTGAGTGGAGCAGCTGCGTTTTGGGAAGAGGCACTTGGGAGTATAGTTGGACCATCTGACAGAGCTAGCAGCAGAAAGGAGAGTAGTGCTGCTGAAATGGTCAAACTTTACCTCTGTGAAGTTCCTTCTGCTAAGATCCTCTTAGCTACTGGGATGAAAAGAAGAGTGTGTGGCCTGCACTCTCATGGGTTGCGCAGCAGCTTCTATCATGTCCGCCAACCACTGGTCAAAGTGAGCGCGTGTTTTCTATGACTGGAAACATACTGAGTCCACAGTGCTCACGCATGGCACCTCATCTGATGGAGCAGATTGCCTTCCATAAATTCTATCTGCCCAAGTTGGGTTACCCAGCTCTTAGCTTGGAAAGTTAATTTTCTTTCTCTAATGTTCAAGGTAGTTTCTCCCCCTGGTTGCACGTGTTTGTGGTGTGGCAACGTCTGCTACCTCCGCTGGTGTAGCCAATTTACGCTAGGGTCTAGTGTCTGAGTTCTGTAAGTCCGCTCCCAAAGGTCTAGGACTGACAGTGTTTGGATGCTTTGCTCAGGGGTAAAACAGGTGAGCGGGTCGCCAATTGCCCACTCATTCGCCTTTCCCAATGCTGCTGCTGGTGGTGGTGCCAGCGTCTCTTCTCTGCCAGTTCGCTTTTTGGCTAGTGTCATGCCTCAAATGTCCCTAATGGTAAGGGTAGTTTCTCCCCCCTGGCTGCATTTGTTTGCGGTGTGGCAACGCCTACTACCTCCGCCGGAGTAGCCAGCTTACGTTAGGGCCTAGTGTCTGAGCTCTGGAAGTCCGCTGCCAAACGTCTAGGACTGACAGTTGTTTGGATGTTTTGCCCTGGGGTGAAACAGGTGAGTGGGTTGCCAATTGCCCACTCATTCACCTTTTCCATTTCCTTTTCCATTTCCATTTCATTTTTTTCCATCTGATACACAACCTACCAAACATAACACATAACATAGTGACATAAGACATAACACACATAACACACACACAGACAATTCACAAATCACAAGGACCTTTCCTCCTGTTATTTTCCCTGGCCTTCACTTCTACACTCACTAGTATTAACGCACTTCGCCCTATAACATTTTTCCATCCACATACCTGCCAACAGACCCAACTTTTTCAGGGACAGTCCTGCTTTTTTCCTGTCCTATCAAATTTAGCTAAACTAGGTATGCTAGTGCACATAGGTATAGCTGGGTAGGGTAGCACTACAACATTAAATAAATATAATAAAGTAAATAATAAATATAACTTTAAAATAAAATTAAATAAACCCATTAAAATTAAAATTTAATTATTATTTAGACATAATACATCTTTAACCAAAACAGTGCACTGCTAATAATCTTAAACATAACCGTACATTAACCCTAAGCTATTTTTTAGTTCTTGTCCAACATTTTTCCATTCGCATACCTGCCAACACACCCAACATTTTCGTGGCCAGTCCTGCTTTCTTCCAGTCCTGTCCAGTAAAAGTTGGGTTGTTGCAAAGTATGCCATTATAAATAGGTAGCAAATGTTAGGCATGTATTAAAAGTGGTCCAAAATCGATTTAAAAATGTAAAATAATCCCTATTCTTTTATTAAACATCTATGGATGTGTGACTGTGTATGATAAAAAGGAGGCCAAGTTCCTTGGAGCATTTGTCTAGGTCTCAGACAAGACAACTGCTCGGAGGAACTTGGCCCTCAGTTTTGGGCAATGTGTATTGTGTACAGTACACCTCGGTACGTGTGTGCAACTTTATTGGTCGTTTCAGCAGGGGGCTCGCCTGCCATCAACGAATGAAGTGCATTCTGCAGTTCTGCAATTCATTTGTTGATGCCAGACCAGCCCCCTTCCGGCGACCAATAGAGTCGCACACACATACCTTCACGGTGCTAACACATCTGCTGCTGCTCCGATGTGTTCTCAACCCCGTATTAACCCCTGCTACGCAGCCGGGAGAAAACAAAGATGAAACGAGCATGAAGAATGTCCACGAATATTCGCCCGAAAAGAAGACAGGAACAGGCGAATATTTGCGGAATACGAAGATTTTTTTTCTCCGAAGACGAACACGAAGAGCCCCCTGGTGCCCAAGTCTAGACGCTATATATATATATATATATATATATACAAAAATGTTTTTTTTGAGCAAGTCCTACAATTAGCGCTATATCTTCACAAAACTTGTCGCATGGAAGCAGTTCAAATATTTGCATTTCAAATTCCCATGGGGTGCCTTGTTTTAAAAAAAAAATCTGATTTGATGGGGTAAATTGAAGATGTCCCAAATATAAAGATGTCCCAAATATGCACACCTCACAAAGATGGCCTTTTACCTTCCAAATAACCCAACAAACCCATGTATGGGGGGGTATCGATGAGATTATACTGAACATATATTCTAGGCCTTCCAGAAATGCAAAGGATCAATTCCCCACAGCGGTCCATATGTTTCTATTAAAAGGAATAGAAATTCTGCATCGTATCATCTGTTAGCCTTAATATAGCTCACCAACTATTTAGCATTGTCTGTACTACCAAAGCAGATATTTAACATCTATACACCTCCAGGACATTATTACTTATATCCGTAGGATTGTGGCTAAAATCCATGCTCTAGGACAGATGGCCTAAAGACCGAGGTAGATGAACTGTGTCATGCCACTGCAGAAGTAATAGCACTATGTAGGAGAGTCACAGAACTGGAGAACTCACAGGATGATCCCACAGAAATAATGGTCCCTACTGTCACGTCCACCCACACTTGGCCACACTTCTGCCCAGAATACCACTACCAAGAGAGGAACCCTTAGTAATAATAATCCAGGAGTTTGATGATCCCAACAGGAAGGAGGCCTAGTGCAGGCAGGTAATATACATACTGAGTCAAGCAGTAAGGTAAGGATCAGCTTCGACAGGATACACACAGGGATTTTAGTAGGGGTTAACACTAACAGGATGGTACACAGAGCTGGTAGTCATTCAAGCCAGAGGTCAAAACACTAAACGGGTAGTCAGACGAGCAGGACCGGTACACGAGAAATCCAGGCAAAGGTGCAGATTCGCTAAGCAGAGAGTAGTCGAGCAGGCCAAGGGTCAAAATATCAGAGATCCGCAGCCCAGGCAACAATACACAGTAATGGACCACAACAGGGTGCCAGTGAGAATCATTTCCGGATTTTTAAATCCGGCGCCTGTTCTGGACCCCGCCTCCTAAGTCATGGCCGCACCCCCCCGCTCTCTAGCAGCCGGAGCTTCCAGCGACCGAGAACGGCTAAGTATCTTCATCTGCGCTGACGGGTATCCCTTTGTCTACCCATAGTGGGATCCCCAGACCCCTCCTTCTGCCTTCCGTGCCGGCGGCAGGACTTCTGACCACCGGTGGTAGAGACCCGAGACCCAATGCTCTTCATTGGTAGATCACCCTGCTGGCCACCAATAGAGTAGCTCGTAAAGACTTTTAAAATCCTGGTGCCGAAACTCTGCCTGGGGAGACCAATGGTCTCCCCGCTCCACCAGTTAAAGGTCCGTACGACCGACCAATAGAGTGGATGGTACAGACCTTTAACTCCTGATGACAGAACTTGGTCCACTCCAAGAGCTAATGGTCCGTACTAACGACTCTATTGTTTGCTGGCAGGGAGCTCCTCTGGCAGAGGATCTCCCTGCCAGCGACCAATACAGTCACTTGTATGGACCTTGTCTCACTCTCTCACCCCTTTTTCTCTTCTCTACTTTATTTCTCTCTTATATTTTTACCTTTCCACTTTCTTACTAAACTATCTCTCCCCTCTCTTTCCATCTCTTAACCTTTCTGAAGTCTTGTGATGTGAGGTCTTTTCATACAGACAAATGCATAAAGGGAAGCACATCCTAAAAAGCATTAATATTTAGATTCTAGGTGCTGCTGAAATGACAAATACGTACACACAACAACGCGAGATCAGATCACACACAGCAAATACTTATTTAAAAGCACCTATCTGAGGCATAAAAAATTACAGATTCTGTCGCACTATATGGCCACATGTTTCTTAGCTGGAGCATCCTATCTAATTTTACATGACTATATTGCTTACCTTAGCTGAATCAATGGGAAAGCACTGTAAGTGGCACACCCCTAAAGCTGGCTCTGGGTGTCACCTCCATAGCAGATGTGGTAGAGGCTAAAACTGTGAGCAAATGTAAAGATGCATGGGTTAGGCATAAAGTTTTGCTGAATTTAAGTCAAAAGGGAAGGGGAGGAATGACCAGAGAGATAATCGTGTTGTTAATGGTGATAGAATTCAGGTACTGGGATGGAGACAGAAGAAGGGAAGATAAGAAAGATTAAGCTTCAGGTAGCATTGTGACATCAATGAAAAATAGCAGACAAGCAGTTAGTAATACAGAACATGACAGCTGAAGAGATCAGGAGAAGACAAGTAGATTTGGCACTATAGCATAACAATACAGTGTTTTACAACTGAGACGTACCTCAATAACAAGACTCATACAAAGGTAAAACAGAAACTGACTTTATTGGGGACAGCACAGATATACACTCACTGGCCACTTTATTAGGTACACCTATTCAACTGCTTGTTAACACAAATAGCTAATCAGCCAATCACATGGCAGCAACTCAGGGCATTTAGGCATGTAGACGCAGTCAGACAACTTGCTGAAGTTCAAACCGACCATCAGAATGGGGAAGAAAGGGGATTTAAGTAACTTTGAACGTGGCATGGTTGTTGTTGCCAGACGGACTGGTCTGAGTATTTCAGAAACTGCAGATTTACTGGGATTTTCAGGTAAATCAATTTTTATTGTTTTAACATGTCAAACGAAGAAGGGTACAGAAAGAAAAGGGTTAAGAGGGAGAGCAACATCAGAGTTGATGATCCAGCATGATACAGTACGGTATGATACATACAGCTATTGTGTGACCGATGGTGGACACGAACATAGGTCATTGTTGTGATCATTACAGGGGGATATAACGTTCTGCAGTGCACCATGGTCTGCCTGGCGTTACAACATTACAATTCGATACACTACAGTCGACCATGATGATACATAACCAATAGGAACAGGTAGTGTCGTAACATGAAAATGTCGCGGGCCGCGAATCTGCATGGAGCGCCAGCGTCCAAGTTAATACAGAGTGGTGCAGTACATACAGGTACAATGTGATACAAAATGAGCCCAACCATCTGTCACAGGCGCAATGATAAAGTGAGGGTATAACATTCTGTGGAGCACTGCGATTCATGAGGTGAAAGGACTAGATCCAGCAGATTACGTTGCAGGAAAGAAGAAAAAAAAAAAAAAAAAAAAGGAGCGGGGGGAGGGAGGGGAGGGCAAGGGTAAACACATCAGGTGAGGTTATGGGGGATAGACAATGAAGTCAAGAAGGTTGGTGGGAACGATCCAAGCGCAAATCGGATGCGTTCAGGGTTGTGTGAGAAGAGCCCGCAGCGAGGCGGATGACAGATAAGACAGCCAGCTCGCCCATACACCGTGTACTTGTCCATTTTATCATTAGACATATGAATGAGCTCCTCCATGACTCGTATCTCCTCTACGCGGGATACCCAAAGGCGCAGGGAAGGGGCCTTTGTGCGTTTCCAGAATAATGGAATTAAGCTACGGGCCGCATTAAGAAGATGACGCAGCACTGTAGTTTTAACCAGGGTCCGTGAGGGCCCACCGTGCAGAAGAAGAGCAAGGCTCGGGGAGAGCGGAATCAACTGACCCACCACTTCCCCTGAGCCTCGAAATACGCCTTGCCAGAATGGTCGGAGACTGCTGCAGCCCCACCAAAGATGTAGGTAAGTGCCGGGTTCCGCGCCGCATCTCCAGCAGGAGGGATCGCTGCCGGGAAAGAACCTAGCAAGAGTCACAGAGGTCCTATACCACATCGCCAACAGTTTGTAGGCTGTCTCCTGCATGCTGGTTGCTATTGAGCATTTATGTGCCAATGCGCAAACCCTATCCCATTGTGGTTCAGTCAGAGTCTCACCCAGGGCGGCCTCCCAGGAGCCAGCAAACCTCGGCGGTGAGGAGAGGTCTGCTGCCATCAACAGACGGTAGAGCGAAGAGACCCCACCCCTAAGCAACGAGTCATGGCCAGCGAGCGTCTCAAAGGGTGTCAACGCTCTAGAGATGTGGTGTCTGCCCGGGATAGATGACGCATATCGGGTAAGTTGGGCATATCGGAAGCGTTTTAGCAGAGTGAGCTCCGTGCCAGGAATTGCGCGGTCAATAGGGAGGATGGCACCCTGACCCCACACCGCGGAGAGGAGCGTGCGCGGGGGCAACCCCAATGAGTCCAGGTAACCCCGCTCCATGCCAGGTGGGAAGTCAGGGTTACCCTCAATGGGGGTCAGAGGAGAGGGGAAGGAGGTGAGAGTCCCACCCACATGCCGCAAGCGCCACACCGTCAACGTGGCGCGGAAAAAAGGATTCTCTGTCTCGGAGGAATGGAGAGCCCCCGGGCGGATCCCCAAACAAGATGACAGAGGGACCTGCGTAGTGGCCTGTTCCAGTGAGATCCAGAGCTTAGCGGGTGGAGCGAAGCGCCATTCGAGCATGCGCAGAAGGTGAGTAGCGCGATAATATCCCCGAAAGTCCGGGAGCGCAAGGCCCCCCTTCTCTTTTGGCCGAATAAGCGCAGAGTGCCTTATTCTAGGGCTCTTACCCTGCCAAACATTACTGGGATTTTCATGCACAACCTTCTCTAGAGTTTACAGAGAATGGAAAGACAAAGGGAAAATATCCAGTGAGCAGCAGTTGTGTGGATAAAAATCCCTTGATGTCAGAGGTCTGAGGAGAATGGGCAGACTGGTTCGAGATGACAGAAAGGCAACAGTAACTCAAATAACCACTTGTTACAACCAAGGTATGACGAATATCATCTCTGAACGCACAACACGTCGAACCTTGAAGCAGATGTGTAAGGACTTACCTGCCTCTCCGGTCCCGCGCCGTGGCCGGTCCCACGACGCTGCCTCCTCGACCGGGCAGCTAGTACCACCGCTACCCGGTCGGCGTCTTCACCGTGTGGCCCGACCACGCGGCAAACAGGTAGCACAGCGCCACCGTGTGGCCAAAAAGTAATATTACACGTTACATACGTAACGTGTTCTTATAACCTCGGGTGACCTCCTTAATGCAGGACACACTTCCACCTGTCCCTATTTAAACCTGGACTTCCTCTTCTGGTTCACCCTTGGTTGGTGTATTCTGTGGTTTTCCTGTGCGAGTTGCTGTGACTATTTCTTCGTTTGACCCGGCTTGCTGACTTCGTTCCTGTCTCCTGATTTGGCTCCTGATTTGGCTCCTGATTCCTGTTCGTCTGGTATTTGATTCGGCTTGTTGACCTCGTCTCTGGATTCTGATTTGGCTTATCCTGATTACCTGTCTGACCCGGTTGGTTCTCTGACTTTCTGGTTCCTGTTTGGCCTGGCTAACTCTGCCATCTGGGGTCCTACCTCACCATAATCGTTACAAGATGGTTTACAACAGTAGAAGAACAGGAAACTAATGCTACGAATAGGCTCACCAAAATTGGACAATGGAAGACTGTAAGAATGTTGCCTGGTCTGATGTGTCTCGATTCCATATGCGACATTCAGATGGCAGGGTCAGACTTTGGTGTAAACAACATTAAAACATGGATCCATCCTGCCTTGAATCAACGGTTCAGGCTGGTGGTGTAATGGTGTGGGGGACATTTTCTTGGCATACTCTGGGCCCCTTAATACCAATTGAGCATCACTTAAATGTGACAGCCTACCTGAGTATTGTTGCTGATCACGTTCATCCCTTTATGGCCACAGTGTACCCATCTTCTGATAGCTACTTCCAGCAGGATAATGCACCATGTCACAAAGCTCACATCATCTCAAACTAATGAGTTCAATGTACTCCAATTTGCATCATGGATTGCAGCCGACAAAACTGCAGCAACTGCGTGATGCCATCATGTCAATATGGATCAAAATCTCTGAAGAATGTTTCCAGCACCTTGTAGAAAGTATGTCACAAAGAATGAAGGCAGTCCTGTAGGCCAACATAATTGAATCAGGAGTATAATCCCATCAACTACCAGACAACCCAGCACCTCCATACAGTTCAATGGCCAGCAATGCCCACCTGGAAAAAGTCACTATCCTGGGGTGATCCTGAGAGAGCGGTGTCAATCCCAGGGCACCAATGGAGAGCTCAGGGTCCGAGAATGTTATGTTCCAAAAACCGGCTTGATCCATGGACGGGACCCTGAGCAACAGCGTTGGAAACGTCCCTAGGAATTGTCAGAGTGGTAGCCAGGCCAGAGTTCCATAGCCACGGCTGGGTAAACCCTGGTCCTAAAGATGGACTAAAGTGCCACTATCTGGCTAGGTTTCCACTTGGGTTTTTGTCCGGCGTTTTTTTCTTGATGAAAAACGCCAGGAAAACTGCCAAGAAAACTGCCACTGCATTTACCTGCGTTTTGGCGTTTTTTCTGCAGTTTTTTCTGGCGTTTTAGCCTTTCTGTGGAAATTGCTTTTTTTGACCTTAGGCAGTTTTTCCAGCCTTTACAAGTTAGAAGTTTCACCCAGCTAAAAGGGATTAGGATAAATGGCAAGTATCTGCCCTCTCCTGATGTCATTTACCTGGTAGACCCTTTTGTCTCTTTTCTGTGGTTTGTAAGGCATGCTTTATTTCGAATGTCTGCTCCTCTGGGAAGATTGGCCCCAAATGATGGTGCAAATTGTTTGCTGTTGCTTTTGGCACGCAGGATCCGGTCGCGTATGTTTGTTTGTAATGGCATGTTTGTTCCAAATGGTGTAAAATTCAATATGAACCAGTCCAGGACTTTGTTTTGTGTGAAACTGTTTGTTTTCAGCCTATTTCTCGTAGGACACACAGATACTGGGTCCATCCTCTGCATTGTAACTGTGGAAAAAACGCCATAAAAAACGCCAAGGCAATAAACCCACATGGCTTTTTCATGGTGTTTTTTCTCTCCCATAGACTTCTATTGGAGAAAAAAAGCCAAGATTTCTTGCAAAAAACGCCAGAGTGTCAACATGCTGCAGTTTTGAAAAACTGCCACAGAGCCCAAAAAAGCAGAAAAACGCCAAAGAGGACTGAAAAAACGCCAGACAGAAAAACGCCAAGTGGAAATGGCATTTTGCGATTTCCTATTGAATTACAGCTAACATCTGGCTGCAGCCGTTTTTCACAAAAAAAACGCCAGGTGGCGCTATTGGCGTTTTTATAGGCGTTTTTAGCAAAAAAAACCCAAATGGAAACCAAGCCTCTGGGAGTGACCAAGGGAGTTAATTCTGCTGATACTCATCCATGCACCATCAGGAAGTAATCTATAATCTCTCTTCTCTCATCTACATTCTCTCATGGCCCTTGCACTGCTCATACCCAGGAGGTTCCCCATTTCCCAAGCCCTAAATAAAAGACAGACACCAGCAGAATTGGATTTAGAAAAGGCAGAGACATTTATTTAACAAATGTCTCAACATAACTTTATTTAACATCTTATAAATTATTGTAAAAACACTTTGATATTAACACTTTGATACTATACAGTCTTCTGTACATCTGTGTACAAACAATCAGCTGAGGGTTCCCAACCTAAACACCGACAATGGCACATTACCCCTTCCGCCGGATACCAACAATCGTCCAAATGACCGCGGATTGGATAGGGGAGCGCCACCTTAAATTGTTGGTTAATCCTGTACAGGGAGGGCATGAACTCTAACCTCTAACCAAAACAATCAACTCGCCACTCCCATTATCCTTCAAACTTCTCCAGGGAACTCCTCTGCCGTCAGCAAAGAAAGCGTATCATGCAAAAGAAGCAGAAAAAGAGGGAAAGGGGGAAAGAAAACACCAGCCAACATGGAAACACATAGCCGAAAAAACAAGGGGGAGGGCGGGTTGTAAACTGCTCCTGTGGTGTTTAGTAATTGCCCCCTGCATATGTGCTTAGAAGGGCTTTATAGCCCTGTCCCCCCCCCTTCCCTGTGCATTCTATCCTTGTGCTGACCCTTGCTGGGTTAACCCTTTCCTGCCCTAATACCATGTGCATCGTCCTGTAGTGCTGGCAGGGTCATGTTCCCCTTATGCCTATGACTCCAGGGTTTCTTCCCACTTTGTGCCTTACCCTGTCTGTATTCTACCTCATTGCTGACTGTCCTGTTTAATTCATTAATTATTTGTTCATATATTCCACTTTGTGCCTTACGCTGTCTGTATTCTCCCTCATTTCCGAATGCCCTGTTTAATTCATTAATTATTTGTTCATATATTCCACTTTGTGCCTTACCCTGTCTGTATTCTCCCTCATTTCTGAATGCCCTGTTTAATTCATTAATTATTTGCTCAGATATTCCACTTTGTGCCTTACCCTGTCTGTATTCTACCTCAGTGCTGACTGCCCTGTTTAATTCATTAATTTTATTAACGACACGGAGGCTCCTATTATGCAATCTCTTTCTTTATTACTCCCTCAGCAGCAAAGATTGAAGGACAACTTATTTGACTGAAAGAGTTAAAACAGATGGAATAATAACAAATATAAATCATCATAGAGATAGGCCAACCAATCAGCAGTCCTCATCATCATCATCAAAGGGAGAACCTCATGCTCCATTCTGCTGAAAATGGACAACGTAGCAGCGGTGAGATATAGCAATCCCCTGAGTGGCATGAAATCCAAAATGCTGGCATGCCTCGCTGGCATGCCTCGCAAGGACCTTTTGGAAGTACCCACTTTTGATGATATAAGTCCGTGCAGCAAAAGAGTGTAGTAAGTCCATATCCTCCATGACTGGTAATGCAAAATATTCCAATATTAGGAAGATAAGTTGTAGCTATTTGATATACTTGTTGGTATTGATTCTATTACTTAGGATAGATTGATGCAAACATTTCATCAAACAAAGGGCTTGCAAGGTATTCAAGAATAACATCAGCCGGATGGCTGGTGCCGCGCCGCCCAACGCACTCTTACCTTGCCGGAGGAGTGCTTGGAGTGCTTGGACGCCGCTATTCGCGGCTCCGCGGCTGCAGGAGGGCTTGGACGCCGCTATTCGCGGCTGCATCCCTCAGCCAATGATCGGCTGCGTTTCTGTGGCTTCAGGGCGGCTTCTGTGCCGCTGTTCGGCATCCTCCAAGATGGCGTCTGGTTCTCTTCCGGTTCGGGGCATTACACACTTCTGGTAGTGCGTTTCAAGCCTCGTTTTCGTCCGGATTTGAAGATTTTGGTGCCAAAATCTGCCGCTGTTGCAGCTGACAGCCTGATTGTAGTCCGATTACTTGATATTTAAAGGGTAAGGTAAGTAGGTGATTGCATTGTCGGCTTACTGTGTATGCTTCTAGGGTGCTGTTGCATCTAGAAGTCCAAACATGCTCCGGATGTCACAAAGCTTCGCAGGATTCAAGGAAGAAACTTTGTTCTGCTTGCCTAAAATCAGTTGCGGATTCGGAAGCTTCTGGTGGAAGATAATTTTTGGCCTGGCTTAAAGAGGAGATGCAATCTACCTTCTCTGCCTTTCGTCAGGCTGTTCCTGTTCCTGCCTACCCTCACCCTCTGGCAGTGCAAGATCCCTTGCTCCTGGGCCGTCAGCCATTATTATCTGACTCAGAATTTGATTATCCAGAGATGGAGGAGTGTTCTTCTGAGGAAGGAGAGATCCGGGAGGAGAGTTCTTTTTTGTTCCCGGTAGATGACATTGAGACTCTTATCTCCGCTGTGAGGACCCATTCTTTGCCAGTTTCTCTAAGCATTCAGCCTCTTTTCCTGTGCATCCTGCTTTATCAGATATTATTAAACAGGAATGGCACCACCCGGAAAGAAGGGTTAACCTGTCCAGGCGGGTGAGACGTTTATTTCCCTTGGATGAGGACTTCGACCAGTTTTGTGCTACCCCTCTAGTTGATACCGCTGTTATGAGGGTCTCCAGAAAGACTACTTTGCCACTTGAAGATGGTTCTCACTCTGACCTCATGGAAAAGAAGGCTGAAGCAGCCGTTAAAAAGTCTTTTGAAGCCTCTGCTGCTGTTTTCAAGCCAGGAATCGCTTCTGCCTCAGTATCCAGAGCAGTTAAGATCTGGCTCTCGCAGATTGAAGTGGATATTGCCGCCAAGACCTCTAGAGAGACTATCCTCAAGAATGTCGCCGCTGTCAAAATGGCCGTGGACTTTCTATGTGATGCCTCCGTTGAGAACATCAGAATGACAGCCAGGGCTTCTGCACTCTCCATCGCGGCTAGACGAGCCTTATGGCTGAAAACCTGGGCTGCGGATAATGCTTCCAAGAATAGACTTCTTAATATCCCCTTTAAAGGCAAGACTTTGTTTGGTGAAGAGCTGGAGTCCCTCCTCGAAAAGACTACTGGGGATAAGCATTGGATGCCTCAGCGGAAACCTGCTTCAAAGAAACGGCAGTCCTTTCGGCCGTACTTCCCGGGCCAGAGGCTAAGGTTCCAGATTTGCTCGCTCATCCAGGGATCAAGGCTTCCGAGGCAGATTTCCTCGGGGAAGGGGGAGACCTTGACAGATTCTCCTTCCCCAAAGTGCCCCAGGACCCCAAGAGCTCCGCATGACACCACTCCCATTCCTGTGGGAAGGAGGCTCCGATTTTTCATATCCCAGGGTTACCGGCTTCAGTTTCTTCGCAGCCCTCCTCGGGATCAGGCGAAACAGACTTGCCTATTTTCCACCATACAGCAATTTGTAGAGCTTTAGGCCCTGGTTCCCGTGCCTCAGTTGGAGCAAGGTCGGGGGATCTGTTCTCCTGTCTTTCTGGTTCCCAAAGCAACAGGAGGTTTTCGTCTGATCATAGACTTACGTTTCCTGAACAGTCATCTCAGGCATGTCCGTTGCCTATTACGGTCCGTTACTCAAGCCCTTCGCGATGCAGGGATTCCCTACCAGTGGGGGTTTCCATTCACCCTAATTGTTCGGAGGGGAACGTCTACACATCTGATCCGGCAGGCGGGTGACGTGCCCGCATTTATTGAAGCTCTGGGACTTCCACCCTGTGAGGTTACGGACTGGGAATCTACTTTCGTGGCACCTGCCATTCTCTCCAATTCGTCGAAGGACTGGTCCCCGAGGCCCCAAAGGAGGAAGCGTCAAAAGCCTCTTGATACGTCGTAGTGGGTCACCGCTTCTATGATCAACCGCATCGTTTATCTCGACATAGCGGACCGGCCGGAGTTCCACTGTTCCTGCCTCCGGACCTGTTTCTCCAGTTGGATGTGACTGACTGTGTCCATGCTGCCGACACCTGGGACCGGTATCCTACTGATTACTGTCGTTTTGTTTTTGCGTCGTGCCTTTTTGACTTTCGATCGTCCGCTATGGGGTTTTATTTTTACACCGCTTTTTTTTTTTTTTTTCGAACGTTGTAGGTCATCTCTATTCACTATTAGGGGTCTTGCCCTGTTATGCTACCTTGAATATGAGGGCTCATATGGCCCTTCCGAGACATGGGTTGATGTATTTAGCACGGGCTGCTTTGACCCCTGCCCAGGGGCTTATATTGTTGTATCTTTAGTGTTACTACGCTATGGTTCTCATGTCAGCCTATATTTGATAAATGTCACAACCGGCTCCTGTCTATTACTCTCAGGGCTTTTTGCGCTGTGCTCTCACCTTCTCTCTCGGTGTTCGGAACACTTGCTAGTGTTTCTCCATTTTGGGCTCTGTCGCTCTACCCCCCCGGAGCCTACTTGCTTTACCCTGTCCTGGAGCTAATGTAATGGTTCTTGACCTTTCTCTAGGTCAACCGGCTCACTATTTGATGCCTAGGCATCCTGAGTCATTGTATGTGCTCATGTTTTTGGTTTATTGTTTTGTTTGTGGTTCTATGGTTAGGATCTTAGTTTTTGTTCTTTTCTTTTTATGCTCCGTGAGTCCCGAGGGTCTTTCTGGATGTCCTGGCCATGGTCCCTGACGTGATTAAAATTACTTCCCTCAATGTCAGGGGATTGAACAAACCGCAGCAGCGTTCTAAATTGCTTCAAATACTTCACTCACACAGGACACACATCGCATTTCTGCAGGAAACACACTTTAAAGCGCCCACTGAATTCCGTCTCGTGGATAGACGTTATGCGCACGCATTTTTTGCAATCGCCTCAGACTCCAAGACTAAAGGAGTCGCGATTGTTATTCACAAATCCGTTCCGTTTCGGCTATTGGACATCTGACGGTAGGGCTATATTTATCAAGTGCTATATAGGGGCCTTGAAGGTGACTCTTGGCAATGTCTATTCCCCGAATAGATGTCAGGTTCCTTTTTTGTGTCATATGCTTAACAAATTTGGGGGATTCCAGGAGGGTGTCAATATTTTTGGAGGCGATCTTAATATGGTCCTGGATCCTTTGAGAGATTCCTCTTCCCAGAGGTCAAATATCCCTGTTTCTAGTATTAAGAAGGTCAAACGACTCCTTCATATCCATCAACTGGTGGATGTTTGGAGGGCTCAGCACCCCTCTTCGAAAGACTACACCTTTCACTCCTCTGTTCATAATAGTTATTCGAGAATTGACAGCCTGTTCCTTATACACCATCACCTACTACACTTACATGACTCGGACATAGGGATACAATCTATCAGCGACCACGCACCGATACACTTCACGCTTACACTTACCCATAGTGCGCCTCGACCATGGTGTTGGAGGCTAAACGAGAATATACTTCACAATCCCTCACATATAGAGGATTTATCGACGCACTTACGTAATTACTTTACAGATAACCTTACTGACGAATTAGCTTTCCCGGTTATATGGGAAGCTCATAAACCGGTGATACGGGGCCACTTCATTCAGATAGGGGCCACCCTCAAAAAGCTGTGCTTGGCTAACTTATTGGCCTTGAACAGTCCCATAAACTGACGCTCGCCCCTGAAATCTTGCCTCAACTCCATGCCCTTAGGGACCAACTGGCCTCCCTCCTTGACACCACCACTAAACGACACTTCTTATTGACCAAAAAGCTGCTCTACGAGCTGGGTGACAAGCCAGGCAAGTTGCTGGCGAGAGCCCTTCGGGCGCAGAGGGCCTCTTCCTATATTCCTAAAATTAAGTCTTCAGATGGCGTCATCCATTAAGAATCCCAACTTGATAAAGACCTCATCATGAGGTCGAAACGTTGTTGTCCTTCTCCTTCAATAAATCTGCCTGATGGAACCCTTGAGTGCCTGGACCCTTTTTCTATTTTGATTTACTGGGGAGCTGGCCCTTCCTGGCACAGCTAAGCACCTGAGTTCCTGTGGGGAGTGTGTGCAGATTCCTGATTCTGGTGACTGGGATAACATATTGTCTGCCACTCACAAAGGGGCGATCTCGAGCTCGATCCAGGAATGTAATTATAAATTACTATCTAGATGGTATAAAGTCCCTGCAGATCTTCATCGTTACATTCCTCAGGTCTCCCCGCTTTGCTGGCGCTGTGGGCTGGAAGAGGGTTCCTATGTTCACCTCTGGTGGTCTTGTCCAGATATACAGGTCTTTTGGCGTTCGGTGGTTGGGGTAATTGCTGAGATTGCGGATCCGTCCTTTGTGGCGACCCCTGAGTCATTGCTCTTGCACCATTCCCGACGCTCGTTTGGTTCTTATAAGAAGTCATTGATTATACACTTAATCCATGCAGCTAAGTCCATTATACCTCGATACTGGAGGACTCCTGGTCCCCCACCTGTTGACGCATGGTTTGCTAGGGTTAACTTCATACGCCGTTTGGAGGATCTGGTGGCTGCGGCGCACGGTCGTGAATATGCCAATGACATTAAATGGTTGCCTTGGGCTACTTTTGTAGCCTCTGCACGGTTACTAGACCTGCTGTCACGCTCTTGCTAACTTCTCCGGTTTTTGGGGGCGTACCTCCTCTGCCTTTTCTTTAATTTTCATAACATCTTCTACATGTTTTATTTTTTCTTACCTTAGCTGAACACCCACGACACACACTCGGAGCATTGTTTATTATGTTGAATTTAATTATGTTTTTTCTTTATGTTACCTTATGGTACCTACTTTGTTACTGGATCTCCCTCCTCCAATGTATTTTCTTTTTCTGGCAAGGTCCATGTATTTGGCGTCTTCCCTACGCTGGCTCTGGATTGCCGTTCCAAGCGTTCATATTCGCCGTCATTGTGTTACGCATACTTTGTTTATATTCGCATATCTATGTTTTTATGGCGTATGTCTCTTCATGCATATTGTCAGTGTATGCTAATGACTGTTCCGAATGTACTTTGTCATGACTTGTCAATAAACGGAGATTTGACTAAAAATCACAATAACTTGGGCGTGGCCAACTGTGATCCAAAATGCACACTTGAGCTGTGAGCTCTGCCTACCCTCAATTTATAATTTCACCAAACGTAAATTTAACAAGGCTACGGCCACTCCAAAGACCCAGGGAACGAAAGAGAAACTTTCACTCACCTCGGTACGTTCCTTCTTCCATGGGGCTGCAGATCAGGATTCTAGGGACTCATTTCCTCGGCTTCTCTCCGTTCCGGACAGTCCGCAAAGCGTGACTTCGGAAGATGTCGTCCCTGCAATACAAAAAGATGACCGGGATAAATCTCCTTCGGGCTCTTCTTGGCAAGATGCATTCAAGCTTCTTCCTACCAAATCGGACCTCATGGTGATTATGGACCAAGCAACACGCATACACAAGGTCCTGACTGAAATCAAATCTGATGTCCAGCACATTGGGGACCGAGTTACTGCACTTGAATCCGACAACAACAAAATCTCCACAACCGTGGACAGTCTTTCTACACAACTGCAGAATCAGGCAAGTAATATTATATCTATTACAAGATGCCTGGACGATATTGATAATAGAGGACGTAGAAACAATCTTCGTAATAGGGGGGTTCCGGAGTCAATTGAACTACCTGAGATCATCCCTACTTTACAGTCAATCTTTAATACTTTACTGCAACGCCCTTTGGACACTGAAATCAAATTCGATCGGGCTCATAGAGCCCTGAGACCACGTGCTACTACTGCACAACCACATAGGGATATAATTTGTCGCATTCACGGCTTTGGCATCAAAAAAGCCATTTCAGCGTGTTACCGTCCAGCTAACTCGGTCTCATGGGAAGGTCACAAGATTCTGATCTTCCCTGATTTCTCACCACTGACGCTGCAATACCCTCGTGGTCTGCGACCCATTACTGAAGAGTTAAGGCGCTCAGCCATTCCCTATCAATGGGGTTTCCCGCTGGCCCTTATGGTGAGAAAAGATGGCCGTACATATTCCATTAGGCAGGCTTCGGATATCCTGGAGTTTTTGGAACGTCTTGGCCTCCCTAAGATTTATGTAGACAACTGGGAAATTTTGAAGCACCCTGCTTTAGCCTGGACCCCTGGAACTCAGCAACGAAAACGCCAACGCAATCTGAATGCTCCGACAGTCGGTTAGTCATCTCTGCCTTTCAACCCATCTATTGCGCTTATTTTTTACTGCAACTGAGGATCTGTTCTGCGCCTATAATGTAGCTTTCCACTTTCCTAAACTGGAATATTATCTCCTTTTTATTTTCGTCTATGGTTCCTCTCTTCCCTTTGCCAATACCCTATTTTCTAGATGGACCAAGAAGAAGGGAATGCATCGTATTGATGATGGTGTGTTTCCACTCATGTGCCCTTTTACTTGAACAACACTTTTCATTTATTTAAAGTTTTTCTCGCTCATCCAATTTTAGGGTCTGGATATTCCATTATGTTTTTCGTTTTTAGTTCTGAATTGGCAGGAGAGGGGTTAGAGGCATAGAGCCTGTGTGGTGTGATCTGTCTGCCTGTATAGGGAGGGTTAAATAATTTGGGGCTCAGGTAGATATGTTATCATGCACTATGAGTGCGTAAGTATACCACTCATGTCTGTACATAACCACACCATAATCTGTCAACATCATGCATTTTATATTTCCTCCTGGAGTTAATACACAAGTCGACTTACGTATATCATCCTCAGATTGTAATACATTTGCTTTTTACCTTGTTTGTTGAACTTACCTTTTTGTAGCTTATAGTGAGGGTTTTCACTATGAATGATGAATGCTAAATTACATGTTTGTGTTAGCTCATGTTACCCTACCAGAGCCTGCCGTCCCCAGTCTTATTAGGTGTTTCTGCATTTGACGATTATTTCATCTTTGTTTCTGGTTTTGTTTTGTTGTTTTTGGTATTTGTTTTCTTTTCCAGTCAGCGGTACTGCTTTTCCTCTGCCAAGGGGTCTCTGCCAATATGCCTCAATGTCTCCTGATACAATACAATTTACCTCTCTTAATGTCAGAGGTCTTAATAAACCCCAGCAAAGATCCAAATTGTTGAAGACCAAGATTGCTTTCATTCAATAAACACACTTTCTGACCTCAAAACAGTTTAAATTATCTGATAGATATTTTCACACAGTATACTATGCCAGCTATCCTACTTCAAAAACTAAAGGGTCGCTATTTTAATTCACAAAGATATCCCCTTTCAGGAGCTTGAGGTTTAGTGGGACCCTGAGGGTAGAAGTCTCTTTATCAAATGTTATATTGGTCAACAAAAGGTAACTTTAGTTAATATATATGCCCCCAACAAGACTCGGGTCGAGTTCCTGGGAAAGACATTGACTAAATTAACTGTTTTTCAAGAGGGGTTAACTATTCTACGTGGGGACTTCAATCTAGTCCTTAATCCCAAATTAGATTGTTCAGATACTACATCCCACATCTCCTACTCTAATATTAATAAGGTTAAACGTCAATTACACCTTAATCAGTTAATGAATGTGTGGAGGGTGCAGCACCCTAGGGACCGTGATTATACATATTATTCGGCCCTACACAATAGGTACACTAGAATAGATGCGTCTTTCCTTTCTCACCATCACTTATCTCTTTTATTCAAAACAGACATCGGAGTCCAAACCCTTAGCGACCATGCCCCAGTACATCTTTCTATTAAAGAAATTGTGGTCCTGGAGGCTAAACGAAAATTTATTGGATTGCCCTCACCGTATCTGGGACTGTTAGGTAATTTATCTGGTGTACATGCAATTTAGGAGCCGTTATGGTTAATGGGGTCTATAGAGTTAATTTAGGGGCAGTTATGGTTAATGAGGGGGGGTGTGTGTCTAACTGAGTGTGTGTCTGAGTGTGTGTGTCTGTCAGTTTGTGTGTGCCAGTGTGTCTGTCAGTGTGTGTGTAAGCGTGTTTGTCAGTATTTGTGTGTCACTGAGTCTGTGTCTGTCAGCTTTGCTGAATCAATGAGCTCCTTCTTTTTGCATCACTATTATAATAAATGTTATAATGTAATAAATATTATTTCAATGTTAAGTTCAGAGCTTCCAAGTCATTTATTTAAAAAAAAATTGTACTCATTGTTAAAATGAGGGTGCGTGTTATACACCAGCGCGTGTTATACGCTGATAAATACGGTATATCCCCAGAGACCCCTTTTCCCACTGTTTGGGAAGCCCACAAATCAGTTATAAGAGGTCATTTGATTAGGCTGGGCTCAGAAATTAAGAGATTCGAGTTGGCAAATATTCTAAAGATTACTCAACTCAAATTTAGAGATGCAACATAAATCTACTGATGACGCTGATCACTTACTTCAATTACAAACACTACGGGATCACCTGGCCTCTCTTTTAAATGATAAAATTAAAAGAAATTTCCTATTAACTAAGAAACACTTTTATGAATTAGGGGACAAACCCGGGAAGTAAACATTCGGTTACTTATATCCCTTAAATTAGGGACTCTAGGGGGAACCTACATTATCACTCAGAGAAAATTGCAAACTGTTTTAAGTCCTTCTATCAAGACTTGCATAATTTGCCTTTTACCTCCCCCTCAGATAACTCTTTTTTGGACTCCGTAGATTCTTACTTTTCTAAGTATCTAAAAGTTAAGCTGTCGGAAGATGATAAATCGATGTTAGATGCTCCCATCACTTTAATGGAACTAGAACAGGTTCTTGAGACACTTCCCCAGGGTAAATGTCCAGGTCCAGACGGATTTACCCCGATATATTACAAGAAATTTCTCCCTATTCTTGGTCCTCAACTGCTTAAACGTTTTCACAACCTTTCAGACGGAATTCCACTTCAGCTGTCAAAAATATTGGCAAAACTTTTAGCACTATGACTCCCTTCCCTTATCCATCCTGACCAGGTGGGTTTTGTACCGGGTAGAGAGGCTAGGGACAATACAACAAGACTTTTAAGTCTTATTGCGTATTCTCAACATCATAAGTACCCGGCTGTGTTGGTGTCTATGAATACCGAAAAAGCTTTTGACAGGGTGGCCTGGTCCTTCTTGTTTAGGGTGTTGGACCCAACTTACTTGCTTTGATTAATTCTCTGTATTCCAGTGCTATGGCCCAGGTCAGGGTCAATGGCGTTTTGTCGGGTCAGGTCACTCTGTCTAATGGTACGAGACAGGGCTGCCCCCTTTCCCCTTTATTGTTTATTTTATCCCTGGACCCTTGCTTAATGCAATACGTTCAAATTCTTCTATTTCGGGACTGCAAATTGGGGACACTGAACACAAGGTTTCAGTTTACGCAGATGACATGCTGTGTTTTCTTCTGAATCCAGTTCAATCTATGTCTCAAATACTTAAGGAATTAAAAGAATTTCAAGTTCTCTCAAATTATAAAATCAACCTTCAAAAGTCAGATATTTTAAAACATTATATTAAATACTTGGGCCTTTATATTTCTCCTAATTTCCCTGACCTCGCCAATCTTATTTTTTTTAGGCTTCTCAAATTGATTTGTGAGAGACCTGAAGAGGTGGTCATTCCCGCACCTCTCTTGGTTCAGGAGAATGGGTGTTCTCAAAATGGATATCCTCCCCAGATTGTTTTACCCATTCAAACCCTTCCTGTATTCCTGCTAAAGATTTTTTTTTAGAGCATGTCACATGTTATTTACTAGCTACGTATGAGGGGGGAGAACCCCTAGACTTTCTTATTCTCATCTAACGAGACCAAAGTCTCAGGGGGGTATGGGACTTCCTAGCATTGGACGGCTTCTCATCTTAGACGTATCGTAGAATGGTCCTTATTTACAGCTAAACAATGGGTACATGTTGAGGACTCTTTCTTTTGCCAACACAATGCGAACAGATGAGACTACCTCTGGTTCCACACCAACTATTGCTCCAACACTTAGGGTTGTCAAAATCCTGCCTTTGCTCCAGGTTGCGGAGCCGCGCAAATGAGCACTTTACTCCCTCCAGGCACTTTTGCACTCCGATTGCATCATGTTCTGCAAAATTCGGTTCTAAAACCCCTACAAGATGTTTGTATGATACATCCCATACCAAAACATTTAAACTATTTCTATTTACAATTTTGTCTCTGGTTTACTAAGAGATTCCCGGGTGCTGCTCCCTCTCACGCGGTTTGAGAAACTTTGTAATGCAGGAAGGGAAACCTATTATCTCCTATCTCTTTTATACGCTGCCCTTTTGGAAGCTGAAAATTTGCCAGCAAAACGCAAGAATTGGCCTTCAAGTTACTCACCAGGTGGTATAGGATTCCGGCAGAACTGCACAAGTTTTTGCCACATGTTTCCTCACAATGCTGGAGATGTGATTTAAGCTCAGGCACATGTGTCCATATATACATGTGTCCCTTGGTTCGTCCCTTTTGGTCAAAGGTTCTGGCAGTAATTAGAGAGGTATGTGACCCTGAATTTCAGTTAACACCACAATTGGTATTCTTGCAGGCCTCCCCTATACCTATAGGGAAATATAAACGTTCCCTTACTCTACATTTTCTTAATGTGGTTAGGGCTGTAATCCCACAGTTCTGGAGGGCTCAATCCACCCCCCCCAATTCAGGCTTGGTTAAAAAAGGTAATCTTTAGATATCATATGGAGTACCTCGTGATGGTTTCTAGGGGAATGGCACATTCACATGAGTTGAGATGGTTCCATTGGAAGGAATTTCTCCTCTCCCCAAAGTTCAAGATCATTATGGGGATTGAGGCCCCGTCACCTACTGAACAGCTAGACAGTATTGTTTCTGCGTAAACATTTTTTTTGTGACCATTTCCTTTACTGTCAATTTTGTCTGCTTTTCTTTTACTAATGTCAGTCACACCACTCACGGTTTGGTTTTAGTTTCCATTTTTGGTTTAATTCCCTTAATTTGTACCCAATCATCTGTGATCACATATACTCAGGCTAAATATTTACATCAATTGCTGGTAATTTGTGGGTCTCAGTGGCCCTTTTCTCATACATCTCCTGTTCATTTAATTGAACCACTTCAAATAGGAATCACCTGGCATTGTCTTGTCAATGTTTTGTATGATTTTACTGATGTTTGTATTTTATTATACTTGATCTCTGTACCTCATTTTGTTTAACATACACTTATTACCGGTTATTATTGAGACATATGTATGTAAAAAATGCCCAGTGTATGTATAAGTGTATATGAATGTGGTTCATATTTCAATAAGACAGAATTGACTCAAAAATCACAATAACAAATTAATGCTAAGAAGTTAAGGCAAACAAATTTTACTAAATTGTTAACATAGCATTGTGTATAACCAGTTTTTTTTTTTTAATTAAACACGGGTAATAATTATTTATTTCTATTTTTTCTTTTACAGAGTCAGCAACAAAACAGTTTTAAAAGGTTTTGCAAATACAGCATGCGGATTTTGGTTACCTCGGTTGTTACAGCAACCATAATATTAATAACTATAAGTCTTACCCTTTATTCATGTAAGTACAATAATATATATATGTTCCTATTGCACAAGTCAAAGATGTGGTTAGCAATTACCTATAAAAAAGTTTGCATTAAAGATTTGCATAGAGTGCTCAGCCCATCTCACCTTTTATTTTCTTAAGACAAAATAGATCACACACAATTCTATCAAATGTAAACACCTTTTCTGTTTGCTAACATTGTATTTATATAACAAAAACCTAAGAATCATTTAGTTCTATAATCATTTATTAAAACTAGGTGACCTGGATTGAGTCTGACTTGAATGAACTAATCTTTTCACAGTCAGAACTTAGTCAATCAATGATGTATTCATACCAAGGCACTAAATAGGTTAATTAGCCAGCCCCTCCTCCAGGACAAAGCTTTTTTTTTGTAAACAATGCGTGTTTTAACATTTCTGCAGGGCTCATGTTTGGCCGTCATTTTCTTCTCTCATATTTACTGTACCCACACAAGTTGTATTTGTTTTTCAGGACAAAGGCTAATTAAAAAACTGCTAAATATTAATATTTTTTCCTGAGTTTAGAAATACCCAATGTTTTTATGTCTTTTTGCTTTTATACGCAAGTTATAGGGCAATAAGTACAAGCTCCTATTGCTATTTCAAAACCATTTTTAATTTCCAATCTGGTCATACTTGGGACATCTTTGAAGCTGGTCAGTTCAATGTACCTCCATCAAACCATGTATGTTCACATACCAGAAACCCAAGGGTATTTTAAATGCTTTTATTTTCACTTTTTCGAAGAACACATTATACCACCAACCTTTATCAATGTTTGCAGTAGTATTTTTTGTGTTTTTTTCCCCCATGCTTATGCTATGTCAGGTATGAATTTACAGCTACTGGTATATGCCACAGCCAAACAACAGCCAATATGTGTTTAGCAACATCTCCTGAGTACAGTAGTACCACCCATGCATGTTGAAAGTTTTGCCCCATGTCCTATTTGGGATATCTTTGAAGCTCCTCAGTTTAATTAACCCCTGTCAAACCATATCTGTTTTAAAACTAGGATATTTTAACCCTTCTCATCCACTAATTCTACTACAATGTGATTAGTAAGCTGGTCTCCATTAATTTGCATGATTCAATGTAGTCCTTTTATTCAACCTCCAGTGGGAGGTCTGAGTTCTTAGGAGGGTCTGGAGCGGTCACAGTGCGCCCTGGGCTGGGTTTTCATTGTTGCCTCCTAACGATTTAAAAAGGTGGCCGGCACTATATTTAATATGGAGCACGTTGACACCTCGTGGAGAGGTCATACAGGGCCCCTTCTTCAGATTTTGGTGTTGCTGAATGCCTCAACGTCGATTCATTACAGCAGCAACGTTTGGGATCATAGATCGCTTTCTACACCCGATTAAAGTCATGACGTGCCTGGCATGTCAATTGTCGTCAAGAGGTTACATTAGGAAGCAGGGCCTCACTTTAAAGGTTTCATTAAACCTAGTTGTAGTAAAAAAAATACAGGACAGTCCTTCTGTACACAATATGCACATAACAATTCAAAGAGTAAAATTAAATAAACAAGCATGAAAAGCCAACATGCACACATGTGCATCACCTGATCACACCAAAATGTGAGTTGTGAGAACAGCAAAACAAGATAACCACTGATTAAATCAAAGTAAAAATACAAAACATTGCAGTGAGGCTTTGCCATAGAAGATGCTCAGGACAGCTAATGGATTGGAAACTTGCAACAACCTGTCCATTGAACTCGTATAAACTCCAGCAAAACCTGTTAAACCTTGCCAGTGTTTCGCCATTTGTTAAGGCTAAGGAGCAAAGGATATTTAGAAAGAGAGAGTTGACACGGTGGTGGTATTTGAAGGTGGGTACAGAAGGAGTGCATTACAAAGTAACTTCTATATAATACACCATTGTAAATCACTACATACTGTACATAAACATTAAAAAAAATTGAACACACTGTTTTGTGGTGTTAAATTGAGGTGATATATATGTGCAAATGGGTAGCTCTGCATTTGACATTCATGATGGGACTTATAAGTGAGGCTTGAAATTGGTACTTAAAACATGCATGTGGCTATTCTCAATCTAAGAAGAGACCAATGTTTGCAGCTAGATATTAATCTTTCGCTGTCACAGTTCCTCGCATGCAGGGGCGTAACTAGAGTAACGAGAATCTGTTAAGGGCCCCCCCAACCCACCCCCAACCCATCTATCCCTTTCTCACAATCTCCCCTCTCCCTCCCTACCCCCCTTCTCACAATCTCCCCTCTCCCTCCCTACCCCCCTTCTCACAATCTACTCTCTCCCTCCCTACCCCCTTCTCACAATCTACCCTCTCCCTACCCCTCTTCTCACAATCTACCCTCTCCCTACCCCCCTTCTCACAATCTACCCTCTCCCTCCCTACCCCCCTTCTCACGATCTACCCACTTCCCCCTTCTCACGATCTACCTCCCCTACCCCCCCTTCTCACGATCTACCCACACCCCACCCCCCTTTGTAGGTCACTTACCTTCAACTCCTGTGTTGGGAGCATGAGGCGTTTGTCTCGGGTGCCGGCGCTTCACTCCAGAGCGCCGGCATATGACGTCATATGCCGGCGCTCAGCGTGAAGCGCCGGCACCCGAGACAAACGCCTCACGCTCCCAACACTGCACTCTGAGCAGCGCTGAGGCAGGCGGCGGCGACGGAGGCAGCAGCGGCAGCAGCTGGGAGCAGAGGCATCCTGGATTTCTGCAGCCGCTCGACACCCCTTGGGTCCCCCTGACTGGCAGAACTCCTGGGCCCGGTCGCAGTCGCGACCCCTGCAACCCCGGTAGTTCCACCACTGCTCGCATGCTACTCCTCTGTGCAAATTGCTTCACTGGATTCCCATACCCTACAGAATCAAATTTAAACTTCTTACCCTGACCTACAGAGCCCATCAACTCTCCACACCAGTATATCTCTACTTTCCTATCCAAATACACCCCTAACTGCCCTCTTCGTTCCTCATCATCAATACTCCTGCATCCAGGATTTCACCCATGCTGTTCCCCTTCTGTCAGATTTTCTCCCTCGATTGCAAATTTCAAAAGCTATCTCAAAACTCAAACGTTTCGAGAAACATACAACCAACAACCTCTATGATCAACTCATCTCATCCAAGCAGTCCTCTCTGTTTCACTTCCCCCTAAACTGACTAAATTGTAAGCTTGCAAGAGCAAGGCACTATTCCCCTTTTGTAACAGTTTGTTATTGTTCATGATTTTAAATGTATTGTAATGACTCTGATTGTAAAATGCTATTGAATCTGGTGGCATTATATAAAGAAGTGCAATGGATTTATAGCAGGAGAAACAGGAAAACTAGATGGACTAAGCAGAGTATACTGAATTTGTTGATGACATCCAAGAACATCTGGGGCAGGTTTCAAATTATTAAGTCAAGCAGAGGAAGGGCAAGGGGAGGAAAACAATAATTAAAAGAATATAGGCAAAGCGTTTAAAGGTGAGGAGTACAAGGATAAAGAAAATGATGTAGAGAAGGGAGAGAGACAGGGCTGTACCTTGGCGTAGGCTGACTAGGCCGTACAGGAAGTCACCAGAATCAGGAATCTGCACACACTCCCCACAGGAACTCAGGTGCTTAGCTGTGCCAGGAAGGGCCAGCTCCCCAGTAAATCAAAATAGAAAAAGGCTCCAGGCACTCAAGGGTTCCATCAGGCAGATTTATTGAAGGAGAAGGACAACAACGTTTCGACCTCACGATGCTTTATGCTGCCGTACAGGAGGCAGCATAAAAAGCCTCCCCACCCAGGTGCCGGTGCTGCCCTCAAGGTTTATTTAGTGGCACCAACCATGAAAATTATTAGGCAGACATTCTCGTTTTTTCTTTGGACAGGTAGGGGTAAGCTGGGAAGCTAGGGACAAAGTTGGCACTGGGAAAAACTGGGTAGTTGGCAATATGAAGTGGTTTAGGGACAAATGTGACATTGCTAAGCAGTTCGGGGACAGATGTGGCACTGTTAAGCTGTTTGGGGACACACATGGCATTAAGCTGTGAGGACAAATATGTGTAAGAAAAAAGAGGTGATGTTGTTAAGCTGTTTGGGCACAGCGGTGGGGTTGTTAAGCTGTTTGGGGACAAATATGGCAGGGACAAGTAGTTTGGGGACAAAGATGGCAGAGACAAGATGTTTGGGGGTAAATAAGTATGTATGCACAGTGCTATGCACAGCTATGTATATGTAACCCTTTTTTTACCTTGCTCCGCTGTCAGGCTGGTAGTTACAAATTTCAGTGACGCTGGTGACAGGAAACCTGAACCTCCGCAATTGCTGGGAGATCGGGACATCTTCTTTCTTTATGCAGTGCCTCCACTCAGTGATTTGTACTATGTTGAGTAGGGGAACCCACCCACTGAGAAATGGCCCCTTTCACACAAGAAAATAACACACAACTAAAATGCAAATTATTTATAGACTATATTGAAATAAACAGGTATTATAATATAAAGACCCAGCTGCTGTGCCTATGCAGTTCAGTTCTAGCAGTGGGTGAACAGTCCTGAGAATATATATATATTTAACACAGATAACTGCCAACACCCGCTCCCCCACCCCAAATGTAGGTGTTCTTCCCACCCAGATGTCCCAGTGTTGGTGCACTGTTGGGGCCCTTGATGCAGGTAGCGCTACCCGGGGAGAAAAGTATATATATGTTGATATATATTAGTTAAGTACCTCTCCTTAGTGTCTTCAGGCAGCTCTGGGATGCTGCCCCTTTAACCTCCTGGCTGAGAGTATAACTGTCTTCCCACACAGATGTCTGTCTGCAGCTCTGCTTTCACCTCACTGGTACAGGATGCAGGACTTGGACGCTCTGGGTACTTGCAGTCTCTCACTCTCACTCAGGAAGCATACAGCACCATGCTGTATTCGCTGCACACTTCTACTTCAATGTACTGCTTGGATGTCAGCAGTACACACACTAAAGGCAGCAGGCTTATTTCAGGCCTACTTACAGGGAGGACAGTCTGTCTCTCTTCCTCCTTCACTCCCCTGCTTAGCTCTGCTCTTCCAGAAGTTTCTTCCTAGACCCTCTCCTCTGATAGGCTGAGAAACATTCCCTAGCTTAGGCAAACTGACATATGTCCCATTGAGATACTGATTGGCTCAGAGGAGACAAGTAACCTGGTGCTGGAAGGAAAGGTCAGTATCCATGACAACCCAGCTGTAATGTTATTAGACAAAATAACTGCACTGGGTTACACCCTCCGCCTCGAAAAAAAAATATCCTGCCTCCCACTGGCAGGAACAGAACATCCTAGCAAAGTATAAAACAGTAAAACACAACATGGTACGTGATACACGAACAGCGACTTAGAACAGTAAAGCACTCTCACCAAGAATTTCGGTTAGGGCGTGCAACACATTTATCAATTTATTGTACATGGGTTGGGACTGAAAGTAGGTGGGTTCCCCAATGTTGTCATATGTTAGAAACCTCGGTGGCCTTCTATTTCTCCTGCTGCGACCCAGATTCCTCTGAGGAAGTCCTCTGGTATCTTCAGCACAAGGTCTTCCCCTTGCACTGTTGGGGAGGGGTCCAGTCGCTTGAGGCTCTGGTTCTCCCATAGTACTTAAGTCTCTTTCAGAGGAACCTGGGACAAAGCTAGGGCTTTCAGGATTCAGACAATTTGGAGGAGAATCGTGGACAGAAGGTTGGGGTAAAGTCCACCAGTCTTGTTCACAGCCAGATTCAGCAGCTCCTCTGCTAACAGGAACAACTCCACTAGAACCTTCTCCAGGGTCAATTGTTGATGGAGGTTGCATACTAGGGCCCTCATTTCCATTACTCTGACTATTTTCAGGAAAAGCCACAGGTAATAAGTGATTCCTGTGCCATGCCTTTATCCGGCCTTCAGGCCCCTTGATTCTGTACACGGGAATCCCTGGGATCTTGGAAACAACTTCAAACAAGATGTCTTTCCAACGGTCAGCCAACTTGTGTTTTCCTGGAATGCCTAAATTTCTCAGTAGGACTTTGTCTCCAGGCTGAATGTCCTTATAACGTACTTTAGTATCATACCTTTGCTTGTTATCTTCATTCAGCTTGGCTGTGGCCTGCTCAGCCAACCCATAAGCCTTTTGTAAGTTCTCCTTTAATTGCCTGACATATCGGTAGTGAGATCCATGGTTCATTCCATCTGAGGACACTCCCAGACGGATGTCAATGGGCAATCTTGCTTCTCTTCCAAACATCAAAAAATACGGGGAGAAGCCAGTGGATTCATGCCGTGTACAATTGTATGCATGAACCATCGCTTCTACATGCCGACTCCAGGACCTTTTCTCACAATCTTTAAGTGTCCCTAACATATTAAGCAGCGTTCGGTTGAACCTCTCAGGAAGAGCATCTCCCTCAGGGTGGTATGGGGTCGTTCTAGACTTTTCAATCTGAAGTAGCTTCAACATCTCATGAATAAGCTTACTTTCAAAATCTCTACCTTGATCGGAGTGCAGCCGGTTTGGGAACCCATAATGTACAAAGAACTTTTGCCATAATACTTTAGCAACAGTGGCAGCTTTCTGATCTTTTGTTGGGTATGCTTGGGCGTACCTGGTGAAATGATCAGTAATCACCAAAACATTGCTGGTGCCAGTAGAATCGGCTTCTATGCAGAGAAAATCCATGCAGACTAAATCCATGGGGCCCAAACTCCTAAGGTGGCCCATGGGTGCAGCTCTGGTAGGTAGGGTCTTCCTCTGGATGCATCTTCTGCACCTCCGGCAATACAGCTCTACAGATTCTCTCATTCCAGGCCAGTAGAAGCGATCTCGTATCAACCCAAAGGTTTTGTCTACTCCTAAGTGGCCATGGTGGTCATGAAGAGACCTCAGGACCATCCCTCTATACCTTTGAGGTAGGACTAATTGTTTCCTGCCAGGATGATCATGGTATTGTATAATACGATACAGGAGTTTATTTTCAATATGGAATCGACGCCACTCCTTCTTAAACTGTTGTTGTAGCTCAGCGGGTAAATCATTCAAAAGCTTAAGATTATTAGTCTTCACAGCTCTTAACAAACGACCAACTACAGGATCTTGGTTCTGGGCTTTTTGCTTTTCCTCTATTCGAATCATGGACCACAGGGGAATTGTGGCTGGAAGGCACATAGCCTCTGGAATGGCTTCAGGCGTACAGCTGAGAGAGTCTATACACCGCAACTCTGAGAAATTTACCCACTCATTTTCCACTGTTGAGGTTTGGCAAAGGGCTCTGACTCCTGGGCCAGGGATCTCAACCCACTCCTCTTCATCTCTCACTGCAGGCAATCCAGGTCGTCTAGATAGAGCATCAGCCCCCACATTCGTTGGTCCTGCCTTGTATTTCAATGAAAACTCATAATTGGATAACGCAGCTAACCACCGATGACCTGTAGCATCCAACTTGGCTGTAGTCAAAATGTAAGTGAGAGGATTGTTGTCAGTTCGCACCTCAAACTTAACACCATACAAGTAATCATGCAACTTCTCCACAATAGCCCACTTAAGGGCAAGGAACTCTAATTTATGTACTGGATAATTCTTCTCACTTCCGGTTAAACTCCGACTGATATAGGCCACTGGCCTAAGCCCTTCAGGATATGGTTGGTGTAGGACAACCCCAAGTCCTTCCAAACTCGCATCCACGTGTAAAACATATGGCTTGTCAGGATCAGCATAAGCTAGAACGGGCGCCTCAGTCATCTTCTGTTTAAGAAGCTGAAAAGCCTCTTCACACTCTGAAGTCCACTTTTCCCCAATAGGGTCTTTGGGGTGACGAATTTTGCGCCCCTTTTTAACAGGTTCCGCTTGCAGAAGATTGTGGAGACTTCGGGCTATCTTGGAGTAGCCTTCCACAAAACGCCGGTAATAGCCACAAAATCCCAAGAAAGAACGCAACTCCTCAATGTTACTTGGTTTGGGCCAGTTAACAACTGCTTCAATTTTGGCAGGGTCTGTGGCCACTCCTTCAGCGGATACGATGTGTCCAACATATGTAACTGAATTCTGAGCAAATTTGCACTTATCTAATGAAAGTTTGAGACCTTCAGCCTGTAAACGATCTAACACTTTCAGCAGCCGCTTTTCATGCTCTTCGGGATTCTTTCCAAATACAATTATGTCATCCAGGTAGACCAGACACTCCCTTGGATTCAGATCCCCTAATGTCTTCTCCATTAGTCGTTGGAAAGTGGCTGGAGCTCCGGTTACACCTTGTGGCATACGGGTAAATTGGAAAAACCCCAAGGGACAAATGAATGCAGTCTTCTGCTGATCTTCTTCTCTCATAGGCACTTGATAGTATCCAGACCGTAGATCTAAGACACTAAACCACTTGCTCCCGGTTAAGGCATTCAGGAGGTCTTCTATCCTTGGCAGTGTATACTGATCAGGGATAGTTCTCTTATTCAATGTGCGATAATCAATGCACAGGCGCACTGAACCATTCTTCTTTCTCACCACGACTATGGGAGAAGCATACTGACTTCTGGACTCACAAATAATTCCAGCCTCTTCCATTTCTTGAAGTATGTTTCTCACATCTTCAATATCTCGAGGAGCAATTCGTCTGGATCTCTCACGAAAGGGAGCAGGATCATTCAGCCTAATGCTATGCTGGGCACTTTTGGCACAGCCCACATCCATATCTCCTGTAGAGAAGGCCCCTTCTCGGGATCTAAGAGCCTTCAACAGTCTCTCTGTCCATTCTGGGGATAGGTGGGACCCATCCAGATTGAACTTTAGGTCTCTGGAAGAATTTTCTTCACAATTTACTGTCAGCATCGTGAGAGGGGTTATCTCTTCCAGAAGGTGGATAACTCCCAACTGCTGACAATGATCTATACAAATATCAGTAGCAGATCGATTGAAGACAGTTACTGCAAATATGTCGATCTTCTGACTTCTCCAGTCTTTCACTTCTGGCATAATAGTCCAACCTTTAATGGAGTCTTCCTCAGGAAGGGATTCCAGGCAGAACTGACAATCCCCAGAAAACATACCTTCTCCCAAGACTGCAACAGCTGTAACAGACTTAATTTCTCCAGGCTTTAGAGAAACAGGTTGGGGGCCCCAATAATGAAACTGTCCAGTTTGGGTCTCAAGAGCCAATTTATGACATTCTTGTCTCAGAGCTGGTTCTAGTTCTTCCATCCTTTTCATATAGACATCTCCCACTTCCTTAAGGTAGGTTTGCAACAGACCTCGAACCATGTGAGTGTTCGTCCCAAGTATAATGGGAATACCAGGCCGACCTAGGTTTGGACACACTAAGGCTTCAACATCCATAGGATACACCATTCCAGTGTCCAGCTGAGGAATCACAATCTGCACCTTGACGACTCCTTCGACAGGATAAGCCTGGGAACTCAACCCCCACAACTTGACATCATCTGCTGGCAAGATAGGTAAATGGCTTAGATGCTCATCGTAGAATGGACGGAAAATTATAGTTACTTGGGAGCCTGTGTCCAGCAATGCTGAGGCATGAATCCCTTCAACCATAAGAGATATGAGAGACTTTGGGCCTATCCTAATATCTGTAGACAGTTCATCATTACCTTTACTAGGTAGCTTTTTCCTTTGCTTCCTTTGCTTCTTCTTCCTCTGATATTTAAGCTCTGCAGGACTCTGTTCAATAGTTAGGACTTCTACATTAGCAGAACCAGCCTTAAGAGGGCATTTACTTAGCAGATGTCCCTTCTGTCCACAGTTGAAACACTTAAATTCTCTCCTCATCTCGGGCTGTGGCCACGCTCTAGGAGTCTTCTCTGAGTCTTTGGGTTGAGCATCCACTTTCTTTTCCTTGAACTCAGTTTTCCGTTCTTCCTTTCCAGAGGCTTTGGTGTCAATTCCCTTTTGGCTAGCTGCATAGGAGAATTCCTTCTCAATGGCTTTAGCCTCCTTTATTAGATCTGAAAAGCTAAGGGGACCTCTAGATCGCAACAGAGTAGTTAAGGACATAACTCTATTATCCTGTGAACGAGTCCCTCTAAGTACTTGTTTTCTTCTGTATGCATCAATTTCACCTCGAGAAATTATCTTCTTTTCAAACAGCTTACCTAATATCAACTCTAAGCGAACCAAATAAGCAGGGAGTTTCTCCTTTTCTTTCTGGATGGTATTATAGTACTGAGTACGTAGTTCATCCTCTGTATCATCATCTCCATAGACTTCATTCAACACCTCAATAATATCATTGGCTGTTGAGTCAGGGTATAGCAAGAGATGATGTCTCACTAATTCCAATGCTGGAGTTTTCAAACCTTCAATGATTCGTTGACGTTTAACATTCTCAACACAGGTCCACTCTTCTAACATCTGGACTGCATTACTTTTCCAGGTAGAGAAATCCTCCTCACCTGTGGGCACAGGCATAACACCGGAAAAGGTTTTCAACTTCCTGTAGTGCTGTTCATGAGATGCTTGTACAACACTTTTAGACAGCTGAGCCAGTACTTCAGTTAAGGATGGACTTGTCTCATTTCTCTGAGTAACAGGGGTGGTATGATACTTCTTTCGAGATCTGTCTCGCGTGGGCAGCTTAAGATGCTTCCTTACAGTTTCACAAACGCTCTCACTGTCACTATGGATTTCGGTATCAGAGTCGGGGCTGAAAATGTTGTCATTGTCCCCATCGTTGACTTCACCGTCATCGTCGCTATTTTCATAAGCGTAAATCAAAGGACTGCCAGGTATATGTGTCCCTGGCAACTGTATACACATAGGACCATCTTCCTTGTTCAGAGGTCCATAGCCTCTTACTAGAGCCACAGCCAATCCTGCTGTTTCATCCTTCCGGGTCTGTACTAGACGAAAATGCTCTAATCCTTGTATCTGTCGAATGGCATCATCAAAACTTTTTCTTTTTAATGCAAGAGGTATATTGCATATAGCCACAGCCTGGTTAGGTGGAATAGATTTTCGCAGTGCCCATTCCCGAACTTCTAGGGAGTTGGGGTACGAAATGCTACTAATAACTCTATTAACGTCCCAACTCATCTCAGCAGTGCCTCCATCTGTAACCCTTTTTTTACCTTGCTCCGCTGTCAGGCTGGTAGTTACAAATTTCAGTGACGCTGGTGACAGGAAACCTGAACCTCCGCAATTGCTGGGAGATCGGGACATCTTCTTTCTTTATGCAGTGCCTCCACTCAGTGATTTGTACTATGTTGAGTAGGGGAACCCACCCACTGAGAAATGGCCCCTTTCACACAAGAAAATAACACACAACTAAAATGCAAATTATTTATAGACTATATTGAAATAAACAGGTATTATAATATAAAGACCCAGCTGCTGTGCCTATGCAGTTCAGTTCTAGCAGTGGGTGAACAGTCCTGAGAATATATATATATTTAACACAGATAACTGCCAACACCCGCTCCCCCACCCCAAATGTAGGTGTTCTTCCCACCCAGATGTCCCAGTGTTGGTGCACTGTTGGGGCCCTTGATGCAGGTAGCGCTACCCGGGGAGAAAAGTATATATATGTTGATATATATTAGTTAAGTACCTCTCCTTAGTGTCTTCAGGCAGCTCTGGGATGCTGCCCCTTTAACCTCCTGGCTGAGAGTATAACTGTCTTCCCACACAGATGTCTGTCTGCAGCTCTGCTTTCACCTCACTGGTACAGGATGCAGGACTTGGACGCTCTGGGTACTTGCAGTCTCTCACTCTCACTCAGGAAGCATACAGCACCATGCTGTATTCGCTGCACACTTCTACTTCAATGTACTGCTTGGATGTCAGCAGTACACACACTAAAGGCAGCAGGCTTATTTCAGGCCTACTTACAGGGAGGACAGTCTGTCTCTCTTCCTCCTTCACTCCCCTGCTTAGCTCTGCTCTTCCAGAAGTTTCTTCCTAGACCCTCTCCTCTGATAGGCTGAGAAACATTCCCTAGCTTAGGCAAACTGACATATGTCCCATTGAGATACTGATTGGCTCAGAGGAGACAAGTAACCTGGTGCTGGAAGGAAAGGTCAGTATCCATGACAACCCAGCTGTAATGTTATTAGACAAAATAACTGCACTGGGTTACATATATTTACAGAAAATGTCTACAGAATTTAAGTAGGTGCTCGATATCTATGCTAAATATACAGGGTCACAGAACCCTCCATGCCCTGGAATCCTGGAGGGGTATGAGGGCCAACCTCCTCCATGCAGACTGTGGGCCCTGGCCTTGGAAGGGATTCTGTTTTAGGGGAGGTGGGTACAAGGGTTCCCCCTGGAACAGAGTGCCACGTTTCCCCATTGCTAGAGACTTTAAAGTCTGTGAAGCTCAGACACAGATTTGGAGTACCTGAATTTTGTGAGGGGGGTTATATGTGATATGTTTTGCTCTCCATTACCTCTATGGCCAGTATTTGGATCAAGAACTGAAATCCAGCCGTTTTAAACTGGTTTTAGCCAGAGATCAGAGAACCGCCCATGTTTACTATCTTCCCCATAGACTACAATAGCAACCCCCTACAGGGATGAGGCTGTGACTATTGTATGTAAACTACCCCCTTGCACTGTTTAAAATAGGGGTGTGTTTCCCATTAAGAGATCTTAATGAGATCTTGGAAGTGTGAAATGAAAGAACTAGGGAGAAGAACAGAAAGGGTGAGCAAGAAAGGGTGAGCAATGAAATATTTATGGCTACATCATTTCTATGCTAGTTTTAAATATTAACTAAACCCACACACTAGAACTGAAATCCTGCCATTAAAACGTGACGTTATTATGAAAAAAGCACAATGTAATATACTGTATCTAAACAGGCTATCAATGGCAGGTTAAATGTAAAACTCCTCCTCCATAGACTGCAAGTCTGTATCACATCTAGTCCAAATGAAAAATTATCCCCCAAAAGGGGGACAGCCCAGCAGCCGACAGGAAGTTAAGGACTCTAATCTATTGATCTACCTTGTCTGTAAAAGACTGCCTAATTACAGGAAAAGTAAATAAATAAATAAAACCAGACGCGCATTTCTACGTAGCGTTCACTACATTTTCGGCTTGTAGTGGATTTTCATAATCGATTAGTTGGCCGATTATTTTTTCGATTAATCGGATAAAAAATTAAATGTAAATGTTTCAAATGTTAAAACAACTGGATGTTAAAAACAAACGGCAGAATAAAAAAAACTTTGATAAAAATGCATTTCTTGTTTTTATTTCCCAACCTGCCCCCCCCCCAGATATGCACATTTGAGCCCAGGCTTGCCACACTACCTCCCAGATGTCACATAACCCCAGACAGGGCCGGCCCTATAATGGGGCAGACTGGGGGAAATTGCCCCAGGCGGCACTTTAGAAGGGGCGGCACTTTGCCGCCCCAAGCGCTTTTTTTTTTTTTTTTTTTTGAAGCGGAGGAGAGAGAGAGAGGGGCACCGAGTGGTTTTCGCTTACCCGCTCGGCGCCCCTCTCTCTCTCCTCTGCGGCGAGTCTCCCTGTTCGGTCCCGGTGCCGGCTTGTAATGCAGAGCGCCGGAAGTGACGTCAATTTCCGGCGCTCAGCATTACAAGCCGGCACCGTGGCAGAGCAGGGAGACTCGCCGCAGGACTGTTTAAAGGTAAGTACCGGCGTCGGCGGGGGGGTAAGTACCCGGCGTCGGCGGGGGGGGCGGCGTTTTAAACTTCGCCCCAGGCGGCGTTAAGTCTTCGGCCGGCCCTGACCCCAGATATGCCACACTGCCTCAGACAAATGACACACTGCCTTCCACAAATGCCTTATATACCCCCTGATATGCCACTGTGCCCCCTGATATGCCTTATACCCTAGTATGCCTTATACCCCCAGATATGTCACTCTGTCCTCCCCAGATATGCCATGGTTCCCTCATAGATTCACAGACTCGTTCACAGACTCGTATACAGCACACTGACACTATACTTTTATAAATAAATATAGGATTCACCTTCACTGCCCCCAGGATTTAGATTCCCCTTAGTCCCCCCCCCTTTACCTCTAACTGCACCTTAAGTTAACCTTATTAAATTAACCCTCAGTCCTCAGCATTAAATTAACCCTAACAACCTCATCAATCATAACTGCCCCTAAATTAACCCTTAACACCCGTCAGAGTGATCGTCAGAGTGATTGCAGGGAGGTTAGTGTTTTGATACCTCCTATGCATACATTGATGCACTCTCGGTTAAGGGTAAAACAGGTTTCTTTATTATGCATAGCTTCATAACATACAACCGCCATGCTGAGCTGGTTAGCTCCAAACTACAGTTGCTACAACTCACACTGAACTCTCTGCAGGTTGCTTCTATAACATTGCTACATCTTTTCTCTTAAAGAAACAAAAACAACATTAATAATATAAACATGTAGAATACAGAAAATATATATGATTTCAAATGGTGTCCTAGATTAGCTAAAATCAGACATAATCTTTCAGATGAACTGGCTTTTTGCATACTCTGCCAGATCTGGTTGTATATTGGACATCTGCATTGCTCCCTGGAATATTTGCATTGTCTGTCCCTTGTACTCCAGTGTTCCATGCTTCTAGTGTTCTTGGTTCCTGCACATTTCGCATTGGGGCTTTCGCCTGGTCGGGTGTTGATAGGTGACACTTCTGGTAGAGTAATGTCAAGATCCCCACCTGGTTCCCTAGTGGCCAGTTCTCTTGTTCTCCTTAGGTGCTGCCGATTTCTATTAAAACAATCGACCGTCTTCTGTTTGCACTACATATGAGCGGGGTCCCACCTGCAGGGGCGTAGGAACCGGGGGGGACGGGGGGGACAGATCCCCCCCAGGAAATCATGCGGGGGGGACCGATAATAGAGAAATCCCCCCAGGGCTGTTTGAGGTAAGTGCCCTCGGTGCACAGCTGCCCGATCAGCAGCTGCAGCGTGCAGGACTGGTTGGGGAGATCACGGATTTCCCTAACCAGTCCAACATTAAGGGCACACTTACCGGTGTGATCTCTGTCACTGAGCGCCGGGCGATGGGATATGACGTTTATATCCCAACCCCGGCGCTCAGCATAAACAGCTGTGCGCAGCCGCACTGCACTGAGAGTGAGCGGCAAACCAGAAGGAGAGGATGAAGAGAAAGCAGAAAGGAAGAAGAGAAAGGTAAGAGATGTGAAGAACGAGGGGGGGGTCTGATGTGCAAAACGAGGGGGGGGTCTGATGTGCAAAACGAGGGGGGGTCTGATGTGCAAAACGAGGGGGGGGGTCTGATGTGCAAAATGAGGGGGGGGTCTGATGTGCAAAACGAGGGGGGGTCTGATGTGCAAAACGAGGGGGGGTCTGATGTGCAAAACGAGGGGGGGTCTGATGTGCAAAACGAGGGGGGTCTGATGTGCAAAACGAGGGGGGGTCTGATGTGCAAAACGAGGGGGGGTCTGATGTGCAAAACGAGGGGGGGTCTGATGTGCAAAACGAGGGGGGGTCTGATGTGCAAAACGAGGGGGGGGTCTGATGTGCAAAACGAGGGGGGGTCTGATGTGCAAAACGAGGGGGGGTCTGATGTGCAAAACGAGGGGCAGTGTATATATGTACGTGTGTATGGGCAGTGTATATCTGTACATGTGTATAGGCAGTGTATATGTGTATGTCTGTATGGGCAGTGTATATGTGTACGTGTATATGGGCAGTGTATATGTGTACGTGTGTATGGGCAGTGTATATGTGTATGTGTGTATGGGCAGTGTATATGTGTACGTGTGTATGGGCAGTGTATATATGTACGTGTGTATGGGCAGTGTATATGTGTACGTGTGTATGGGCAGTGTATATGTGTACGTGTGTATGGGCAGTGTATATATGTACGTGTGTATGGGCAGTGTATATGTGTACGTGTGTATGGGCAGTGTACGTGTATATGGGCAGTGTATATGTGTACGTGTGTATGGGCAGTGTATATGTGTATGTGTGTATGGGCAGTGTATATGTGTACGTGTGTATGGGCAGTGTATATATGTACGTGTATGGGCAGTGTATATGTGTACGTGTGTATGGGCAGTGTATATGTGTACGTGTGTATGGGCAGTGTATATATGTACGTGTGTATGGGCAGTGTATATGTGTACATGTGTATGGGCAGTGTATATGTGTACGTGTGTATGGGCAGTGTATATGTGTACGTGTGTATGGGCAGTGTATATGTGTACGTGTGTATGGGCAGTGTATATGTGTACGTGTGTATGGGCAGTGTATATGTGTACGTGTGTATGGGCAGTGTATATGTGTACGTGTGTATGGGCAGTGTATATGTGTACGTGTGTATGGGCAGTGTATATGTGTACGTGTGTATGGGCAGTGTATATGTGTATATGTGTATGTGTGTATGGGCAGTGTATATATGTACGTGTGTATGGGCAGTGTATATGTGTACGTGTGTATGGGCAGTGTATATGTGTACGTGTGTATGGGCAGTGTGTATGGGCAGTGTATATGTGTATGTGTGTATGGGCAGTGTATATGTGTACGTGTGTATGGGCAGTGTATATGTGTACGTGTGTATGGGCAGTGTATATGTGTATGTGTGTATGGGCAGTGTATATCTGTACGTGTGTATGGGCAGTGTATATCTGTACGTGTGTATGGGCAGTGTATATCTGTACATGTGTATGGGCAGTGTAAGTGTGTATGGGCAGTGTATATGTGTATGTGTGTATGGGCAGTGTATATGTGTATGGGCAGTGTATGTGTGTACGTGTGTATGGGCAGTGTATATGTGTACGTGTGTATGGGCAGTGTATATGTGTACGTGTGTATGGGCAGTGTATATGTGTACGTGTGTATGGACAGTGTATATGTGTACGTGTGTATGGGCAGTGTATATGTGTACGTGTGTATGGGCAGTGTATATGTGTATATGTGTATGTGTGTATGGGCAGTGTATATATGTACGTGTGTATGGGCAGTGTATATGTGTACGTGTGTATGGGCAGTGTATATGTGTACGTGTGTATGGGCAGTGTGTATGGGCAGTGTATATGTGTACGTGTGTATGGGCAGTGTATATGTGTACGTGTGTATGGGCAGTGTATATGTGTACGTGTGTATGGGCAGTGTATATGTGTATGTGTGTATGGGCAGTGTATATCTGTACGTGTGTATGGGCAGTGTATATCTGTACATGTGTATGGGCAGTGTAAGTGTGTATGGGCAGTGTATATGTGTATGTGTGTATGGGCAGTGTATATGTGTACGTGTGTATGGGCAGTATATATATGTACGTGTGTATGGGCAGTGTATATGTGTACGTGTGTATGAGCAGTGTATATGTGTACTTCTGTATGGGCAGTGTATATGTGTACGTCTGTATGGGCAGTGTGTATGGGTACGTCTGTATGGGCAGTGTGTATGTGTGTATGGGCAGTGTATATGTGTATGTGTGTATGGGCAGTGTATATGTGTGTATATTAGGAGTGTATTTGTCTTATAGTGTATACGTCTGTGTAAGTATGTTCAAGGGCAGTGTATATTTATGGGGAGGCATGTGTGTGTGAGCAGTTTATGTATGTTTGGGCAGGCGTGTATAAGGGTAGTGCATATGTGTGAGTACTGGCAAGTGTGTATGTGCAGGAAACTGCAGCGTATATGTGTGTTTTTGTGGGCTGGCATGCGTAAGAGCAGTGCATATGTGTGTGTATAAGCAGGCATGTCGTACTTAAAGGGAAGAGAATGATTCCCTGTAACACATGTTTAACTCAGGGGCGCCTAGGGTTAAATCCAGGCCTATTTCTGGTTAAAATGAGTGTGTGTGTCACTGTATGTAGCATTTGGACACAAGAGAATATTGCGGGGTGCTACTTGGTCTAGGGCATCACTAATACAAAGCACCACGTGTTAAATCTACGGGTAGGCAGAGTAAGTAAAGGATGTGTTTGAATGCGTGTCTGGGTGTGATAGCGTATGTTTGTGGGTATGTTATTGTGCACATCTGTTTTTGTGGGTATGTTAGTCTGTTTTCAGGTGTGTTATGGTGGGCATGTGTCTAGGTATATTAGGGTGGGAATCTTTTTGGGTGTATTATTGTGTGTGTGTGTGTATGTATGTGTATGTTATTCAAGTGTTTAAGTGTGTGGATATGTTCCTGTGTGCATGACGTGTTAGGAGTCTTAGATGGATCATTCAATACATCATAGTAGTCTCTGTGGCCGTGTCCAGTGGGGTCCATCTGTGGTTGTAAGATTTTTCTGTTTCTGTGGGAATTTTCTCCCATTCATCCAGTAGAACGTTTTATGAGCTGAAGGTGATAAACCAAGACATTTTGGACAGCACTATGGTTCTACCTTTGTGGGGACAGTTTTGGGGACGGTCCTTTTCTATTCCATCTTGACTGTGCCCCAGTGTACAAAACAAGGTCCATACAGGCATGGTTGCAAAAATTCCCCACAGAAACTCTCCAAAATCTTGTGGAAATCGTTCCCAGAAGAGTGGAAGCCGTTATTGCTGCAAAGGGGGACCAACTACCTATTAATGTCTATGTATTTATAATGCAATGTCATAAAAATCCCTGTTGGTGAAATGGTCAGGTATACCCTACCAGTAAAAATGCTATCCCCCCCAGATTTTTAGGGGTTCCTACGCCCATGCCCACCTGCCGACAGACTGTTGCCTTTTGCCAATATTTGTTGTAGTTATCCATCGGCTGTATTTGCACAGAATCATTTCTTTGGAGCACTGACAGATCTCTTGCACCTTTGTTATAATAATGTTCCTGTCGTTTTTGGTTTTCGTGTAACCTGACTCGAGTCTGCTCCAGAAGTTTGGGTTTTAGTAGCTGTTCACTCATTGGCAGAAGAGTCTTCATTCGCCTGCTCATAAGCCTTTGTACTGGACTACTGGACAAACCCTGGCTTGGTGTATTGCGTTGATCCAATAAACGAACGGCGGATCATGGAGCGCATATACATAGGGAAAAAAATAAAATACAATAATAGTGCAATATGTTAAAATAAAAAAGACTTTAATATGGTGTAAGATCCACTAGCCACACCATATTAAAGTCTTTTTTTTCAACATATTGCACTATTATTGTATTTAATTTTTTTCCCTATGTATATGCGCTCCATGATCTGCCGTTCGTTTTTGTATACACTTTGAGGAAGAGTGTCGTTGGTAGCTGCTTACATTTGGGAAGTACTATATTTATTTTTATTGAATTTACACGTGGAATTTGTTTTTTTGTTTTTTTTTGCTTTCCGTTGATCCAATAAAGACAGATATATATCTGTCCCTGCTTGCTTTGCCTTCCGCATCAGCCCCTTTACAGTTTTGACCGCAGACTCTGCTTTTCAATTACTTTGCGGGTATCCTGGGGATGAAGTCTGATGGTCAAACTCTCTTAAATTCAGCTGATGAAAATTGTGCAGCAATGATATGGGTGAATGCCATATCATGCAAAATGGGCTTTTAATTTTCTAATAACTGTGTTAGATCTGGTGTCCTTTAAATGGTCCACTTCCCAAAAATTAGAAAAATAGTCCACAGTTATCAAAAAGTCCTTGCTATCCCAAGTGAACAAATCTGTACTGATTTTTCCCAGGGTCTTTTCGGAATTTCATGTGGGTGCAGTGCTTCCTTACTTTGTTTGTCTTCCCAACATCGGCATATAATACACTTCTCGATAAAGGTTCTTAACTGTTCATTCATACCAGGCCAATAAACACACTCTCGTGCTCTCTGTAAACAACCCTCTATGCCAATATGTGAGGCATGTATTCTGTGCATTATGTCTTGTCTCAGACCTTCAGGTATAACTGCTCTTTCCCCCTTATTCCATGCTGTACTGACAACTCATCTCGTATATGGAAAAAAGGAGGAACATCCACTGGGACATATTGTTTACATTTAGGCCAGCCTTCAAGAATTACTTCTTTCAAAAGTTTCAGTGTCTTGTCATTTTCTGTGTATGTTTGTATTGATTGTAGCTATTCCTTTGTCGGTTGTTATTGGTAAATAAGCTCTACTGAGGGCATCTGCAATAAGTAAGTCTTTTCCTGGACAGCAGCAGATGGTGAAGTCATATTTCTGCAGTCTGAGCAGCATACGCTGCAACCTCTTTGGAGCATTTAGTAATGCTTTCTTTGTTATACTTTCTAACGGCTTGTGATCAGAATGCACTACTACGGGTCGACCATAAGTATATTGATAAAACTTTTCCATCCCGAACAACACAGCTAACAATTCATTTTCAATTTGCGCATATCCAGATTCTGTTATAGTCAGTGCTCGACTTGCAAATGCAACAGGAATCTTCTCCTGCATGAGTGTTGCCCCAGGCCTTTCTCGGATGCATCACATTGAAAACTAGTTCCTGTTCTGGGTTATAGTACTTCAGAATTGTGATTTCTGCAATTGCCTGCTTTATAGACTCAAATGTTGTTTGCTGTAGCTCCGTCCATTCCCATAGTGCATCTTTGTGTGTCAGCTGTCGTAGTGGTTCACGCATTTCTGACAAATGACTGCAAAATTTAGACAGATAATTTACCATGTCCTCACCTACAGATTCGCTTCGCTGGACCCCACGCACATCTGTAGGTGAGGGCATTCCTTGAATTGCCTTGACTTTTTCTGGATCCACTTTCAATCCCTGAGATGTTAGGAGATGTCCAATGTATGGTACGTCCGTCAACTTAAGTTGCAATTTTTCAAAATTTTGTTTGATATTGTGTTTCCTACATCTTTCTAAAAATAGTCATTTTTTGATCATGATCCTGTATTGTAGACTCCATATTTTCACCTTCTCCTATCACCAGTATATCATCTGCTATTGTTTTGATTCCTGGAAGTCCCTCCAGAGCTTGGTTGAGCTTCTGCTGAAACACTTCAGGGGCCGGACTTATTCCCACCTATAGGTGGCATTCGAAGCCACCTATATCGCGCAAATGGTGTAGCAAAAGTTGTCAAATATCTAGATTGCTCATCTAACTCTACGTGCCAAAATCCATTTTTGACTTCACAGACAGAAAATATTTCAGCCTTTGAAAGATCTGGTAAAATATCATCAATTGTAGGCAATGGGTAATGGTTTCTTTTCAGTGCCTTATTAAGAGGTTTTGGGTCAATACAGATTCTTAATTTTCCCGATGGTTTCTTGACTATCACCAGGCTGCTTATCCAATCTGTGCTCTGTTGTACTGGTGCTATTATACCTTTTTCTGAAGGTCGTGGAGTTCTGCTTTCAGAGGGTTTACCATTGACACAGAGACCCTCCTTTTGGGTAGTTTTGTTGGTTCAATTCTATTATTCAATTCAAATTTATATCTACCTTCCAGACATCCATCTCCCTCAAACACATCTGAGAATCTTGCTTGTAAGGTATGCAAATCAATAGGTGCCTGGCCTTCAGTTTGCTGTGGCCCTGTGTGAAACTCCACTTGTATTAAATTCATTGCCTGAAACTTTTATTCCCAGCAGAGGAACATGGTCACCCTCATTTACCACTGTAAATTCCAACCTATAACTTTTGTAGTTACGTGGGTTTTTCAGTTTAATTTTGCACTTACCCACAGGTTTAAGAATGCTTTTATTGTACATCATTAGGACTTGATCTGTAGATTGTATGTCTACGGTCTTATTCAGCAGATGAGATGGAATAACATTGCAGCTTGCCCCACAATCTAATTGAAATTGGATGGGCTTTTTATCCAGCATCATAGTAGCAAAGAGCTGGGTTGCTCTGTTTGTAGTTGGTTGTTGTATTATATTTATACTGTCTGCTTCAGGTTGTAACTGAATCCACATCACATCCTCATAACTATCTGATTCTGCGTCCTCTGTGACTGCATGTACTTTCATGTGCTTAATTTTTTCTTTCAGCTTACACTGTGTAGAAAAATGGTTGCTTTTGCCACAACTCCTGCATGTCTGTCAATAAGCTCGGCATTTCTCTTTGTTTCTCTCATGTCTTTTGCCACAGTATTTACACAGCAGTAGATATTAGACTTGCGCATTCGTCTTCGGGCGAACATGGAAACAAGCACGAAGAGGCCGTTTTTTTGTTCGTTCCGAAGACACGCCAAAGAGAATACAGTGCCGGCAAAACGTAGGAGAAGACGAAGACTCACAACCACAAAGAATCTTCGTTTTTGCCGCGCAACCGCCAAAATTTCAAACAGGAGTGAGCTGATCCTCGTCTCTCCAATCAGCTCACTCTTGTGACGTCACGCTAAGGGTCTCGTCCAATGCCTGTGCTGCTGTTTTTTTAATTTCTGAAACCGCCTTTATAAGGCCAGAGCTTTCCTGAGAGATCCAATCTTTTTTTTGCTGTGACTGCTTTGGCAGCACTGCTGTGCTGCATCCGAGCGTTACAGAGAGAGATTGTTCTGTTCTGTGTGAGACTGGTAAGCCTCAGCCTGCCATTTCTCACAGTGTACTGTGTTCAGTTCTACATCTACTGAATTAATAATTTTATTAATTTAATCATTTTTTAATTTAATTTTTTTCAGTGCTTTTGTCTGTCATCAACTGTGTAGTGCTGTTGAGTTGACAGTACACCCAGTGCCTCACTGGCACTGGGGTGCCCTTGCCCTGGGCTGGCTGTCCTGCTTAAATAAATTAAATAATAGAATTTATAAATAATTTAATAGATTACATCTCCATTGAATAGGGAGGATTGGACAGTGATCGCCCAGCTAGTGGCAGTCCTTAAACCATTCAGGGATGCCAATGAAAATTTAAGCTCAAACACTGCCAGTCTGGCAATCCCAGTGTTCTCCCATCTAGGCAGCAAGATGGATGTGTTCCTTGAAAACCGTGAGGCTGTTCAAGGTGGCACTCTATATCCTGACGTAGCAGACATAGTCAGGAAGCTGAAGGATCTGCTAAAAGTACACCTTCGCAAACGCATGGAAGAGAGTCCCGAAATGATGCTAGCGTGCCTTTGCGATCCAAGAATTAAGGGAAAGCTAGCTTTGAAATTCAATGTTCTCAGTAGCTACCGGGAGCAATTGGTCAACAAGGTGCATGACTGGCAGCGTAAAATGGGAATGCTGTCCGAGGAGGGAGAGGTCCTAGCAGCAGCATCAGCAGCAGTGCCACAAGCATCACAACACAGCTGAGCGGAGCAGATGCGTTTTGGGAAGAGGCACTTGGGAGTATAGTTGGACCATCTGACAGAGCTAGCAGCAGAAAGGAGAATAGTGCTACTGAAATGGTCAAACTTTACCTCTGTGAAGTTCCTTCTGCACCTAATGTTGATCCTTTTAGCTACTGGGATGAAAAGAAGAGTGTGTGGCCTGCACTCTCATGGGTTGCGCAGCAGCTTCTATCATGTCCGCCAACCACTGGTCAAAGCGAGCGCGTGTTTTCTATGACTGGAAACATGACTGAGTCCACAGCTCTCACGCATGGCACCTCATCTGATGGAGCAGATTGCCTTTCTTAAATTCAATCTGCCCAAGTTGGGTTACCCAGCTCTTAGCTTGGAAAGTTAATTTTCTTTCTCTAATGTTCAAGGTAGTTTCTCCCCCTGGTTGCACGTGTGGTGTGTGGTGTGGCAACGTCTGCTACCTCCGCCGGTGTAGCCAATTTACGCTAGGGCCTAGTATCTGAGTTCTGGAAGTCCGCTCCCAAACGCCATGGACCGACAGACTTTCATGCTTTGCCCTGGGGTGAAACAGGTGAGCGGGTCGTCAATTGCCCACTCATTCGCCTTTCCCAATGCTGCTGCTGCTGCTGCTGCTGGTGGTGGTGCCAGCGTCTCTTTTCAGCCAGTTCGCTTACTGGCTAGTGTCATGCCTCAAACATTAAGGTAGTTTCTCCCCCTGGTTGCACGTGTTTGTGGTGTGGCAACGCCTGCTACCTCCGCCGGTGTAGCCAATTTACGCTAGGGCCTAGTGTCTGAGTTCTGGAAGTCCGCTCCCAATCGCCATGGACTGACAGTTGTTTGGATGCTTTGCTCTGGGGTGAAACAAGTGAGCGGGTCGCCAATTGCCCTCTCATTCGCCTTTCCCAATGCTGCTGCTGCTGGTGGTGGTGTCAGCGTCATTTTCTGCCAGTTCGCTTCCTGGCTAGTGTCATGCCTCAAATGTCCAAAATGTTTAAGGTAGTTTCTCCCCCTGGTTGCACGTATTTGTGGTGTGGCAACGCCTGCTACCTCCGCCGGTGTAGCCAATTTACGCTAGGGCCTAGTGTCTGAGTTCTGGAAGTCCGCTCCCAAACGCCATGGACCGACAGACTTTCATGCTTTGCCCTGGGGTGAAACAGGTGAGCGGGTCGTCAATTGCCCACTCATTTGCCTTTCCCAATGCTACTGCTGCTGGTGGTGGTGCCAGCGTCTCTTTTCTGCCAGTTCGCTTCCTGGCTAGAGTCATGCCCAAAATGTCCCTAATGGTAAGGGTAGTTTCTCCCCCCTGGCTGCGTCTGTTTGCGGTATGGCAACGCCTGCTACCTCCGCCGGAGTAGCCAGCTTACGCTAGGGCCTATTGTCTGAGCTCTGGAAGCCCGCTGCCATACGTCTAGGACTGACAGTTGTTTGGATGCTTTGCCCTGGGGTGAAACAGGTGAGTGGGTCGCCAATTGCCCACTCATTCACCTTTTTCATTTTTCAATGCTGCTGGTGGTGGTGGTGCCAGCGTCTCTTCTTTGCCAGTTCGCTTCCTGGCTAGAGTCATGCCCAAAATGTCCCTAAGGCTAGGTTTCCACTTGTTTTTTTTTTGCTAAAAACGCCCATAAAAACGCCAATTCAGCCACACGGCGGTTTTTTTGTGAAAAAACGCTGCAGCCAGATGTTAGCTGTTCTTCAATAGGAAATCGCACAATGCCATATCCACTTGGCGTTTTTCTGTTTGGCGTTTTTTCAGTCCTCTTTGGCGTTTTTTTGCTTTTTTGGGCTCTGTGGCAGTTTTTCAGAATTGCAGCATGTTGACACTCTGGCGTTTTTTGCAAGGAAATCTTGGCCTTTTTCTCCAATAGAAGTCTATGGGAGAGAAAAAACGCCATGAAAAAGCCATGTGGGTTTTTTGCGGCGTTTTTTTCCACAGTTACAATGCAGAGGATGGACCCATTATCTGTGTGTCCTATGAGAAATAGGCTGGAAACAAACAGTTTCACACAAAACAAAGTTCATATTGAATTTTACACCATTGGGAACAAACATGTCATTACAAACAAACATACCCGACGCATTAACTGGATGCGTGCCGAAAGCAACAGCAAACAATTTGCACCATCATTTGGGGCCAATCTTCCTAGAGGAGCAGACATTCGGAATAAAGCATGCCTTACAAACCACAGAAAAGAGACAAAAGGGTCCGCCGGGGCATTTAAGTAGAACTCTACCAAGGAAATGACATCAGGAGGGGGCAGATACTTGCCATTTATCCTAATCCCTTTTAGCTGGGTGAAACTTCTAACTTGTAAAGGCTGGAAAAACTGCCTAAGGTCAAAAAAAGCAATTTCCACAGAAAGGCTAAAACGCCAGAAAAAACGCCAAAACGCAGGTAAATGCAGTGGCAGTTTTCTTGGCGTTTTTCATCAAGAAAATAACGCAGGACAAAAACCCAAGTGGAAACCTAGCCTTATGGTAAGGGTAGTTTCTCCCCCCTGGCTGCGTCTGTTTGCGGTGTGGCAACGCCTGCTACCTCCGCCAGAGTAGCCAGCTTATGCTAGGGCCTTGTGTCTGAGCTCTGGAAGTCCGCTGCCAAACGTCTAGGACTGACAGTTGTTGGATGCTTTGTCCTGGGGTGAAACAGGTGAGTGGGTCACCTTTTCGCCTTTTCCATTTCCTTTTCCAATGACATAACACATAACACACATAACACATATAACACAGTGACATAACACACATAACACACACATGTACAATTCACAAATCACAAGGACCTTTCCTCCTGTTATTTGCCCTGGCCTTCACTTCTACACTCACTAGCATTAACGCTATAACACTTCACCCTATAACATTTTCCATCCACATATCTGCCAACAGACCCAACTTTTTCAGGGACAGTCCTGCTTTTTTCCTGTCCCATCAAATTTAGCTAAACTAGGTATGCTAGTGCACATAGGTATAGCTGGGTAGGGTAGCACTACAACATTAAATAAATATAATAAAGTAAATAATAATAAATATAACTTTAAAATAAAATTAAATAAACCCATTAAAATTAAACTTATCTTTAACCAAAACTGCTAATAATCTTAAAAATAACCATACATTAACCCTAAGCTATTTTTTAGTTCTTGTCCAAAATTTTCCATTCGCATACCTGCCAACACACCCAACATTTTCGTGGACAGTCCTGCTTTTTTCCAGTAAAAGTTGGGTTGTTGCAAAGTATGCCATTATAAATAGGTAGCAAATGTTAGGCATGTATTAAAAGTGGTCCAAAATCGATTTAAAAATGTAAAATAATCCCTATTCTTTTATTAAACATCTATGGATGTGTGACTGTATGATAAAAAGGAGGCCAAGTTCCTTGGAGCATTTGTCTAGGTCTCAGACAAGACAACTGGCTCGGAGGAACTTGGCCCTCAGTTTCGGGCAATGTGTATAGTGTACAGTACACCTCGGTACGTGTGTGCAACTCTATTGGTCGTTTCGGCAGGGGGCTCGCCTGCCATCAACGAATGAGGTGCATTCTGCAGTTCTGCAATTCATTTGTTGATGCCAGATCAGCCCCTTTCCGGCAACCAATAGAGTCTCGCACACGTACCTTCACGGCGCGAACGCATCTGCTACGCAGCCGGGAGAAAACGAAGATGAAACGAGCATGAAGAATGTCCATGAATATTCGCCCGAAAAGAAGACAGGAATGGGCGAATATTCGCGGAATACGAAGACGAACACGAAGAGCCCCCTGGTGCCCAAGTCTAGTAGATATCCAGTACTCTTACTTGCATTAACATGTGCCTTTCTTACTTTTGACATTATAGCATGTAACATGGAAAGAGAAGGACTCTCTATCATTTTCACACTTTCACTTGTCAGTTGTGAGGCTCTACATATTTGGAGACATTTTTCAAGATTCAGCTCATCTTCTCTTAAAAGTCTCTCTCTTAATTGGGAATCCCTCATACCACAGACTATTCGGTCCCTGATTAAAGAGTCTCTTATATCCCCAAACTCACAGGTTGTTGCTAACCTTTTCAAATGTGTGACATATGAGTCCATTTTCTCCTCTGGCTCTTGATTCCTTGAAAAAAACTTATATCTTTCCACAGTTTCATTTTTTTGGGGTCACAGTATTTATCAAATGCTTGTGTAATGTCTCTCAGTGCAGGGGTCTCTGTATCACCTGGGATGCTTAGTGTCTTGGCTATTTCTCTACCTTCCACACCAATCAAATAATAAAATAGTTTTACCTTCTTGCTCTCATCTCTTGCTGTCAGTGTCAGATCCACATACAGTGTAAACTCCTCTTTCCAGCTTCTCCAAGCTTGTGACAAGTTAGCAGCACTGAGATTCTGGTGGTTTTAGAACAGCTTCCATGATATAATCAGTATGCTTACTTACAGTGTTCTCTGCTGTATATAAGTCTGCTACACAAACCGGCTTCCCAGTGCTCTGAAGGCCTCTCTGTGCCTCAGCTGTATATTGCGCAAAAGCTCAAGGTTTTCTTTTGCAGTTTGGAAATTCAGTATTATCCACATACCGCTGCCACCATGTTTTGATACCTAGTTAAGGGTAAAACAGGCTTCTTTATTATGCATAGCTTCATAACATACAACCGCCATGCTGAGCTGGTTAGCTCCAAACTACAGTTGCTACAACTCACACTGAACTCTCCAGCACCCTCTGCAGGTTGCTTGTATAACATTGCTACAGTTAGTAGTAACTGCTGCTGTGAGTCACACTGAGTAAAATGGATTATAAAACAAGGGGTTTTTTTCAGGGCATTTGCTCTGGTTAATGGGGTCCTTAGGGTTAATTTAGGGGCAGTTATGATTAATGGGGTCTTTAGGGTTAATTTAGGGGCAGTTATGGTTAATGGGGTGTTTAGGGTTAATTTAGGGGCTGTTATGGTTAAAGGGGTGTTTAGGGATTAATTTAGGGGCAGATTATGGTCAACGGGGTCTTTAGGGTTAATTTAGGGGCAGTTATGGTTAATAGGGTCTTTAGGGTTAATTTAATGCTGAGGACTGAGGGTTACTTTAATTAATTTAATAAAGTTAACTTAAGGTGCAGTTAGAGGTAAAGGGGGGCAAACTAAGGGGAATCTAAATCCTGGGGGCAGTGAAGATTATTAATGTATTTATAAAAGTATGGTGTCAGTGAGATTCTCTGAAGGATTCGAATCTCTGAATGATCCTCTAAACGACTCTCTGCCTTCAGTGACATAACCAGAGTAGCCAGGCAAGAGGATTAATAGACTCTAATGAAAGGGGCAGGGCCGATCATCAGTGTGACTGAAGGGAGGGACTGAGAAATAGTAACTCCTGTCAGTCACACTGAATGATCCAAAGAATCGGATCATGAATCGGATCATTTCAATGAACGACTCGAAATGATCCAATTCACTTTACTGATCCAAACTTCACATCACTACCTGTTAGTGAAACACTGGCTCAAGTGTATATGCACTGGTGCTGACTCAGGGCAGCACTCCCTTCTTTAATCCTTAGGCAGCCGGATACAACCAGAAAAACAGACTTTGCAAATATGGCTAAAGGTATTTATTTTAACAAATACATTAAAACAAAATAAACAAATACGAAATGCTGCCAAATTCCCCTGGATGGGCTTCCTCAAATCAGTCTGGTTGTACTCCAGAATCTTCCGTGGTTTTAACTTCATTTCCAGGTACCGGGCGAATCATTCATCACGTGTCCTTCTATAATGCCGCCGCCTACTTGTGTCAGTGTTAACATCTCTGTCCTCTACCAATACGGCCGCTTGCCGTTGCAAGGTATGGCAACTGGTTGAGACCAAAATATATAAAAGTTCATAGAACATGCCTTAAATATAAAACAGAGGTTTTTGAAGTCCTCCTCATGTGACCATATGAACCATGAAGACAAAATAGAATATACCGTCAGTACGTATAGGGAAATGCAGTTCATATATTACAGTACAATGCATATAGTATGCAATGTTGTGAGCTAATAAAGGTGCCTACACTCTGACTTTATTAAATAGTTTCTTGTCATAGCAGGTCCTTATAAGACATAACTCACGCCAAGTAAACAAATATAAAACATATTCTTAATATTATAATACTCCTCTAAAGGGAGGGACAAATAGGGGGGGGCATTAATTCTTGCCAATTTCGTAATACAATTACATAAAAAGCCATTAAAAAGCATAAATAATCATTTAAAGAAACAGACACCATTAAATAGTAAGAGTTCAAAATATATCCATACAATATCTCAAATATTAAATCCTTATCCTAAAATATATAAATAAAGAATATAGAACCTGCTATAAAAACCTTCCCAATATACACATGCATTATAGAAAGTGACACAACTCAAAATCTGAGTTTAAACCATTTGGTTGAAGAACATTCAAATTAAAAATCCAGTGGCTTTTATATAACTATTTACATCAGCTGTTTTAAAAAAAGAACGACTCTTTATCATGTCTTCTTCGATGTAAGTATCCAGATCCAAGTAATTAATCGTCAATGTAGCAACCATAGGAGACTAGGTTTGCACTCTATTTGTTGTTGTTAAAAAGGTGGTAATATAGTTTTGATGGATCATGATAGCTATTCAAAAATATCTTTATATCTTAGAGGACAAGACTAAATATAAATCAATTTCACAAGACCCTACCATCCCCTTTGAGAAGATATTTATGGACATCTTCAATTACGCTTTTGAAAACCATCTTATTTCCTGTAATGAGTATGAATTTATATAAGAATAAAAACTGAGTAGTGCGCAAAAAAATTATATAAACAATACAAAATACAAAAAAAAAAAACACGTAATAAGTAAATGTGAATGTGCTGCTGGTACACCTCAAAACAAAACCCCACTTTGTTAAAGAAAAACAGCAAAAACATATAAAGGTGACCGCGCCCCTCACACCAAGTGAGTATAAATAATGCAAATAATACCAATTTAATGTAGCTTCAAGGAAATCCAAGCAGTATCTAGATTTCAATCATAGAACAAAAAGAAAAGAAAAAAACATCATAGTGCAGTTCGTCAAAATAATTGTATATCTACCGAATATAGGCCACACCTGAATATAGGCCGCACCCTAAAAGTTAGGTGCTTTTTTAAAAAAAAATTCTGCCCCCCCGAGATATGTTGCCACTCTGTCCCGAAGATGTGCCCCCCGAGATATGCTGCCACTCTATCCCCCCGGAGATATGCTGCCACTCTGCCCCCAAGATGTGCCCCCCGAGATATGCTGCCACTCTACCCCCCCGAGATATGCTGCCACTCTGTCCCCAAGATGTCTCCCCCCCCCACCAGACTTACCGGTGCAGACTACACGGGGTCTTGCGGAAGTGTGTGAACCGTGGGAAGTACCGGCAAGGAAGATTGTTAGCATACATCGTGCAGACGTTCACCGGCTCGGCGATGGGAGCATAAACAACCTCCACTGCCGGCACGTCTGCACAATGTGCTTTAACAATCTCCCTTGTTGGGACTCCCCCCGTGTGAATTCCCGGCAAGGGTGATTGTTAAATCACATCATGCAGAGGTGACGGCAGCAGAGGCTGTTTACGCGCATCGCCGCTGCCGGTGAACGTCTGCACGATGCGCTTAGACAACCTCCCTGTGCCCCCCCCCCCCCGTGGGAAGTGCTGGCAGGGGAGGCTGTCTGAGGGGGATCTGTATCCTAACCCTGCTGCCTGACCGGCGCCCGGAACTACATGCCCCGGGCATCGGGCGCTAGACCCCCAATATAGGCCGCACCCCCACTTTAAAGACTTAAAGTGGGGGGGGGAAGTGCGGCCTATATTCGGGCAAATATCTAACAGGCAAACTGGACCCTTACGTTTGGTGGGGCTTATCGAGGAAAATCGAGGGAACTACTCCCAAATTCTTCAAAGCACAGATCCGGAGGTGAGGATGATATAAAGATGAATATTTTAATATATAAAATAAATAAATAATTGGAGTAGCGGCAGTTTTCAAAATCACAGTGTCCCGCGTTCATACACTGCTGCACAACCGAATGTATATCCGCAAATATCAATCACGTCCTCCTTCTCCTCCGTCACAACGTGCAATGTACGACGCGTAACCATGTAATTAGGGGGCTATTTAAACATCTTGCCTTAAAATACATTGTCTCCTGAAATGGATTTATAAAAATGTAGTAAGAATTTGATAAAAGTGTACTAATATACCGATTAAAAAGCCTCAGAATCATTTGTATTTATACACTAGATAGAATAATTTATATAAAATACATTATAAAAGATATATATATATATATATATATATATAAAACCAAAGTAAAAATATTTATATATATATATATATATATATATCATAATAAATAATAAAAAAAATAATTTAGAGAAAATGACAAAGTTCAAAGTCATTATTCAATCCATTTGGTATAAGAGTTTTTAAATTATAAATCCATTTCATTTCAGCCTTACCTAACTGGTCTAAAAGGTGGCCCCCTCTCCAAAAGCCATTTATTCTTGCAATTCCTAAGAATTCAAGACATTTTGCATCTTTATTATGATGTGTTAAACAATTTAAGGGTACACTCTAGTTTAATGCTCCTTTTTATTCTGAAGAATTGTCTCCCTCCTGTATTTTTTGGTTTGAGGTTTTTAAATAACTTCTAACCAGCTGTTTTTTTAGTTTTGGTGCGCCTCTAAATACTATTGTTGGATGTTGTCCCAAAAGTTCTTCCAGGTATGGGTCTGTTTTTAGTAAATGCCAGTGCCGATCGATTACCCTTTTTATTTCCACCCCTGCTCCATTATAATTAAGGATTAGAGGGATGTCGGTTGGTATCTGATTTGTTAGTGTTTTAGTTGCATTTGAGGGATTAAAGGGCTAAAAGTTAAAGGGTTAAAATTTGCCTTTGCCCCCAGTTTCCCATAGGCATCTTTGTTACTAAACATGGGACTATGGGAAGCTATTTAGTGACAAAGATGCCTATAGGAAATTGGGGACAGAGTTTGCCTTTGCCCCCGGTCTCCCATAGGCATCTTTGTCACTAAACATGGGACTATGGGAAGCTATTTAGTGACAAAGATGCCTATAGGAAATTGGGGACAGAGTTTGCCTTTGCCCCCAGTCTCCCATAGCCATCTTTGTCCCAGCCTCCCACTGCCAAGCATGCCCCCAGCTTCTTAAACTTACCTGACTGAAGACCCCGATGTGCACTCTGCTGGATTCCCGCTGTCAAACATCTGTGTGATACAGGCAACCCCGCTGCTGCTGCCGGCAGCTCCACCCATCCTCCTCACTGAACGGGGCTGGAACCGCCCACAAAGGTCATTGAGCAGCGCTGGTGCCACCCACGAAAGTTATTGAGCGGCGCTGGCTGACTCACTTCTATTTCGAATCGACAGGGGTGGCATTTTAAGAAGCCGTCCCCGTTGATCCGAAATAGAATTGAGTCAGCTGGCCAGCGCGACTCAGTGACCTTCGTGGGCAGTGACAGCTCCATTCAGTGAGGACGGTGGGCGGAGCAGAAAACCCCGCTGCTGCCGGAAAGGAAGATCCAAGTCCCCTGCAGCGCCGCGGGGGATCTGGATCCTAAACCCAATTATAGGCTGCACAACCACTTTAAGTGGGGGGAAAGTGCGGCCTATAATAGGGTAATTAAGAAACGGTTCGCGCGAACCGATAATTTTTTTAAGAAACGGTTTGCACGAACCGGTGCAAAGTGTCTGAATCCCACCACTGGATGCGTCACGGAGGGATATTCAGAGAATCTTCAAGATCTACTGGACGATTTTATACAATGATCCTCATTTATCAAAGGCACTACTATCATATCCAACGATCACCATGAGAAGGTCCAAAAACCTCAGAGATATACTAGTTCAGGGTCATCCATGGCTGGGCCGTGGGCTGGCAGACCATCATTAATAGCGACTGCATGACCTTCGCATCCACTTTCAAAGCAGCCGTGTGGCAACAATACCGCCTCTGCCAGCCGCCACCTTACTGCCCCTTTTAAAATGTGACGTTTAAGGGGGCAGGCTCACAGAAGAGGATCGTCATGTCTGAGGACAGCAGGGAAAAAAACCTCAAAAGTATTACCAAAAAATAGTTAGGGGTTATAGGAAAGGGGACCCATATTGAAGGGGGGGGATTCCCTTGGGACAAAAATTAAATACAAAAGGGAGGTGGCTGGGTTGTGGTATTACAAAATCAATAGGGGGTGGCTGGAGGTAATACACATGGCAGTGGGGGCATCAATAGACAAGAGGTTGGTTGGGCATCACATTAGCCAATACAAAAAAGGTGGGGGCATCAATACACAAGGGGGCTGGGGTATCGCATAAATCAATATACAAGGGTGTGGGGGCATAAATGCACAAAGGGGGGCAATACACAAGGTTGTGGGGGGGGACATATTAATCAATACAAAAGAGGGTTGGGCTGGGGCAATTTGTTATGCTTCAGTGCGGTAGAGTCTGTCCTGGTGTGTGTGTGTTTGGGTGTCAGTGTGGCAGAGCCTGTCCTGGTGTGTGTGTGTTTGGGTGTCGGTGTGGCGGAGCCTGTCCTAGTTTGTGTATTTGGTCATCTGTTTCCTGGAACTTTACTTACTTCAGGAATAAATAGAACTACTTATTTTTTACTTATCCAGAGATAAAACGCCCTCCTGAATTTGTAGTCACTTCAGAGGACAAAACTTTCTTGGCCCAGAAAACAGTGAGAGGAAAAGTAAAGGTTTTGTGTTATGTACTCTGTTAATCTGCATATTTTATTAAAAAGGATTAGTGGCACTAAATTGTGGCTTCAGGCATCCCGTGTATGATGACTGTTTTAGCATACTAAACACCCGGTATTTTCTAATCTCTGCTCCGTATCAGAGTTCACCTGTCGCCCCTTCCCCATTTCCGATCACCATCTCCTCACCTACAATCTCACACTAACACCTAAACCTACTTTTCCTCCTCCTCGCCTCCGCACCTGTAGAAATCTGTCAATTTGCTAATCTAATTCAATTTGGCATTTCCTACTATAACCTGACATTGCCACAGCACACTATAACAACATTCTATCAACTGCACTTGACTCACTTCAACTTGGCTCCCCCTCAACTTCGCAAAGCTCCACGTCATCAGCTTCAGCCCTGGCACTCAAGGCAGACGCGCTACTTACAAAAATGCTCCCGCACTGCTGAGCGTGTCTGGAGGAAATCTCACTCCAAAGCTGACTACAACCACTACAAGTTCATCCTCCATGCTTACACATCTGCCCCTCAGCTAGCTAAACAAACATACTTTTCTTCCCTCATTTCATCTTTTTCCTCCAACCCCAAATGACTTTTCTCCACCTTGCACGCCCTCCTCACCCCACCCACAACACCTCCCTCATCTGCCTTTAGTGCCCAAGAGCTTGCAGACTATTTCCAAAAAAAACCACAATCCATCCGCAACAACTTTCCAGTGCATGGTTTCCACGTTCCTCCTCCCTCTGCGATCAACCCCTCTGCCTCTCTTAGCTTCTTCTCCCCAACCACAGTGAACGAAGTTCACGCTCTACTGTCTTCTTCACGCCTCACTACGTGCCCTCTCAACTCCATTCCTTCATACCTAATTCCATCACTCTCCTCTAGCCTTACTCCTGCCCTCACTCACATCTTCAACTCCTCACTCTCTACTGGCATATTCCCATCCCCATTCAAACATGCACAGGTCACTCCCATCCTGCCTTGATCCAAATTCCCCTGCTAACTACCGCCCCATATCACTACTTCCAATAACATCTAAACTAATCTATGACCGTCTAACCCACTTTCTGTCCTCAAACTTCCTGCTTGACCCCCTGCAATCTGGTTTCCGCCCACAGCACTCGACTGAAACTGCTCTCACCAAGGTCGAAAATTACCTTCTATCTGCTAGAAACAATGGCCACTACTCTATCCTAATCTTACTTGACCTCTCTGCTGCTTTTGACACAGTCGACGACCCCCTCCTCTCTTGGGCTCCTGGATTAACTCATATCTTTCCGACAGATCCTTCTCTGTGTCTTTTGCTGGCGACTCCTCCTCTTCAATGCCTCTGTCTGTTGGAGTACCTCAGGGTTCTGTCCTGGGTCCTCTACTATTCTCCATCTATACTTCTTTACTTGGAAAACTTATCGACAGCTTTGGCTTCAAATACCACTTCTATGCAGATGACACACAAATCTATCTCTCCACCCCCAATCTCACCTCTCTGCGAGTCCCTCCACTGGCTAGCCCCCCAGCCATTGCAGAATTAAATTCAAAATACTAACTCTATCCTGCAAAGCTCTCACTAACTCCACTCCCCTCTCCCTATCCTCAGCAGCAAATATACTCCAGCCCGCCCTCTAAAATCCAACAATGACCTGCTCCTTGCATCTACACTTATCACTTTCTCCCGTGCCCGCCTACAAGAATTCTCTTGTGCAGCACCAACCCTCTGGAACGCTCTTTCCCTATGCTATCCGACTCTCGCCAACTCTATCCTCCTTCAAATGATCCCTAAAAACTTTTCTCTTCAGGGAAGCCTACCACTGACATAAACATCAAAACGTCTCTCTCACCCACTAACAACCCTTATCTCGCCCTACATTAACATGATTCACTACCACGTAGTCCTCACCTGCTGTTTCTCACCCCTCATCCACCTAGATTGTAAATTCCTACGGGAACAGGACCATCCATTCCTCTTGTATCTGTATGTATTGTGTTTGTTGTTATCTGTAAAATTTTCATCTTGTACAGCGCTGCGGAATCTGTCGGCGCTTTATAAATAAAGTATAATAATAATAATAATAATATACTGATTAATCCCAGTCCCATCACATAAGATTCTCTCTTGTATTATCTGCCGAGCTCTGAGTTAAGATTCTGTCTATTTTATTTATTTCCATAAAATGGCCACTTAAATCCAGCTTGTACCCACAGTGTGCTCCAGCCTTGTACGGTTTTATTTGGCTATTTTAAATGGTTTGTGGACTGACTTTGTTTTACTGTTTAAGTAAATCAGTATTGATAGAATGTTTTTTTATTATTGCCACATTAACCCTGTATTAATATGCATCATAAAGCTAAAAGGCCATATTTTCTCTCAGTGACATATGAGTGCGGCCCATGCACACATACATTTCTAATGAAGTGGTCCACTGCAGAAAAAACTTGCTCACCCCTGTACTAGTTCATAGTTCTCACCAACTAGTGAGTCCTCTACATGGCTCAGAAAGAAACCTAAAGGCATGCATAAATGTATAAATGTACCCATCATTTTAAGGATTCAACAGGTCACAAAACATCTCGCATTTCACTATTATTATTATTTATTGTTTTATATAGCGCCATCAAATTCCGTAGCGCTATACAATGGGTAGACAGGACATAACAAGTAGTATGTAACATAACAAATTGACTTACAGAGACAACAGTTGAGGAGGGCCCTGCTCAAACAAGCTTACAATCTAGATTTAGGGATTTAGGGTGTATTACACAATAGGTAAAAGGTAAAAGTGCCAATGTAAGGGATGGACCAGTCACACTAGTGTAAGTATTGCAGTAGAGGGACTAGGAGAGGTGAGCTAAGGGAATATGGAGGGTGTTTATGTGCAATATTATAAAAGCATCCTTAAAGAAGTGGGTCCTGAGGGATTTTTTGAAGTACCAAAGGCAGGTGGAGGGACGGATAGACCGGGGGAGGGCATTCCAGAGGATAGGGGCAGCCCTTGACAAATCTTGTAAGCGTGCATGAGAGCTAGAAATCAGAGAAGAGGATAGAAGGAGATAATTGGATGAGAGGAGAGACCAGTTAAGAGTGTATTTAGAGATGAGTGAGGAGATGTAGGCAGGGGAACTGCTGGGAAGGGCTTTTGAGGATTTTTTAATGAATCCTGAAGCGCACAGGCAGCCAGTGAAGAGACTGACAGAGGGGAGAGACACTAAAGCGATGGGAGAGGAAGATAACTATGGCAGCAGCATTCATGGTGGATTGTAGAAAGGTGAGACAGTTGAGAGGGAGACCAGCTAAGACAGAGTTACAGTAATCAAGACAGGAGATAATCAGGGCATGGACAAGAGCCTTAGTGGCATGCTGTGTTAGGAAGGGACAGATGCGGGCAATGTTTATAAGATGGAGGCAACAGTTTTTAGAGACAGACTGAATGTGGGGGGTGAACGAAAGGTTAGAATCAAGAGACACCAAGACAGCGTGCATGAGTAGACAGGGAAATGATGAGGGAAATTGTCATCAGCATACAGGTGGTATTGAAAGCCAAAGGATGAGTTCAGTATGCCAAGCGAGGAAGTGTTAAAGAGAGAACAGAATGGGTCATAGAACAGAGCCTTGGGGTACCCCAACTGAGAGAGGGATGGGAAGTGTTACTGGAGACACTGAAGGTACGATCAGAGAGTTAGGAAGTGAACCAGGAGAGAGCAGTGTCACGGAGGCTGAGATCATGAAGCATTTGAAGGAGAAGAGGGTGGTCCACAGTGTGAAAAGCAGCAGAAAGGTCCAGTAGGATTAGAATGGAGTATTGGCCCTTGGATTTAGCAGTGAGTAAGTACTATTTTATACTTCTTAAATGGTCGTAGTACGGGCGTTGTGTATATGATCGAATGAACCTGCGGAAAAAGATACATCGGTAAAACCTTTAGAGAATTTAGGAGCACATTAATTATGTTAGATACACGAGGGATACCGTACAGTTTCTCGTCATGTGAGACAATACCACAAGAGTAATGTATCTTGTCTGAGTTTTGTGGCAATTGAAAAGATCAAGCAATCACCTAGAAAAGGTGACATAAATGTGAAACTACTGTGGAGAGGGTGCTTTTGGATTTATAAGTTATAGACGCTCTCCCCCAATGGGCTAAATGGGGGGGGGCTTTTCTTTTACTTCATTCATTGAATAATGATTGAAAAGGATAAACAATATGATGGTCTAAAGGAGAGCAATTACTTTCAAGGGATCCATGTATAAAGTGGATATAGAGGCAAAGGTTATAATTGTTATATACAGATGATTGGGGCGCAGGTACATATAGGGAAGAGAAAAACAAATATATAGTGTAAATCTTATGGACACTGAAGAGTGTATGGAAATATGAATGCACTCACAAACGAACAGAATGCTTCAGGCCTCTCAAATGTTGTAAATAGTTGAATCTTTAATTGATCTTCATATAAGATCTAAAAAATAAAACTGGACATAGTGCAGTATCTTAAAAGCAAAAGTACTTCTTTAGATTGCACTCACAGTTTATCCATGCACGGAGTGCATTTAAAAGCAAATGAAGTCCACCAAAAGGGGGGGGGGGAGTCCCGTATGATATTTTCTTCGTAAATAAAATAATAAATAAATAATATAAATAATAATAAATCCGCTGTAGTCCTTCTGACGCGTTTCGCCGTGTGGCTTCCTCAAGAGAAGGATTTTCTGTGACAGAAAATCCTTCTCTTGAGGAAGCCACACGGCGAAACGCGTCAGAAGGACTACAGCGGATTTATTATTATTTATATTATTTATTGATTATTTGATTTACGAAGAAAACATCATAAGGGACTCCCCCCCCCCTTTTGGTGGACTTCATTTGCTTTTAAATGCACTCCGTGCATGGATAAACTGTGAGTGCAATCTAAAGAAGTACTTTTGCTTTTATTAAGATACTGCACTATGTCTAGTTTTATTTTTTAGATCTTATATGAAGATCAATTAAAGATTCAACTATTTACAACATTTGAGAGGCCTGAAGCATTCTGTTCGTTTGTGAGTGCATTCATATTTCCATACACTCTTCAGTGTCCATAAGATTTACACTATATATTTGTTTTTCTCTTCCCTATATGTACCTGCGCCCCAATCATCTGTATATATTCGTATTTGCACCCTAAGGAAGAGTGCTTTTTGGGTTGCTGCGGTCATTTGGGAAGTATATCATAATTTAATTATTATTTTTCACTTCTTTCACCACTTTTATTTTTATTTCACCCACGCACACGCGATATAGCATATCATTTTATGTTATAATTGTTAACCTTATGTGCGCATACCTACCCAGAATCCCTTGTGGCTGTGGCAGCACCATTAGATTTCTGAGGAAAAAACAAGCCTTCTGGCTTGTCTGGTGTCTGTAGATGAGTGTTTAATAATACTTCTACTACCCCATATATATACACATTATTTTTATTTATTTTATTTTTTTCACCTCGCCTTAAGTTTATTATTATTAAAATGAATACATTAATAAGCTTCTAATACCTTTGTGGTGGTGATATAAGTACTATTGGGGTGCATTCCTTCTGATTGTATTAAATTCATCTGATGGACTAGATTATATGTCTGTTGTATTTAGGTGTATAACTCAATGAACAATGTAAAATTGATGTGGTTAATGTTCAGGTTCAATATTAATAATGGGAATGGGATCTTGAGTCTTAATTAAGTAACACTTTGTGTAATAGGGTATGTGGGATTCATGGGGTAATTCCCACATTAAATTACCTGCTGTAAAGCCGTATGATGCTTAGCAGTGACTCTCTCTCTCTCCCTGAATGGGTTAATATTAAGAAGGAACGTCCCCGATATGCGTCCCCTCAACCTTACGTACGTTAGCAAACGTAAACTATAATTTCTTCTGAACGCTATCTTTAATTTAAAAATCACCTCTTGTTTAAAAGTGCCAGAGAAAAAGAATCATTTTACCCATGGAAAATTAAATAGTGCTTTTTTCAGCAGAAGACACTCCCTGCTCATTTTCCCTTTAAATGGTTTTTTTTCCTAGGATGCCAGTGGGATGCTCACTGATGTAGGCAGTACCACTGAGGGACATGCAGTGGCGTCGCTACAGGGGGGCAAGGGGGGGCAATTGCCCCCCCCCTAGGTTAATCCTTGCCACCCCTGTTGCCCCCCTGCCGAATTTGGATCCCGTCTTTCTTTTTTTTTTTTTTATTTCTTTTTTTAACGCGGAGGAGAGAGAGGGTGCGGCCCGAGTAAGATCGGCAGCCGAGGCAACCGATCTTACGCGGGCCGCACCTCGAGCCCTGCTACTTACCTGTGGGAGGGTCTTCTGTAGTGCATAGAGAAAGCGGAACCTAGCAGAGTTCACGTGACATCACATGACTCTGCTCCAGTCCCGCTTCCTCTGTGCTTTACCAGAGAACGCAGAGGGAGGCCGCACCCTCTGCTGAAGTCTGTGAGCGGCGTCCAGGAGCTGCAGTGCAGGTAAGGGGTGGGGAGGGAGTTTGAATGAGAATGTGTGATTGAGGGAATGAATCTGTGAATGAATGAATGAGTATATGAATGAATGAGTGTGTGTGTGATAGCATGGATGTGTAAGTGCTGGAACCTAGGCATGAGGGGACTTTGATTGCTGTTAGCAATCAAACTCCTATCATGCCAAGTCAGCCAGTACATGCTGAAACCTAGCTAGCTGCCCCCCTTGTCTATTGATGCTCCCAGCAGTATGGGGTCTGCCCATCACCTAACAGCAATCACAGTCCCATCATGCCTAGGTTTCAGCATTTACTGGTTGGATGTGTAAGTGCTGGAACCTAGGCATGATGGGACTTTGATTGCTGTTAGCAATCAAACTCCTATCATGCCAAGTCAGCCAGTACATGCTGAAACCTAGCTAGCTGCCCCCCTTGTCTATTGATGCTCCCAGCAGTATGGGGTCTGCCCATCACTTACAGCCACCCTGTACCAGCATACACTGGCTGACTTGGCATGATAGGAGTGTGATTGCTAACAGCAATTACAGTCCCATCATGCCTAGGTTCCAGCATTTACTGGTTGGATGTGTAAGTGCTGGAACCTAGGCATGATGGGACTTTGATTGCAGTTAGCAATCACACTCCTATCATGCCAAGTCAGCCAGTACATGCTGAAACCTAGCTAGCTGCCCCCTTGTGTATTGATGCTGCCAGCAGTATGGGGTCTGCACATCACTTAAAGCCACCCTGTACCAGCATGTACTGGCTGACTTGGCATGATAGGAGTGTGATTGCTAACAGCAATCACAGTCCCATCATGCCTAGGTTCCAGCATTTACTGGTTGGATGTGTAAGTGCTGAAACCTAGGCATGATGGGACTTTGATTGCTGTTAGCAATCACATTCCTATCATGCCAAGTCAGCCAGTACATGCTAAAACCTAGCTAGCTGCCCCCCTTGTGTATTGATGCTGCCAGCAGTATGGGGTCTACAAATCACTTACAGCCACCCTGTACCAGCATGTACTGGCTGACCTGGCATGATAGGAGTGTGATTGCTAACAGCAATCACAGCAAGCACAGTCCCATCATGCCTAGGTACCAGCATTTACTCGTTGCCTGGATATGATAGGAGTGTGATTGCTGTGTGGGCAGTGTGGACGGCAGGGCTGGCTTTGGGGTGTGCAACCTGTGATCTATGCCTGTAATTTAGGGGGTTTTAAATATACCTTTTAATGACATGTTTTTATGTGAATTCCAATTGATCTTTACCTGCAAAGCTGGGTTTTTGCGTTATTCTGTAGATCCATATCTATATATTTCCATACATTATTTATGCATACCAGCAAATACAGTGTTTGTATGTCTTACTCAGTTAATTAATACCTGCAATGCTGTTTCCATGTATTTATTTGATCTATACGTGCAATGCTACGTTTCATATACTATTGTATACCTGCAAATACAGGATTTGTATGTCTGATTCTGTTTACTTGATATATACCTTCAGTGCTGAGATCACAAGTGAATTTCAGTTGATCTAAACATGCAAAGCTTGGTTTGTGTGTTAATGTGTTGATCTATACCTGCTATCGGCAACTGGGGCTAATATAAATATATATATGGGCAGCAGGGGCAAAAACACTAAGGGGGTATAAACGACAATGCAGTGTAAAAAATCCATCCTGATGCAGACGTCTGTGACATGGATTGTGTCCTACTGTTTGTGTGTTTTTGGTTATCAGTGTAGCAGAGCCTGTCCTCGGGTGTGTGTGTATAGGTGTTGGTGTGGCAGAGCCTGTCCTAGTATGTGTTTGGGTGTTGGTGTGGCAGAGCCTGTCCTGGTGTGTGTGTTCAGTTGTCAGTGTGGCAGAGCCTGTCCTAGGGTGTGTGTTTGGGTGTCAGTGTGTCAGAGCCTGTCCTAGTATGTGTTTGGATGTGGGTGTGGAAGAGCCTGTCCTGATGTGTGTGTTCAGTTGTCAGTGTGGCAGAGCCTGTCCTGGTGTGTGTGGGTGTCTGTGTGGCAGGGCCTGTCCTGGTGTGTGTGTGTGTGTTTGCATGTGGCAAAGCCTGTCCTGATGTGTGTGGGTGTCTGTGTGGCAGAGCCTGTCCTGGTGTGTGTGTGTGTGTTTGGATGTGGGTGTGGCAGAGCCTGTCCTGATATGTGTGTTCAGTTGTCAGTGTGGCAGAGCCTGTCCTGGTGTGTGTGGGTGTCTGTGTGGCAGAGCCTGTCCTGGTGTGTGTGTGTGTGTTTGGATGTGGCAAAGCCTGCCATGATATGTGTGGGTGTCTGTGTGGCAGAGCCTGTCCTGGTGTGTGTGTATGTTTGGTTGTCGGTGTCGCAGAGCCTGTCCTGGTGTGTGTGTCTGAGTGTTGGTGTGACAGAGCCTGTGTTGGTGTGTGTGTCTGGGTGTCTGTGTGGCAGAGCCTGTCCTGGTGTGTGTGTTTGGTCATCTGTTCCTGGCACTTAACTTACAGTAGGAATTATTTAATTTATATTTATGCAGAGATAAAATGGCCTCCTGAAGTTGTAGTGACTTCAGGGGACAAAACGTTCAAGGCCCTGAAATCATTTAGTGGAAAAGTTATTTATTGTGTTATAATATTTATTTCAAGGATTAGTCGCACTCAATTGTGGCTTCAGGCTTCCCATGTTGAATGATCAAGTATTATTTTAGCCCAATAACAAAAGTATAATTCCATAGCACATTACTTTTGGAAATTATGCACCCCCAGTTTGACTGTGATATCTTGTGTGCCCCCCCTATATATTGTTTCTAGAGTCGCCACTGGGGACATGAGTGGGCATTCCTGACTGCATCATGCAAGGGTAGGCTCCGGGTTTCTGGAGTCCACAAGTTCCTAGGTATGCAACTGCTACCTTTGCAGCAGCAATTTTTCACTATTTTTTTTTTTTACTATCCCAAGAGTTTTTTTTCTTTTTTACGTGTATTTGCTCCTAGATAGCATTGTTTGTAAGCATTCTTATGATTCCTGCCAGTTTATATTTATATTCCCATTGTTCTGGTTTGTTATAGACTTGTGCATTTGTCTTCGGGCGAACATGAAAACGAACACGAAGAGTGCGTTTTCGTGTTCTTTCGGAAGACATGAAGAAGAGAAGACACACAACACAAAGAATCTTCGTGATTGACTTTGTCTTAATCTACTAATCTCCCTGGTCCCTTCCCCATCTAGCCCACCTTATCTTCGCGGCATCGCGGGAGTTGATTGAAGCGGAAATCCGTAGGTTTGCCGTCAGGGGATACAGGGCAGTGCGAGTGAGCCTATTGGTTGCCTACAGAGACCTCCTCTGGCATCAACCAATTGGTTGGCAGATGAGCCCCCTGCTGGCGACCAATAGAGTTGCTCATACGGACATTTATGCGCCAGAGCTGCTGCGGTGCGCAGTAACCCCGTATTAAAAAAACGGAAAAAATGAACACGAAGAATGTCCACGAATAGTCGCCCAAAGAGAAGACAGGAAAGGGGCGAATATACGCGGAATACGAAATTTTTTTTTGCCGAAGATGAGCACGAAGATGAACACGAAGAGCCCCCTGGTGCCCAAGTCTAGTTTTTTATCTTACTTCAGTACATAGCCAGTCACTATAGACTCCATATGTATTATTAGATTACATTTTAACAACGAACTCACAGAGCTTGCTCACGTGAGTTGCTTCTGCTTAGAGATAGTTTCTTTCGAAGTAGGCCGTTTTAAGTAGGAGTTAAAAAAGAAAACAGGAATTTAAAAAAGAAAAGGAGATTAGACAAGGTAGTGTTATATGTTATATGTAATATATATATATATATATAGATTGTGACAAACCCTGTAGCACGAGGGCTGTGTGTGTCACATTTAGGGGTCCTAAGCACAGTCCTCTAGGGCAATCAGAGTCGGGAACACCAGCTTGTAACAAAACAGCTCTTTATTTTTAATCGTTTAAACCCCCAAAACTAAATCATAAAAAGAAAACCTAGCTCCCAATTGGAGCCCTCTCTAACTAAACTATGCTGGTCCAGACTGACCTGCCTAATTACCCACTAACTTGACCTCCCAGCCAGACCCAGCTAAGCCATGCTCTGGAATACCTCCCCCAGACCGCACACAAAAGGTCCAGGTATTGCCTCACTTGTCTCAGGGGTGGTCTTCTTCAGGGCCTCTCCTTGCCCTGGGAACGCAGGGAACCTCCTCTTTCCCCAACAGTCTCTCTGAATATCAGGCTCCAGGGGTTTTTAATGCCCAGCACCTGTGCCTGATGCCGGCCCCATAAGAATCCTGGACCTGATCCTGCAGACTTCTAGCCTCCTGGAAAAGCCGGCATGGAATTTCCACAGAATAGGGAATGGAGCATTGGCTCACCCTGCTCTCCAGTTGCTCCACCCCAGGGACCCATATTTACGTTTTGGATAGCACCTGTTCCCAAATGCCGAAATAAGCATCTCCCTGGGGTTTACACTGTCACAATATATATTTATTCGGACTATTTTTGTTTAACTGTTAATTTTTTTATTTCTTGTTATTTATTAATTTATTTATTTTTCTCCTATGCTTGTTGATTCTGTATGTGGTTATGGGAGTTAACAAGATTGATGGTCTGGCTCAGTGCACATCTTGCTCCATGTATGCATGCCTGGATGAATCCGCCCAGGGTCCTCCCAAGATCAGAGGAGGTATGTAATGATAAAAATTCACATAAAAGAGACTCATGGTAATATTAAATGTATGCTTACTAATACAAGGAGCCTAAATAAAATGGGGGAACTAGAAGCAATAGGCAATAGGGCTGCAACAACAAATCAATAAAATCGATAATAATCGATAATGAAAATTTTTGCCAATGAATTTCGTTATCGATTAGTTGAATCGATTTTTATCGATTATAAAATGAGTGTTTTTTCAGAGCAAATGCTCTGAAAAATACCCCTTGTTTTATAATCCATTTCAGTGTGACTCACAGCAGTTACTACTTACCAGTCCCTCCCTGCAGTCACTGATGATTGGCCCCACCCCTTCCTTCTCCCAGTCCCTCCCTGCAGTCACACTGATTGGCCCCGCTCATTTCCTATAGCGTCCACATGCCCCAGCAATTCATCTAACTGTGAGTAAAAAGTTAATATTTGGGTTATTGAAAGTTAGTGGAGGTGTGGGTTAAATTAGGGGCAGTTATTATTAATGGGGTGTTTAGGGTTAAGTTAGGGGCAGTTATGGTTGATGGGGTGTTTAGGGTAAATTTAGGGGAAGTTATGGTTGATGGGGTGTTTAGGGTTAATTTAGGGGCAGTTATGGTTGATGGGGTGTTAAGGGTTAATTTAGGGGCAGTTATGGTTGATGGGGTGTTATAGTTAATGGGGTGTTTAGGGTTAATTTAGGGGCAGCTATGGTTAATTGGGTCTTCAGGGTTGAGTTAATTTAGGGGCAGTTATGGTTAATGGGGTGTTTAGGGTTAATTTAGGGGCCGTTATGGTTAATGGGGTCTTCAGGGTTAACTTAGGGGCCCTGTTATGGTTGGGGTCGTTGTGGTCAATTTAGGGGCAGTTATGGTTGATGGGGTCTTTAGGGTTAATTTAATGCTGAGGACTGAGGGTTAATTTAATTAATTTAATAAAGTTAACTTAAGGTGCAGTTAGAGGTAAAGGGCGTCAAACTAACGGGAATTTAAATCCTGGGGCAGTGAAGATTAACACTGTATTTATTTATAAAAGTATTGTGTCAGTGTGCTGCGAACAATTATGTGAACGAGTCTGTGAACGATTCTCTGAACCAGTCTCTGAACGATTCTCTGACCGAGTCTCTGAATCTATGAGTCATAGTCCCTCTGAACGAGTCTGTGAATCTATGAGCTGTAACCTGATCACTAGTGCAAACTTCACTTGTCCCACCCAGGGAAACAGTAATGGAGCGGAGTCATGTGAGGTGACGTACATTCACTTGACTCTGCTGGGTTCCTAGGGTAGATAGTGGGGAGGGGAGGTGGATAGGGTAGCTAGTGGGGAGGGGAGGTGGATAGGGTAGCTAGTGGGGAGGGGATAGGGTAGGTAGGGGAGAGGGTAGATAGTGGGGAGGGGTGGGGGAGAGGGTAGATAGTGGGTAGGGGTGGGGGAGAGGGTAGATAGTGGGTAGGGGGAGAGGTTAGATAGTGGGTAGAGGAGGGAGCGGGGGTAGAAAGTGATAATTGACGCAGTGGGGGTAGATAGAAAGGGGTAGAGGGTAGAAAATGTGTAAGGGAAGGAGAGGGGGTAGATAGTGAGAAAGAGGGTAGTAAGAATATTGAAAGTGCAAAAGAGTGAGTATGAATTAATGTGTGGATGAATTGTCTGAATGAGGGAGAGAATTAATGAATTTGTGTGAATGTGTGAGAGAATACAGTGAGTGACTGTAAAAGTGTTTGTGTGTATCAGGTGTATAATTGTGGAAAGGCAAAAATGGAACAAGCAGGGTGTTGGAGCCATGGGGACCAAGATGGCACAGTCAGGGTGTTTATGGGACAAAGATGGCACAGGCCGGGCTGTTTGGGGACAAAATTGACTCGTGCTGGGCTGTTTGGGGCATGTCCTATATGTATAATTTGGGTTGGCTTTGGGATGAGCAGCCTGTGATCTATGCCTGTAATTTAGGGTTTGTATCTATACCTTTAATGCTGAGTTTTTATGTGAATTCCAATTGATCTATATCCGCAAAGTTGGGTTTTTTGGCTATTCTGTAGATCCATATCTGCTATGCTATTTATTTATTTGATCTATACCTTCAGTACGGAGTTCACAAGTGAATTTCAATTGATCTATACATGCAAAGCTGGGTTTGTGTGTTAATGTGTTGATCTATAGCTGCTATCGACATCAGGGTCTAATATTTATATATATATTGGCCGCATAGGCTAATATTAATATATATGGGCAGCGAGGTTTAATATTAATACATATCGGCAGCAGGATCTAATATTAAAGAAACTGCCAGTTCAGCTGTTATTTCAAAATCATATTTCAAGAGATAAATACTTATTATATAGTTAAAAAATGCATGTCTAATTTGTATATGTGATGGGGGCATCACATAAAAAAATAATAAAGGGAGGGGCTTACTGGGGGCATTAATACAAATAGTGCTGGCTGGCGGCGATCATACAATGGTCTGGGGGCAACACATTAATCTATACTAAAAAGGTGCTGGCTGAGGCATCAATACACAAGGGACAAAAACACTAAGGGGGGTATCAATGACAATGCAGTGTGGAAAATCCATCCTGGTGTAGATGTCTGTGTCGTAGATTGTGTCCTGCTGTTTGTGTGTTTTTGGTTATCAGTATAGCAGAGCCTGTCCAGGTGTGTGTATGGGTGTTGGTGTGGCAGAACCTGTCCTTTTGTGTGTGTCAGTGTCTGTCCTGGTGTGTGTGTGTATGGGTGTTGGTGTGACCGAGCCTGTCCTGGTGTGTGTTTGGATGTCGGTGTGGCAGAGCCTGTCCTGGTGTGTGTGTCTGGGTGTTGATGTGGCAGAACCTGTCCTGGTGTGTGTGTTTGGATGTCGGTGTGGCAGAGCCTGTCCTGGAGTGTGTGTTTGGGTGTCGGTGTGGCAGAGCCTCTCCTGGTGTGTGTGTCTGGGTGTTGGTGTGGCAGAACCTGTCCTGGTGTGTGTGTTTGGATGTCGGTGTGGCAGAGCCTGTCCTGGTGTGTGTGTCTGGGTGTTGGTGTGGCAGAGCCTGTCCTGGTGTGTGTGTGTTTGGGTGTCAGTGTGGCAGAGCCTGTCCTGGAGTGTGTGTTTGGGTGTCGGTGTGGCAGAGCCTCTCCTGGTGTGTGTCTGAGTGTCGGTGTGACAGAGCCTCTCCTGGTGTGTGTGTCTGGGTGTCGGTGTGGAAAAGCCTGTCCTGGTGTGTGTTTGGGTGTCGGTGTGGCAGAGCCTGTCCTTGTTTGTGTGTCTGGGTGTCGGCGTGACAGAGCCTGTGTTGGTGTGTGTGTTTGGTTTTCTGTTTCCTGGCACTTAATTTACAGTAGGCACTATTTCATTTGTACTTATTCAGAGATGAAATGCCCTCCTGAATTTGTAGTGATTTCAGGGGACAAAACATTCAAGGCCCTGAAATCATTTAGTGGAAAAGATAAGGTATTGTGTTATTTACTCTATAATATTTATTTCAATGATAAGTCGCACTAAATTGTGGCTTCAGGCTTCCCATGTGGAATGACCAAGTATTATGTATGTATATGTATATATATATGTTTTTTTTCATAAAAATGGGCTGCTCAGTCTTAAATTCCCAGGCCTATTTTGTGTCCCAGTCCGGGCCTGCTTCTCTCCATTTGTTTACACAGCAATTTGAAGTTTTCCAATCATTGCAGGAGGGATACTTAAAAAAGGGACACAATTAGATATTAAAGGGACATATAAGCAACCAAAATCTTATGATAGTGCAAAATACATATATATTGAATAAATTAAATGTATAAAACAATGTTAAATATTGTATACAAAAATCTATTTCAATTAAATATTCAATACATAACTATATTAACCCTTTAATTAACCCCTTCAATCCCAGAGGTTTTTGGTACCTCAAAGCCCAGAGCAATTTTGCCATTTTTGGGGTATGTCGGTTTAGCGATGATTCTCTTTTCCTGTGAATAGTGTACCCATATAAACTATATATTGTTTTTTCAAGGAGACATAGAGCTTTTGTTTGATACCATAGTTGAATGATTAGCTGAAAATTTAGAATGAGAAATTATTAGGGATATTAATGAGACAAAATAGGTAAAAACAATATTTTATCACACACGCAAAATAACGACGCTACCAAATATTGTAGTACCACATCCACAATATGAATTTAAGGAGATACCCTATATTTTATCTCCGATCCTAAATCCTTTCAGATCGCCAAAAATTATAATTCAAATTAGATATATATCACCACGATAGTCAATCAAAAATATTATTTATTGTAAACACAATTTATAAAATATCTATACGAGTCACACAGTGCATAATATAAAACACAAAATTCTTAAAACATGTCAAATTGGATCAGTTCCAAATACAGTATATTATCGATATTATCAATATAAATTACTACTTTATGAGTCTAACACACAATTAATTTCCAGTCCACTCAGCAACCAACAACAATAATAATCAGGGCAGCAATAAAATATCACTTACTCTATCTATATATTAGTTTTACTAATATGACATTAAAAATAATTTAATAATGTCTAAGAGTATAAGTGAAGTTCCTAATAGATGCAAATAATGTCAAACTTCATCTATAGGTGAAAATACCTTTTCATTATTGTCATTATCACGGGTCATAAGCTGCAGTCTCACAAGCCGTCATATACAATAATGCCAAATACTTGCTATTTCCCAGAAAAAAGGGAATTCTATATGAAGAAGACAAAATTCACCTCTATTCAGAATAATAAAACAATTATAATTGCCACCACTTGTTGCTGTGGTCCAACTGGTCCTTGTAGAAGTTAACCCAGGTTCAGTGGCAAGAAATTAAGTGGGAAGAAATATAACTTTCTAAAAGTTATATATGTTAGGACTCAAAGTAACTCTAAGAGTAAAAATTATGGTGTCAGGATCTTAAGATTCCAATTCTCTGGGGTAAATTTAAATGAGTCCGTCAGGGTCTGTCTGTTTTCAGGGTGCCTTTGTTTCAGGGTCAGTTTTTCAGGGTGAGTTTTAGGGTGAGTCTCTTAAGGTGAGTTCCTAAATTATTAAAGACATAAGCTTTTAAAGACAGGGCTTATTATCATAGCCTCCACCTCTTGATTGGAATTATCCAATCATAACGGTGGGTTTTAGCCATTATAATTAGGACTTCTACTCATATTTACACCGTTGTAATTTCTTAATTTACCTGCGAGAGACGCTCTGGTCTAAGGAATAACTTAAGACCATTACATATGCGTTTGGAATTCATCCATGGTCACCCTTATCTTTAGATGTTACCTCCTAGATAGTAAATCAGGTCTTTGTAGTCACCCATATGTCCAGACGTTGCCTCCTAGGTAGTAAATTAGGTTTTGGTGGTCTTACGACGTATCCCCCATTCCAATTTACATTCCTAAGGATATGCAGTGTCTACTCCTTAACTTTCTCATGGAAGATAGTCTTAATTGGATCATATATACTGAAACATCTATATACATGAACGCTTCTTTGTTCTCAATTTTAGAGGGAACAAGGACAAAAAGAAATAATCACTATATGATTAAGTAAAATAAAATGGCTTTGACTCCATTTTGTGCTCATGTAAATTACAGAATATATAGAATACATGTTTTCCATCATAAAATATCTGACAAAATTTAGTAAAAGCTAGCGAAGATTAGAAAAATAAACTATTTTTTTTTTACATTTTCCCTCTGAATCCTCACAAAATTAGGTAAAGTGATGGAAACTTCCCTCCAAGTTTATTAATTCAGGTGTCCTGATTTCAGAAATACCTAATTTATATAGATTTTCCAGACTTTCCCAGCAACAGGGAGCATACTATAAGGTGTACAATTTTGTATAATTTTTATGCCTATGGCTTAACGGGTTTGGGGGTTGTGAACGGGGGCAGGAGGGTTATACTGGCTAGATGTTATGCTAGGGCAATGGGAAGTAAGGTTTTTTAATAAATTTTTTATTATCTTTTTTATATATTTTTTTTGAATTTTTTTTTTAATTTTAATTTTTTTATATTTTTTTTTATTTTTTATATATTATTTTTTACACAGAATGGTTAGAGGTCCTCCTAGGGACCTCCTGAACATGCCAGTGATGTCACAATGACATCACAGCTCACATTATAATTTTTTTTGTATTATTTATATTATTATTTTAATGATTTATTTAATATTATTTTTTAAATGAATTAACTTTTTTTTTTCTGCCTTTCTCTTTCAGGACGGGAGGGGGAGTGAGAAAGATGGTTTCTCACTCCCCTCCCCGCGATCCCCCTGCACCGATCACACTGTGATCTCTATGTAGGGCCTCACAGACCTGCATAGAGATCGCAGCGTCTCTGTGCCTCATGGGAGGGCAGGATATCCCCGCAGGGGATATCCTGTCCTCCGATGACCTTCCGGGTTACGTCAGCAGTGATCGGGCACTTTCAACTGTAACAGCTTACCGGCTTTCATGCCGGAAGCTGTTACGGGAGATCGGGCAGCAGAAAGCCGGCGATGCCGGCTTCTGCTGCCAGGGGGGAGTCCAGGCTGTCAAACGACGCTGCACAAAGGTACGTCCATAGGGGTTTCTTAGTGGGCGTTTTTTGGACATCCCGGTACGTCTATAGGGGAATGAAGGGGTTAAGGAAGAATGGCTTCAGATATTTTTGATCATATCATCTAATTTCCTATAAATAAAAAAAAATGATGAGAAATTGAAGTATTTAACGCATTTAAATTTAAAAAAAAAAAAACTAAAAAGATTCTACTATTTGCCCTGAGTTTAGAAATACACAGTGTTTATTTTTTATTTTTTGCACCTTTGTCCAGACTGGTCACAGTACGTATTGGGGTGGGTTTTTCGGTATCACTGAGTGCCTTGCTATCGAGGCATTTCAGCGACACCATTGTGATGGATTCACTCCTTTCCACCCATGTAATTTCTTAAGAAGAGGTTATTCTCCACCCTAAGTGATAATTTACCAAATCTCAATTTTATACATGTGATGTCTCACATTCAATAAATGAAGTTGTGAACACAATTATAAGGACTGAGAATTAAATCATAGTAATTACTTATTTATTAAATATCACAAAAATTACATAAATCCAAACTTAAGAATATAATATAGAATGTCTGTTAAACATACATCCCAACATTTCAAAATGTGAAAGAGGGACAATTTTTTTAGATCACTCTGGCGCTACTTTACAGTGTCACGCTTGCATCGCCACTTAAACACACTCCATTTTTGTCAGCACCGTCATGCAAATTAAAAATAACCAACACATTGATTTGAATTCCCATGAGGCTCAGCCAGACATACTACTTCCATGATGCTGGCTGAGCATCAAGGGAAGTGCAGTTAACAGTAGATAAAGCTGCAGATGTACGCTGTGAACTACAATTCCCACTACGGAATTTGATGGCGCTATATAAAACAATAAATAATAATAAAAATAATAATGTTCAGCCAGGCAGGTGTCCACCATGACTAGGCATCATGGGAGTTGTAATCCACAACTAACACCTATAACATCATCTGCAGTTAACTACAGTTCCCATGAGGCTCCGCCAGACATACTGCTTCCATGATGCTAGCTGAGCATCATGGGAAGTGCAGTCAACAGTAAAGATGCAGATGTTTTTAAGTGTGAGCTACAATTAACATTATTATCAGCCAGCCAGGTATGGCTTTCCTGCACACCATCAAAGATCCAGAAACCACATCCTCCAATCTGCAACCTCCATACCAGAATTTCCAAGATGTGTTTTAAGAGGTATGCTGAACAACTTCCTCCCCACAGAACTTACAATTATCCTATTGACCTCCTTCCAGGAGCAGCTATACCTTTTTGGAAGAATTTATTCTCAGCATTTTAAGGAATATCTGCAAAAAGGTTTTATTCGTCCATCCACATGTCCTGAACCGGTATTTTTTTTGAGGAAAAGAAGGATGGGGGCTTGAGGCCTTGCATAGATTATCCAGAACTGAACAAGATTACCATCAAGAACCCTTATCTCTGAACTACTAGACCGGGTACGATCAGCAACAATATTTCTAAGCTGGATCTCAAGGAGATGATTGGAAGACCGCCCTTAGGACACAATATGGCCATTTGGCCTCTGCAATGCCCCTGCTACCTTTCAGCATTTCCTAAGCTATATTTTCCGAGACGTTCTTGATCTCTGCATGGTAGTATATGTGGATGATATCCTGATCTTCTCTTCCACCCTGGCAGAACACAGAGGATATAGGGGCTCCAGTTAGATCTATGAGGCTGTCGTATAGTCTACTGGGTGGTAATTGATCAGCTCTTTGTTTGTCAAATACATCATAGAACTCAGCATAAGGTAGCAAAATAGGGTACCTCTTGTCAGGTGTATCTGCATCTTTTGTCAAAAATAGGGGTTGGGACACTTAAGACACTTGGTTTGAGTCTCTAGATGACATAGAAACATAGAAACATAGAAAGTGACGGCAGATAAGAGCCAGAAGGCCCATCCAGTCTGCCCAACCTCTGAGTACTCTCCTTTAGTACTTGCCCTTATCCTATATCTAGCTTGGCATTATGCCTATCCCATGCTTGCTTAAATGACTTTACTGTATTAACATCTACCACTTCCACTGGGAGGCTATTCCATGCGTCCACTACCCTTTCCGTAAAGTAATATTTTCTGATGTTACCATTAAACCTTTGCCCCTCTAGTTTATGCTTGTGTCCTCTTGTTGCGGTTTTATTTCTTCTTTTAAATAAACTTTCTTCCTTTACTTTGTTGATTCCCTTTAAGTATTTAAATGTTTCTATCATATCCCCCCTGTCCCGTCTTTTTTCCAGGCTATATAGGTTAAGATCCTTTAACCTGTCCTGGTAAGGTTTATTTTGTAATCCATAAACCATTTTAGTAGCCCTTCTCTGCACTTTCTCCAATATATCTATATCCTTCTGGAGATATGGTCTCCAGTACTGTACACAATACTCCAAGTGAGGTCTCACCAGTGATCTGTACAGCGGCATGAGCACTTCCCTCTTCCTACAGCTAATACCTCTCCCTATACAACCAAGCATTCTGCTAGCATTACCTGCTGCTCTACTGCATTGTCTACCTACCTTTAAATCCTCAGAAATAATTACCCCTAAATCCCTTTCCTCACACGTTGAGGTTAGGACAGTACCAAATAGTCTATACTCTGCCCTTGGGTTTTTATGCCCCAGGTGCATTACTTTGCATTTATCCACGTTAAATGCCAATTGCCACAGCTCTGACCATTTTTCCAGCTTACCTAGATCGTTTGCCATTTGGCTTCTTCCTCCAGGAACATCAACCCTGTTGCAAATTTTTGTGTCGTCAGCAAATAAACATACCTTTCCATCAACACCATCTGCAATATCACTAATGAAAACATTAAAGAGAATGGGTCCAAGTACAGATCCCTGAGGTATCCCACTGGTAACAAGACCTTGTTCTGAATATACGCCATTGACTACAACCCTCTGTTTTCTGTCACTCAGCCACTCCTTAATCCATTCAACAACATTGGGATCTAAACCCAGAGATTGCAGTTTATTTATGACAGGTTCCTATGCAAACTTGTAATGGTTCTGTCACAGCTAGATTAAAGCTAACACAGTATTCCACAATAAGAATATCATACCAATAATCAAACGCTGTGGTGATAGTGTGATGATCTGGGGCTGCTTCAGGATCTTGGGGCTGCTTCAAGACCTGGGGCATAATTGCTAGAACTATCAAATGTGCTCTCTACCAGAAAATCCTGCAGGCGTTTTTTTCTGTCCCCCCCCCCCCCAAAGTCATTTTTGTTTTGTTTTCTTTCCAAGAAAAACTGAAGCAAAGTAGAGTGTGGAACATCTTCTTTTAACATGATATATAATATGTTTATGGCAATGAAACTATATTACATAAAGACCTTTATGAAAGATGCAATGTGTCCACATCTGACCGGTAAAAATAATGTTACTTAACTTTTTCTTTTGCACTTGGTACTAAGGTGTAAATCTCCTAGGCCAATTCATGTAGGAGGATTAGAGGAGATCTTTTGTTTTTTGTGTTGATGTTTTTTTCATTTATTTTGTTGCATTTGAGGGAAAGGGGGGGTACCCTTTCTCATGTATAGTTGAAATATTCTTAACATATACAGACCTTGTTAAATTTGCAACAAAAAACCCCAAAGTTTTGGCCTTCATGAAAATGATTTGCTGTTGAGGCCTCATGACGTAGGACGCATGTTTGGAGGTGTGGCTAGACGATGTGGAGGGACTATGAGTGGATATGAGCAGAAGAGAGCTCAGAAACTACAAGCAGCAAGTTACATAACGCCGTCTATAGGTCTCCTCCTCCGAACGCCTCCTTCCTCTTCATCCCGCTACGTACAGCCTTCTTTTAGGTTGCTCGACTTGCCTAGGGAGGGCTGTAGCGGAGGTCCTGACAGGGGAGGCTGGAGAGCAACCAGAGGAGAGTGGAGTTGCATTCTCGATCTTGAAGAGACATCGGGGGCCATATTTTTGAGCTGCATTGGAACCCGGAAATTTAGTTGGAAACCTTTGCAATAATTTGAACATTTCGTCCTGAAGGAAGAGTACAGAGCAGTTAGTAGTCGTTATTAACAACATAGCCTTCTACGCAGTGGCTCTTCTGATCCCCCTATTAATGTTAGGACCGATTTTATACCAGTCACTCCAACAATGTTATACTCTTAAGTTATATAAATATAAAAATCGAAAATATTTAAAGTATATATGTGGGGACGCTTAAAAGTATACCTTATATTACTTTGCATTGTTACAGCATAAGCTTAGGCTACGTATAAAATGTAGCCACATTTAAATTAACTCAACCAAACCTCTCAATACAGGCTTTGTGTCTAGTGTCAACCACTCACTAAGGAGATCTATACCTGCTCTGGAATTATTTAAACATGTACTATTGACTATCTTGCACAGCATTCCCATTGCGGTATTAGAGTGGGACCCTGAAGACAGTCCCATAGACTTACGCTTTCTCCCTATAAATTGTTATAGCTTTATTGAGTGGGGGACATCAGACGGCTGTTGAGCTTGCAGATTTATATATTTGACCAACTCAGACCAACTCAGACCGACTGAATAATACTCCTGAATACCCCTTAAATGCCTTCCAAAAAAGATAGGGAGAGAGTAAGGGACAAGGAAAGAGATAAAGAAAATGCTCAAAACCTTAAGACAATGAGTGGAATAAGTGGATATTACTCACCCAAAACCAGAAACAGAGTAAGGAAATCACTTCCAGGTATGATGGCAACCCCTGAGAGAATTAACTTAGAAGCCGGTTCAAATGGTCCTGTGGAACCCTTATTTAATGTCACCCTAGCGCGAGCACTGGAGAACCTCCGGGAACAAATTCGAAATCAAGGATTATTTGACTAAACTGAAGCAGGAGATTCAATTAATCGGAAAATATGGGTAAACTTACTAGCGAGTCACAGTATTTGAAAGAAGATATAAACAAGATGGAATTCAAATTGGCAGACCTGGAAGACCAGTTAAGAAGGAGAAATCTACGTATTAGGGGAATTCCGGAGACTATTACCAATGATCAATTGGATACATTCTGTAAGAAATGGGTCTCCACAGTGATAAATGAGATAAACTGGGAAGTTTTGACTGTATCCATTACCCAGACCAAGAGGCCTAAACGCTATGGATTAACCAAGGGACTTAATTATCTATTTTAGGGTAAATCAATGTTTATTGAAATTTTTTCAAATATGTGGGATACAGAAAAGAAAGGGGAGGGGAGCAAACAAACCGTGACATCCCAGTTGGTACACATCAGAACAATATCACTCCAACAGCCCACCCCCCGACAGTGGCCCGCATAGCGACAAGATAACAGCAGGAGACCCTTGACCGACACATGTCTTAAGCAGCACGCCCAAGAGAGGGGTGCGGAGCCCAAAGGTTGCTAACTTCAGCTCTGAATGGCCTCGGTGGCCTTAAGCGCTAGATGAGCGCAACTACCGGCGTAGAGGCGCCAGGGATGAAGCAGCCTGTCAAGGGGAAACCCTGCACGGGCATACTGCCCACGTAACAGCAGAGAAGAGAACGGGGGGTCGAGCGGGTAGAGTCAAGAGCGGCACGCGATGGAAGTCAGGCGCAGGGGAAGAGGGAGAAGAAGAAAAAAAAAAAAAAAAAAAAAAAAAAAAAAAAAAAAAAAAAAGGGGGAACAAAGGGGGGGGGGGGGCAAGAGGAGGGGAGAGGACTGGGGATGTGGACCAGAGCGCTACAATATCGTCGGGCAGAGGGCCAAGACAGAAGGGCTACAGATTAGTCCGCAGACACCTGGGACAGCAAGGAACGGGCGCGGGGACCAGAGGCATAGGCCAGCCAGTGGAACCAAGTGCGTTGTTAATTATCTATTTTAACCCCTTGGCTGCTAAGCCATTTCCCACCTGGGTGCTAAGATGGTTTTCGGCATTTTGGTGCATCTCACGTTTAAACATGTTTAGAAGTAAATTTCTTGGGAATAAACTATACAAACCATATATTGTTTTTTCAGCATACCCAGCAAGTTCCTATGTTTCCCTTTTTCATATGTGTATGTCTCATTAGGTTTGCAAAATAAAGCCAAAAATGTGGAAAAAAAAGTGTATTTCTTCACTTCTGACTCAATAAAAACTAGTTTGTAATTTTATTTTTCTAAACTCTAATATCAAACCCTGTGTTGTCAAATATTTGTAGTAGGTAACCGGTCTAAAATAAACAGAAATTGAGAACAGTAGACTGTGTTTTTCTAATATTTTATTGCTAAAAGTTCAATTTACTAGACTATCACAAAAGACATCTTTAAATTTAATGCATGGCTGTCGTTAATTAAACAGCTCTAGCTGCCTGGGATGTCAAAATATGCCAACAAAACTATATACCGTATTTTTCGCTCCATAAGACGCAGTTTTTTTCCTCCCAAAGTAGGATGAAAAATCAGCCGCGTCTTATGGAGCGAAGATGCAGGCAGGGAGGGGGGGGCAACGATATACCGTATTTATCGGCGTATAACACGCACTTTTTTAACTAAAATCCGGAGCTTAAACCCTACCTGCGTGTTATACGCCGATAAATCCGGGGTCGCAACTGAGGCAGGCGGCGGCGGCGGCCGCCAGCAGAGGAGTCCTGGATTTCTGCCAGTCAGGGGGGCCCAAGGGGTGCCGAGCGGTTGCTGAAGACAACCGCTCGGCAACTCTCGGGCCCCCCTGCCTGACAGATATACAGGAATCCTTTGCTGGCGGCCGCCACCGCCGCCGCCGCCACCGCCGCCTGCCTCAGCGCTTCAACTCCTGTGTTGGAAGCGTTTGTCTCGGGTGCCGGCGCTTTACGCTGGGCGCTCAGCAGTGAAGCGCCGGCACCCGAGACAAACGCCTCACGCTTCCAACACAGGAGTTTAAGGTAAGTGACCGGGGCGGGGGGGGGGGGATCCTGAGAAGGGGGGGTTAGGGAGTTAGAGGGGAGATCCTGAGAAGGGGGGGTTAGGGAGTTAGAGGGGAGATCCTGAGAAGGGGGGGTTAGGGAGTTAGAGGGGAGATACTGAGAAGGGGGGTTAGGGAGGGAGGTCTTACTGTGTGTGTGTGTGTCTTACTGTGTTTGTGTGTGTGTGTCTTACTGTGTGTGTGTGTGTGTGTCTTACTGTGTGTGTGTGTGTCTTACTGTGTGTGTGTGTATCTTACTGTGTCTGTGTGTGTCTCACTGTGTCTGTGTGTGTCTTACTGTGTTCATAGCTTATTCAGTTATTGTAATAAATATTTTAGCCCATTTTTTAGCTCAAAATATTTTTTCCTTTTTTTTCTCCTCTAAAATCTAGGTGCGTCTTATCAGCAGGTGCGTCTTATAGAGCGAAAAATACGGTATTTTTAGAAACTACACCCCCAGCTGCAGCAAATAAATAAAAAATAAGAAAAATACTTAAAAGCGACGACAAGATCATTTATGTCTTGCGCACTTCAGTCTTGTGCTACTAATACATGCAGCCCTTCATTTGATGCGCCAAGGTGTGTAGTTTCTGCAAATGTATACTTTATGTACCATAACTTCCCAGCTGTCTAAAGCTGTCTAATTGCAGGCATCACCCCTAAATGTTTTAAGACAATTTTTTAACAAGACTTTCAAATCTGCTACTTAAAGTGGTCTAGACATCTGGTACATAAAGTACACATTTCAAGAAACTACACCCCTTGGAGCCTCAAATGTGGGGCTATATGTATTTCTAGGACAAAAGTTGAGTGCACAAATAACGATGGAATATGTCGCTTTGGCTAGAAAATATGTTTTTTCTAACCATAGCGACATGTTCATTTGTGTCTTGCGCACTCCATGTTTGTACTAGAAACACATGCAGCCCCTCATTTGATGCGCCATAATTTAACTTCCTACGTGAGCAGTAATGCTACGGCAAGGCTTCAAACCTAATTACTGACCATTCACATGCCTTTCATATCTCCATTCACTCGCAGAAGCACACACCATACTTTCCATACATTCACTCACAGAAGCACATGCCATTCTTTCCCCTTACAATCCCAAAGAAATGATGGTAAAGGGAAAAACAAAATCACTTTTACAGCAAAAGTTTTTGCAGTAAAAATGCAAGGAGCTCCAGGGATGAGATGGTTACTCACGTACCACACAGGCTAAAAGGCTGATTTTAATAATATTTTCAGTTCATTTACAGTTCATCAGGATTCCAAAAATTACCTCCCTCTACCATTGGCTAAATTTAACCCCATGATCAAAGGGATCATGGGATTAAAATTTAGTATCGGCCATTTTTAAAAAGGGAATGTGACTTTTCATCGCTAAATGATCACTGTGGTAACATTGGCTACCACAGTGATCATTTAGCTAGAATACTTAAACATGTTTTATGTTCACTGAATACGGATAATGTTATAAGCAAATGATGACAAAGTTATTCTATGAGAGATAAGTCTAGTGCTATCTCCCAAATGTTTTGATATGGGGTATTTTCTTTAATAGAGCTATGTGTTTTACGTTACTGAGCACAGATAATATAATATGGGGTATTTTATTTATTTTTTGTTGCCTTATGTGTAAAAATTAATCCTGGACGCTAATGCACTATTAATTTTTTTTCTCCCCTAGAACTATATGTTTTATGTTACCGAGCACAGATAATATAATATGGGGCATTTCATTTATATTTTGGCCGCGATTGCACGTCTGCACGTTTTTTTTTATATATATGTTTTGGGTTCCCTGAGCACAGATTATTTTAAAAATAATTGATGATAAATCTATTTATTTATTTATATGAGAGATATGTTTAGCATTATTTCTTATACTTTGAGTTATATTATTTTCCAGTTTACGGTCTCATTTGTCAAATGAATCATGGTTATTAATGGAAGTGTAGGGAAAGTGTGTTTCCTTCCCCCTTTTTTTCTGGCACAGATAAATTTATTTATTTATTTTATTTATATATAAGTTTAGTATTTCTACATTTTTGATATGGGGTTTATTATTTACTACTTTACTGTTTTATTTGTTAAATGAAAAATGGTCATTAATGGAATATGTATGGAAACTCCCCCGCTCCCCCCCTTTTTTTGTTTTCTCCCCCTTTAATTGTAGACGGAGTTGAGGATGAACTTGATGATACTTGGTAGTTATCCCTGCCTCGTCTACCACCTCCACTTGATTTTGGGAGGTTCTTTGGTAAACACTACAGGGTGAATTTTAAGATGAAATGGTAAAGTTTAATTTGGTTACTATTAATACCCAGGGTTTAAATACTCCTCAGAAGAGGGCATATTTGTATGACAAATTAATTAGAGAAAAGATAACTATCTGTTTTGCTCAAGAGACTTACTGGAACAATGAAGGTGTATCCTTTTGGAAATGTAAGAAATATCCTATTGTTTTCTCGACAAACTTATCAAACGAAAAGAAGAGAGGTATTGCGATATTTGTTTCCAACGACATAAAGTTTGAGCATGTTCATCATGAGCATGATTCCGGCGGTAGATGTATTATTGTTATCTGTAAATTGAATGATTCACTCTTTACCCTGGTTAATCTTTATGCCCGCAACAATTATCCTGTGAAATATCTGACCTCACTTATTGCGAGGACAGAAGAAATTAAGCAAGATACTCCAATATTTGGAGGAGATATGAATTGCTTTCATCTTGATTAGAGATAAAGGAACGGGAGGCTAATGTGGTAAAGAAGACAGCTCTAAGACTCACTAGGCTCATTGATAGGTATAATTTATTTGATATATTGGAGGATTCAACATCCTACCGGGAGGGATTTTACATTCTTTTCAAGGATCGATGCTATATATACTAACATGACATAATTAAAGGAATGTATTTCCTGCCATATTGCCAACATAACTTGGTCAGATTATGCTCCAGTTTTTTTTATGATAATTGACCGCCTTAATTATTAGACTTGGGCACCAGGGGGCTCTTCGTGTTCGTCTTCGTGCTCGTCTTCGCCTGGCCCCGTCTTCTCTTCGGGCGAATATTCGCGGACATTCTTCGTGTTCGGGTTTTCTTCGTTTTCCCCGGTTAAGGGGTTAAAACGGGGTTAAAGCCTCTGTTGGTCGCTCGTACAGACTTTTAGGCTCCTGGTGCTGTAACTTACCCGGCACATCCCACTGGTCTCCCTATTCTAGCAGTTAAATGCCCGTACGAGCGACCAATAAAGTCGCTCGTACGGACATTTAACTGATAGAACAGGGAGACCAGTGGGATGTGCCGGGTAAGTTGCAGCATTGGGGATTTAAAAGTCTGCACGAGCGACTCTGTTGGTCGCTCGTGCAGACTTTTAAAACCCCAATTAATTAAATGTCCGTACGAGCGAACAATAAAGTCGCTTGTACGGACATTTAACTAATTGAACAGAGAGGGAGATCAGTGGCATCGGCAGGGTAAATTGCAGCATTGGGGTTTTAAAACCCCAATGCTGCAACATGCCCTGCAGATGCCACTGGTCTTTAACTAATTGAACAGGGAGGGAGACCAGTGGCATCTGCAGGGTAAGTTGCAGCATTGGGGTTTTAAAACCCCAATGCTGCAACTTACCCGGCACATCCCACTGGTCTCCCTCCCTGTTCAATTAATTAAATGTCTGTACGAGCGAACAATAAAGTCGCTCGTACGGACATTTTAACTAATTGAACAGGGAGGGAGATCAGTGGCATCGGCAGGGTAAATTGCAGCATTGGGGTTTTAAAACCCCAATGCTGCAACTTGCCCTGCAGATGCCACTGGTCTTTAACTAATTGAACAGGGAGGGAGACCAGTGGCATCTGCAGGGTAAGTTGCAGCATCGGGGTTTTAAAACCCCAATGCTGCAACTTACCCGGCACATCCCACTGGTCTCCCTCCGTGTTCAATTCATTAAATGTCCGTACGAGCGAACAATAAAGTCGCTCGTACGGACATTTAACTAATTGAACAGGGAGGGAGATCAGTGGCATCGGCAGGGTAAATTGCAGCATTGGGGTTTTAAAACCCCAATGCTGCAACTTACCCTGCCGATGCCACTGGTCTCCCTCCCTGTTCAATTAGTTAGTATGCGCCGGGTTAAATGTCCGTACGAGCGACCAATAAAGTCGCTCGTACGGACATTTAACTAATTGAACAGGGAGGGAGATCAGTGGCATCGGCAGGGTAAGTTGCAGCATTGGGGTTTTAAAACCTCAATGCTGCAACTTACCCGGCAGATCCCACTGGTCTCCCTCCCTGTTCAATTAGTTAGGGGTTAACTTTGTTTTTTAAAGGGTTAAGGGGCCGTGCAAGTGAGCCTATTGGTCGCTTGCACGGCCCTTTAACCTATGGATTTCCGCTCCCGTTAACCCCTTCAATGCTGTGTTAGATAACGCAGCATCGAAGGGGTTAACGGGAGTGGAAATCCATAGGTTCGCTGTCAGGGGTTACAAAGACCTTGCGAGTGAGCCTATTGGTCACCTGCAGGGTCTTCCTCTGGCATCAACCAATTGGTTGATGCCAGAGGAGGTCCCTGTAGGCGACCAATAGGCTCATTCGCACTGCCCTGTAACCCGTGACGGCGAACTTCCGGGAACTGCCGCGATGCCGCGAAGACAAGGTAAGTTAGAAGAGGGGGGGAAGAATGGTAGACGAAGACGAAGACAATCACGAAGATCTTCGTGGTGTGTGTCTTCGTCTTCGCCTACGTTTTACCGCCGCCGTCTTCTCTTCGGCGTGTCTTCGGAACGAACACGAAAACGCACTCTTCGTGTTCGTTTCCATGTTCGCCCGAAGACGAATGCACAAGTCTATTACTTATTGTGTTAGACCTGATTGTAGAATGAACAAATATAATTTAAAATACGACTATGCTAAACAGAAATTATATAAGGAAGCTAAACAGTTTATCCAGATAAACTATAATGGTTCGGTTCAGGATTGTACCTTATGGGGGGCACTAAAATGCACATTAAGGGGTTACTTGGTTAAAACTAATGCTTATCTTGGAAAGCAAAAAGGCAGCTCTATCTCTGATTTACATATAGCATTAGCAAACGTGGAGCACGATAATAAATTGAATCCTAATTCACGTCTCACTAAAGGGACTTTCGCTTCCTAAGCTATCAAAAGAGAAACTGGGTTCCCTTAATAGACCTTTTTCTATAATGGAAGTAAGAGATTCCATCTCAAAATTAAAAATGGGGAAATCACCGGGCCCAGGTGGCTAATCAGCATTATTCTATAAGGTTTTGAACCCTCTGATTTCCCAGCTGCTGCTAAGGGTTTTTAGAGAGAGAAAGGACCCTGTTTGAAGGCATTCCTGCTGGCCTCGATTTGTCCAATCCCAAAGCCCGGGAAATACCCTAGCTCCATGACATATTATAGACCAATTTCGTTGATCAGTCTAGATGCCAAGATATATTCTAAAATCTTGGCAGACAGATTGAATGGGGTGATCAGCGATTTGATTCATCCAAATCAATCTGGATTTATAATGGGCAGAACTGGAGAAGATAACACTCATAATCTGATTGATCTAATTTCCCAAGTCCACTCTACTCACTCTGTCTTCTTGGCACTGTTGGCTAATTTTGTTTTGGCCTTTTTAAAAAAAAAATGGAACTGGAATGTTCCCTTGATGGTGACATCAGTGGGAAATAATTTTTACATGTTTTACATGTTACATATTTTTACACCATTTTTAATATTTTTTTTTAAACTTTTTAAATTTTTCACATTTTTTTTTACATTTGTGATTAAAAGGCTGGGCTCCATTGATTTGAATGGTTGAATGCAGTACCTGTATTTTCAGGGGGGTCTATAGAGACCCCTTTGGAAACTATTGTTTGAAAGAACCCACCGCCTTCTTGTGAGTGGCCAAATCACTTGCATAGACCACCTTCCTTATGACTCAACCACTGTGGATTTGTTGAGGGGTGGTGTATGTTATATCTTCGAGCAAGCTGCAAAAGAAAATCCTGATTCATCTCCTGAGGAAGCCGGTTGTCCAGTGAAACGCGTTGAGAGAGAGAGATTGGGATATATTGGGAAGTTCCTGCTGCTGGATGGTGGACTTTCCTGTGCCTGGTTTAACAATGATTACCTTATACACACTCACGTACATTCATCTGTTCCACGTGACCCAGTGATACTGTGCCATTGCTGCTGTGTTTTTATATTTTTTTGTTACAAAGAATAAAAGAATATTTTATGATGAGCGCATTTATGTCCTTGGAAATGTGAGTGCATTACCTACTTGCAATACTGCGAATCAAGAATAGGAAGGTTAGGTAGAAGGCTTGAACTTGATTGACTTAGGTCTTTTTCAACCTTAGTTACTATGTAACTATGTAACCTCTGCTCCTCTAAGCAGCCTGCCTGTCCCATTTCCGCCCCTAAACACTTACTTCATTCATTCACTCTCCTGCACCCCCTTTGCTCTCTTGCAAATTTCAGTGGTCCGGGGCCAACTCACTGCACCCGCGGGACCCCTCTGATAAGTGGCACCCGGGGCGGACTGCCTCCCTTGCCCCCTTTTAGGTACACCACTGTCAAGAACAAAGGTGTTTTTTTCCACATATTTTTTCACGTTCAAGGCATGCTTGAGGAAGGATGTTGTACCCTGGCCTACCTGGAACAAGAAAGAAAACACAACAAAATAATCTCCCATGCCACCCGAGCACATACACCGATCAGCCATAACATTATGACCACTGAAGGGTGACATGAATAACAATGATAATCTTGTTATCATGGCACTTGTCAGTGGGTAGGATATATTAAGGAGCAAGTGAACATTTCTTCCTCAAAGTTGATGTGTTTGAAGCAGGAAAAATGGGTGTAAGGATCTGGGTGACTTCGACAAGGGCCAAATTGTGATGGCTAGATGACTGGGTCAGAGCATTTACAAAACTGCAGCTCTTGTAGGGTGTTCCCAGTCAGAACTAGAGGGAGCGATGTGCAGGGCTGTGATCAAGGCTTTAATAAACAAAAAAACAAAAACAAACAACAACAAAAAATAGGATAATCCAAAGAGTAGTCAAAAAAAGTTCAAGGGCCAAGGCTGACAGCAAAGGTTCAGTAACGAGGTCACAGTCCAAAATCGGGGACACAGGCAAAAAAGAGTAATCCAAAGGGTAGTCAAGAGTCAAAACCAGTAATCCAAATAGAGATCCTCAATTAAAGTGTATAAGGGAGTAGGGAACAAACCTGGGAACACAGCTTAACTAGAAGGTAAAGAAATAAACACCAGATAGTGAACGTGAAAATGAAATAATAAAAAGGTACTTCCTCACAGTACTGCAGCGGCCCAGAACAACACTCCTCTTAGTGTTCAACAGAAAACAGCACAAGTATAGGCGCGCATGTACATGTGTGGGAAAAAAATAAAGAATAATAGTGCAATAATGTTAAAAGATAAAAATATAATATGTATGTGTAGTGGGTGCACTCACAAAAGTACAGGTGGTCAAGGCTCTTCAGAATAAAAATTTTTCTTTATTTCTTCTTATTTCTAAAAATTAATATAAAAAGAGAACAGGCCAATGGTGCAGTATTTTCCTGTGGTTGTAAAAGGAAAGTTAGATTGCACTTACAAGATGGTTGATTGTATCAGGCACTTCAACTCAAAGTCCGGGGTTTAAAAGCAAAAATCCAAAGGTAAGTAGTCCTCGTAAGTAGTCCTCAACGCGTTTCGCCTCGCGGCTTCCTCAGGAGAACAATAGTCGTTTCAGCTTTTTATCAGCAATGAAAGTTTTATGGTGTTCGTGGAGATTAAGCGTCTATTTATATGTCTTATGTCCGTGTTCCGTTCCGTCCGTCGTCTTGGCTTCCGGGTGTGTCGTCAGCGCGCTTTCTCCGTCGTTACCAGGCAACCAGGACGCTTTCGCAGTTTCTCCCTTCTGTATCTCCGGCGTCTCCAGGCGTCTCCAAGCAACCGGGACGCTGCGTCTATTCAATTTCTGGCTCCTCCCGATTGACATGTATTGGTCAATTCCCCTCACTGTTTTCAGATCGTTGCGATGATTCTCGGGCATGTCATCAATAAACATCTTTCCGTGTGTGCTCGTTTCATGAGTATTTTGTGGGGGGGGGAGAAGGGATATGTCAAGAGTCTTGCAATATATTTGTTAATTACCATAATGTGTGGACGGAGACCCGGAACCGTAAACAATAGGAAAGAGAGATAGTATAGAGAGATACATGTATGTTGTATGGGGATATTCATTAAGGTTTATATGCAGAGAGAGATGTGTATTATATTTATTATGTAATAGTTAAATAATCTATTAATTAATAGATTATTGATTATAAAACCATAAGCAAAAATTAAGCCAATAAAGATTAATACAAATAGATGTGTTATTATAACAGGAGAAAAAATAATAAGAGAAAAAAATAATAATATATCCTAATATTCTTTTGAATATGGCCTAGGGTTAAATTATTATGAAATAATGAGATGTATTTTAAAAAGTTTTAAAGGATTTTCAACCTTGTATGTTTAAAATATTAATTCATTTGAAAAATTAATGTATCTAATTAAATCTTGCTTTAAAATTAATTAAAAAAGTTTTTAAGAAAGTTTTTTAAAAAATTAATTAATTAAAATTAATTAAAATCTTTTAATAGTCAAATAAATTAATGATACAATTATATATTAATGATCAATTAATTATAAAAATATATAATAAAAAATTCATGGATTATAAATTAAAACAAAATTATATATAAAATTATATGTTAATAATCAATCTATAAAAGTCACTATATCTAGATCAGTATTTAGACCACCCTTTTTATATGTCTGAAAAATACCCCTCGTCTTATAATCGAGGTCGTCTTCTAATCAGACCTCAAAATGTCCGCTGTGGCCATGCTGTTTACCGTGCTTTGGTCGCGAGCAGCAGGAGAACAGGAAGCTAGAAGAGTGTCACATAACTCTGCCAGAGGCCAGAGAAGTTGCTCGCACAGCCGGGCCCCTGCAGAAGTCTTTGAGTGAGAGATCTGCAGTTCAGGTAAGGGGGTGGGGGAGGGTTTTTGAGCAAGTATGTGTGATTAATGGAATGAATGAGTATTTACATTTTTGTGAATGAGTGTGTGTTAGTATGGATGTGTGTTATGGGAATATGTAAATTTATACAGTTATGCAAATACCCAAATTTAAATATAGATAAGTATACTGGTCAATCACATAAATATCAGTGAATATCTTGAATAAACAGACAAGGCAAAATCTCAATGAAAGTATAAACAAACCTTTACTAAAAATAAACAACAAACATCAATCAAATGTTTTAGACATACATTGCTGAAGAAACCATATATATCTAAACCAAAACTAAACAGTATTACACACAAAAAATAACAATACAAATATACTTAGCTCTATTAGTAGACTCAGCAGTTTACACGGGATAAATGGCTCAGCATAAAAGTTGAAACAATGAGGAGAGTTCCTTGCCGCATATTCAATTGAAGTACATGGGCTCCTCAAATAAGACACCTGGCTTCTTCCGACCCAGTCATGAAACTACCTCTAAACTAACTGGTAGAACCTTAAATAGCCTTAAATCCAGTATCCACCCACGGGAGTAACCCAGCCAATACCGAATGGTCATTTCTAGGAGGCGGTCACTACAGGTGGTTATTTGTGTAAGGAAGTGACCCAAAGATCCTCACTTCCTCCTAAAAGCACATGTCTCATTGAGTATGCGGCAGCCATTTTTACTCACTCGACGTCACAGTTCTCACTAGGCAACTTCCTTTCTCAAAAGCACATGTCTCATTGAGTATGCGGCAGCCATCTTTACTCACTCGACATCACAGTTTCTCAAAAGCACATGTCTCATTGAGTATGCGTCAGCCATCTTTACTCACTCGATGTCACTGAGCTCACTAGGCCCCCTGTAGGTTATATGTTATTTCGCATGCATGGGGACAGTCCATAATCAATACAATGTGTAAGGGGGGGTGGTGGTGGTAGCATGGCATAGGGAGGCTGTACTCAGACTCCTATCATCCCCAGGTTCCAGCATGTACTGGCTGCCTTGGCTTGATAGGAGTGTGATTGCTGTTAGCAGTTATATATATATATATATATATATATATATATATCTCCAGAAATGCCTTTTAACCCCCTATATGCCACTCTGCCCCATGATATGCCTTTTAACCCCCTATATGCCACTCTGGCATATAGGGGATTAAAAGGCATATCATGGGGCAGCGTGGCATATAGGAGGGTATAAGACATTTCTGGAGGCAGAGTGGCATATAGAGGGTTAAAAGGCACATCATGGGACAGAGTGGCAAATAGGGGGTATAAGGCATTTCTGGGGGCAGAGTGGCAACCCTGGGGGCAGATGTGCATACCTGGGGGGGCAGGTTGGCAAATAAAAGGAAATAAAAAAAAAAATTTCTCAATCATAGCTTTTATTAAATATGAAAATATTGTTTACATTAATTAATATTTACTAGTAAAACTTTTTTTCCTATAGGGTAGTCTTATATTCAGGCTTTTTGTTTTTTTCCTAAATTAATATTTAGATTTTGGGAGGTCATCTTATAATCAGGGTCGTCTTATAATCGAGCAAATACGGTATTTCCTCTATCTGACCCCAAGGCAGCATTGCCCCAACTCTTCCACTTATTTGATCAATTTCATATGGCATCTGTATTTCTAATTTCTAACTGAAGCACTTCCCATTTTTCCACAAGCAAGACAAGATTGGGGAAGGGAGTTCCCATTCAAATGGACACACTCTCCTACTTTGAAATATCTGGGTCTTTCTATCTCAAGAAATTTAACTCAACGCTATAATTTAAATTTTGTCTCACTTATTGCATCAAATGGAGAAATTGCTTTAAAACTTGGTCCAAGTTTAACCTTTCATTTATGGGACGTTATCATTTGTATAAGATGGTTTTCTTTCCAAAATTGCTTTACCCAATCCAGATGTTTTGATGTTCTGTACCATAATAACCTGCTGCGACAATTTTATAGGATAGGGATGGTTAAACTTCAACAGCCGGTCCACACTGGGGGCATAAACCTTCCAAATTTGTTTGACTATAATTTAGCGGCTAATTATCGCTGGATTCAGGCTTCTACTAGGTTCACAAATTTGAGTCTGGAGCAACAGTTGTCACCAGACATTTCCCTGGCCTGAAGATCTTAATTCTAAACCACTGTTATACCACACTTGAAAGGAATGGGAACGTGTCATATGCCGACTAGGCTTGGAATTTCGTTGTTCCAGATTCCTCTCGTTGGATCATAATCCGCAGTTCCAGCATGGCAGGGAGGATGCTATTTTTAAACGTCTGGCCCTGAGTGGTGGCCGTTTAATTAATGACTTTATAGAACCAAATACGGTCAAATAGTTAACTGTTGCACAAATTCAGTCTTACGGTAATGTCTTTTTCCAAACCACTTAAAATGGCCACAATTTATAATTTTGTTAGGTCCGTACAAGCATGGGACACGCAGGTGGCTGGTACGGCATCTTGGAGTAATGCATTTCCCAATCTAGACTTGGACTTAGCACTCCAAGCATATGTTAGGAATTCAAAAATGTTTGTTTCTAGGGACTATTGCAAGATGCTTCTAAAAATACTACATAATAATACTGATGAGCCTTGCAGAACACTCAAAACTGAGTTTCTCAGGGTTGAGCTCTCTATTGGTACCCCAGGATTGATGCCGGTCTCTTGGGATCACCCCAAAATAGTGAATCTTTGTTGGGTGGGCATTGCTGGCCATAGAACTGTATGGAGGCGCCGGTCCGTCTGGTAGTTGATGGGATTAAACCCCTAATCCTATCATGGTTGCTATATAAATATCTGTGCTGTCTTCAATAAAGAGAGTTCTGTTTTACCCCTACACTTAGTCTTGGATAGTGCTTGGGGGAATATTAAGGGTTAATTCCTTGCGCAATTAAGCTTTCAGCGGCAAGGAAGATCTCTATGGCGGACCTACTCAGTCCGAGTACGGGTCTCTGTCACAATTATTTTACAATACTCTCATCATAAAATTGATTGACTATATGGTGCTTATGTGTTTTCAGTATCTTTTATTGCCTTCCCATTCAGTGTAACGATGAAATGTTACTCTTATAACTACTTGATTTGATTGATGTCATAATGCACGCTTGATGCCAACATGTTAGACTATGCTTCTCCGACCAATAAGGAAATTATAAAAGTCAATGTAAAAAAAATATCAGATAATTTGTAAGTGAACCTCAATGGCACTGTAGCATTGCAATACAGTGTTTTACTGTCCGGACAGCACCAATAACAAGACAGAGCTTGTATTGAGGTAAAACAGGAACTGACTTTATTGGGAACAGCACAGATATTTATACAGACAACATAATTGGATAAGGATTATTAACCCACTACCAGGCAACTACCAACAAAAATACTGAGGGAGCTGTGTCAATCCAGGGGTATCCATAGAGAGCTCAAGGTCCAGTAGGAGACATCGGGATTGTGTGGTGATCTCCGTCTATACTGTGCTCTGATTTATAGGTCTCTCTCTATGCACGCTTGCAAGATTTCTCCAGGGCTGCTGTTATCCTCTGGAAGGCAACTTTCCCGGCCTATCTGTCTTTCCCCCTGCCTTTCTTCAAAAAATCCCTCAAGATCCCTTCTTGAACAATTTCTACAAATGTATGCGTTAACGTCCTTCCTGCCATCTTCCTTTAGCTCACCTTTCCAATTCTTCTCCTACCTTTGGACAATACTTACACTAGAGTGGCTAGTCCACCTCTAACAGTGACAGTTTTACACCTTAATAAACCTTAACTACCTCTTGAGTGTATACTTAATATATAAATAATAATACAAATAATAATAATAAAGCAATACATTTTCATAAATATTATCACTTTTTTTTTACAAATGCATCAGAGCAGACCTTTTCTTGTGCTTTTTTGGTACACAAAATGTGAAAACATAAGATGTATGGTAAAAAATGTGGTCTAAACAAATGGGAATACTTGGTTTATAAAATAATAGAACTTGTGGATTTTTTTCAGGTGTTTACATTGATGAAGATGAAATTATGCATGTTGACTCAATTGCAAAAAAAAGCATATTTACTTTTATGGGACATTTGAAGCTAACAGACAGTTCTATATGTGACCACATCCCAAGAAATCAAACAGGAATAAAAACAATGGTAAGGTTATCACTGTTACTTTTGTTTGGTAATTGATAATATATTAACTTGAGATAATATTTTAATTGAATGTGATGTTGAAAATGTTGATGTACTACCTTGGTAGTAAACAATTTCACTCCAACAAAGGTTTTCATTTTTTTCCCAATGACATTATGTATTTTTTTTTTTTTTTGGAATATCATATGTTACATAGTTACATAGTTCATAAGGTTGAAAAAAGACCTAAATCCATCAACTTCAACCCTTCTACCTAACCTTCCTATTCTTGATCCGAAAGAAGGCAAAAAAAAACCCCCTTAATTAAGCTACTTCGAATTCTGCCATCAGGGGAAAAAAATTCCTTCTTGACTCCAAGAGGCAATCGGATTTCTTCTTGGATCAAGAATCTCTAAAATATCAATGTTGTTCTATTTATATCCCTGTATGTCATGCCTTTCTAAGAAAATATCAAGACCCCTTTTGAAGGTATCTAATGTATTGGATAACACCATCTCCCCTGGAAGTGAATGCCATACCTTTATTGTCCTCACTGTAAAGAACCCCTTCCTTTGTCGGCTATGAAACCTGCGCTCTTCCAGTCTCAGAGGGTGACCTCTTGTTCTTTGTATATTTCTGTTAATGAACAGGTCACTGAAGAGCTCTTTATATTGGCCCTGTATATATTTATATAATGTTATCATATCCCCTCTGAGACGCCGTTTTTCTAGCGTATATCATTTTAACTTTTTTAGTCTCTCTTATAACTAGTGTCTCCCAATCCCCTTATTAATTTTGTAGCCCTCCTTTTCACTTTATGCAAATATGTACCACATTTTAATTTAAAATTTTAAGGAAAAAAAATATATAGGATTTTTTTCTTCCTCACATGTATAGGTAAAAATATCAGTTGTACAAGGAAATAAGGATTGCATGACTTGAATACCTGACATCCATAATTATCATATGTTTATTTTGGCAAGTAACTTCCAGGCATTAAAATGGTGACCACAGTCAACCAAGACCACAAACAAAACAAAAGCACAGTGTGACTTAACTGAGAAGAAGGGGGAGATCCACATGTTCACCGTCAGGGGTAAACTTGGCTGGAAGAGACCACTGGTCTCCCTGGTATAACAGTTAAAGGTACAAGCAACTTTAGTGGTTGTTCGTACGGACTTTTAACTGTTGCAGCATGGAGACCAGTGGTCTCTGCGGGCCAAGTTGCTGGGAAAGGATTTTAAAAGTCTGTACGAGTGACCATATTGGTCGCCAGCAAGGACTCATCTGCCATCAACCAATGAAGTACAGGTGTACTTCATTGGTTGATGGCAGAGGAGGCCCCTGCAGGTGACCAATAGAGTTGCTCATACGGACATTTAAACTCCTGGCGCCAAAGCTGCTGTGTAGTCCGTACCGTGTTAACCCCGTATTAACCGGAACAGGAAGAACGCACACGAATATTCGCCGGAACAGAAGACACGAACGGGCGAACACGAAGACACCACCGGCGCCCAAGTCTATTTTGGACCACTTTTACATACTTGCCTAACATTTGCTACTTATTTACAATGACATACTTTCCAACAACCCAAATTTGACGGGACAGGACTGGGAAAAAAAAACAGGACTGTACCGAAAATTGAGGATCTGTTGGCAGGTAATCGGATGGAAAAATGTGGGACAAGAAGTAAAAATAGCTTAGGGTTAATGTACGGTTATGTTTAAGAGTAGTAGTAGTGCACTGGTTTGGTTAAAGATGTATTATTTATAAATAATTTAAATTTAATGGGTGTTATTAAAAATAAGAGGTACATTTCTTATATTTATTTTATTATATTATAAAAGTTGTTTTATTTAATTTATTTTTACCTACATTTGTATACTTACCCACAAGGGCATACTTATTAGACTTGGGCACCTGGGAGGTCTTCGTGTTCGTCTTCGGGGAAAAAAAAATCTTTGTATTCCGTGAATATTCGCCCGTTCCCGTCTTCTCTTCAGGCGAATATTCGTGGACATTCTTCGTGTTTGTTTTTTTTCGGTTTTTTTTCAGTTTTATAGAAGGGGTTAATACGGGGTTAACGCGGTACGGACTACGCTCTGGCGCCAGGAGTTTAAATGTCCGTATCAGCAACTCTATTGGTCGCCAGCAGGGGGCTCGCCTGCTGGTGACCAACAGAGTCGCTCGTAGAGACTTTTAAAATCCTGGTCCCGTAACTTGACCGGCAGAGACCACTGGTCTTCCTGCTCTATCAGTTAAATGTTCATACAAGTGACTTTATTGGTCGTTCGTACAGACTTTTAACTGTTGCAGCAGGGAGACCAGTGGTCGGGTTGCATCTTAAGGAGTTAAGGGGCCGTGCGAGTGAGCCTATTGGTCGCTTGCATGGCCCTTTAATCTATGGATTTCCGCTCCCGTTATCTAACGCAGCATCGCAGGGGTTTGATTGGTTGATGCCAGAGGAGGTCCCTGCAGGTGACCAATAAGCTCACTCACACTGCCCTTTAACCCCTGACGGCAAACCTACAGATTTCCGCTTCTGTCAACTACTGCGATGCCACAAAGATAAGGTAGGCTAGATGGGAAAGGGACCAGGGAGATTAGTAGACGAAGACGATCACGAAGATTCTTCGTGTTGTGTGTCTTCGTCTTTGTCTACGTTTTACCGCCGCTATCTTCTCTTCTTCGTGTCTTCGGAACGAACACGAAAACACACTCGTCGTGTTCATTTTCATGTTCGGCCGAAGACGAATGCACAATTATAATACTTACTTTCCAAAGTTGACGGGATGCAAACAACGGGACTGTAGGGAACTTTGGAACTGTTGGAAGGTATTTGTTAGAAGAAAGAGGGGCAAAAAACTCCAAATATCATTTTAGGGTTATAGATTGAAGTATGAGTTTTAGCGTTAATTGTAGGCTAGTGAGTGTAGAAGTAAAGGCCAGGGCAAATAACAGGAAAGATCCTTGCGAATTGTGTATATGTGTAGGTTATGTTTGGTTGGTTGTGAATCAGATGGAAAAAATTAAAGGAATGAAAAAGCATGATTTGCTGAGAAAAAGTAGATGAATGAAAAATGGAAAAGGTAAATGAGTGGGTAATTGGCGACCCACTCACCTGTTTCACCCCAGAGCAAAGCCTCCAAACACTGTCAGTCCTCGACGTTTGGCAGCGGACTTCCAGAGCTCAAACACTAGGCCCTAGTATACGTTGGCTACACCGGCAGAGGTAGCAGACATTGCCACACCGCAAACAAACGCAACCAGGGGGGAGAAACTACCTTGAGCATTAGGGACATTTGAGGCATGACAAACAGACACAACCAGAGGGATAAACTACCCTTACCATTAGGGACATTTGAGGCATGACTTTAGCGAGGAAGCGAACTGGCAAAAGATGCTGGCACCACCAGCAGAAGCAGCATTGGAAACAGAAAAGGTGAATGAGTGGGCAATTTGTGACTCCCTCACCTGTTTCTCCCCAGGGCAAAGCATTCAAACACTGTCAGTCCTAGACGTTTGGGAGCGGACTTCCAAAGCGCAAACACTAGGCCCTAGCGTAAGTTGGCTACACCGGCAGAGGTAGCAGACATTGCCACACCGCAAACAAGCACAACCAGGGGGAGAAGCTACCTTGACCGTTAGGGAAAATTAACTTTCCAAGCTAAGAGCTGGGTACCCCAACTTGGGCAGATTGAATTTAAGAAAAGCAATCTGCTCCATCAGATGAGGTGCCATGCGTGAGCACTGTGGACTCAGAACATTTCCAGTCATAGAAAACATGTGCTCACTTTGAACAGTGGTTGGCAGGCATGATAGTAGCTGCTGCGCAACCCATGAGAGTGCAGGCCACACACTCTTCTTTTAATCTCAGTAGCTAAGAGGATCAACATTAGGCCCAGAAGGAACTTCACAGAGGTAAAGTTTGACCATTTCAGCAGCACTACTCTTGTTTCTGCTGCTGGCTCTGTCAGATGGTCCAACTATACTCCCAAGTGCATCTTCCCAAAACGCAGCTGCTCCACTCAGCTTTGTTGTGCTGCTTGCGGCACTGCGGCTGCTGCTGCTGCTAGGAGTAGCCGACAACATCATCTCTTCCTCCTTCTGCACCTCTCCGTCCTTAGACAGCATTCCCCTTTTACGCTTCCAGTCAGGCACCTTTCCAACCAATTGCTCCTGGTAGCTACTGAGAACATTTAATTTCATTGCTAGCTTCCCTTTAATCCTTGGGTCGCAAAGACACACTAGAATAATTTCATGACTTTCTTCCATGCGTTTGTGAAGGCATACTTTTAGCAGATACTTCAGCTTCCTGACTATGGCTGCTACTTCAGGATGTAGAGTGCCACCATGAACAGCCTCACGGTTTTCAAGGATAACATCCATCTTGCTGCCTAGATGGGAGAACACTGGGATTACCTGGGCCAGACTGGCAGTGTTTCATTTTAAATTTTCTGTGGCATCCCTGAATGGTTTAAGGACTGCCACTAGCTGGGCTATCACTGTCAAATCCTCCCTATTCAATGAAGATGTAATCCCAATATTGTGCTCTGAGGCAATCTGCTGCTCCAAAATCCTCTCCAGCATCTCTAAAGTGGAGTTACCCCACATACTGTCATCTTGTCATAGACAGTGTACGGGAAGACCTGCCCCCTCTTGCTCTTCCCTCAAAAGTTGGCTAGCCTTAACACTGTGGTAGAAGTGCCCAGCGATCTTTCTGCAGCGTTACAGAACTACTGCTGCTATATTAGTTCCTTCTGACATTGCTGCCTTAACTATAAAATGGATGATGGGGCTGCACAGGGCACACCAACAATATGACCATCTTGCAGTGCTTTCACCATGTTTGCACCTCCGTCAGTTACCACAAAACCAACTTAAACATTGGTGCCCACATTTTCCTTATTGCATGCAGAATATTTTCAGAAGTGTGCTTTTCATCCATCACTTCTGCATGGAGAAGACATGATCGGTAGCCTGCTGCAGCAGCTTCCTTAGACACACCGGGCTGCCACCAGTGTGCTGTCAAGGAAAGAAAGGCATGCTAACTTCTAGGTGCACTCCACAAATCTGTTGTGAAATGTACACACTGACCAGCAGCCTTGGAAAGCTCCTCTTTCGCTGCTGAAACTCAGGACTGATACAGTGAGGGGACAATGTTCCTACTGAAAGTGGAACGTGATGGAACTGTGTATAGTGGAGCCACAGCCGCCATCAATTGTTTGAAAGGCTCCCCTTCAATCATGGAGAAGGGTGTCCCTCCAACAGCAAAGAACAGATCAATAATTCAGATTATTTTATTGGCCTGCTGTTTGGGTATCGACCTCCTGGAGTGGAATGCCCCAAATTCTTCCAGGGTGGGCTGGACATGTTGCAGTGCTCCAACTTTTTTTTTTCTTTGGCTGCCAGCACTAGCTGTAGCTGCAATTGGCCCAGAAGCAGATGTTGGGGTTTTTCCACTCTCTCTGGAGATGGTACTAGTTGTTGTTGTAGTACCACGGCCACCAGCTATGCTGCCTGCCCTAAGTTTTTCTGCATCTTTGACCAATAGCACAGCGTTGTGTTGAGTGCTGAGGTGATGCTTCATGCTAGCACTGCTGAAATGCCCAGACACTTTCCATCTCCTTATTAGCTTCCCACAATGTTTTCACTTTCCATTCTACTGCTCTGGGTGGATGAGCAGCGGCAGAACTAGTTCTGCGAACACTGGGAGATGGCACATCAACCTCTCTCCGTCTCTAGGCTCTCTAAACAGCTACTAACAGTGGTTGCTCTTCTTTTTTATTTATTTATTTATTTATTTAAAGTAATTAATTGTTTATTATATGACAGGTTAGATCGCATCAACAAAAGTATATAAGCAGAATATGCTTACAATAGGTGAAACAACATGTAAATTCACATGTAAATACATATTTACAGTTTCGATAAAATAACAATAACATATATATTTCCACGTTTATATACGGGTTCACATATATATATTGATGCATCTGAGAATACATAGTATAAAACACAATTAGACTGGGATTACAACAAACTTCCCAGGCTAAACCCCACAGGACCTTAACATACTGACAAACAAAAAACTAATTCATTCCAAACCATCCGCACAATTCATTCATACTGTCAAGCAGATTTTAAATAATTAATATGTTTATACGTTATATTATGTATTTTACTATCACGGAAGAATGTCCAGATGCTGAACCAGCCAAGGTCTCCAAATATTATAGAATTTATGAAGACGCTGATGAGATAGAAAAAAACACATTCCATTAAACACTGATGACTTATTTGATTCACTACATGATCCAAAGAAATAGATGATGATTGCAACCATTGTCTGGCTATGATTATCTTCATAGCTAACAAGCATTGTTCAATAAAGGCCCTTTGATTGAATTGAAATCCATTTAAATCAAAATGTAATAGTGCTCTTTGCATAGTAGGAGCTATATCATGATTCAAAATTTCAGAAATAATCTTAAATAAATCTTGCCAGATACATTGGATCTGTAAGCATTCCCACCAAATGTGGGTGTATGATCCTAATGTCGAGCCACATCTCCAACAGAGGGGGGACGCGTTATGATTAAATTTACTCTGTTTCACCGGGGTTATATACCATCTCCACATTATCTTATAATGCAGTTCAATCATGTTGAGACAATGCGAGATTTTATTAATTTCTAATAGACTACTGGTCCATATATTTAGATTGATCGAACATTTTAAGTCTGATTGCCAGGATTTTAATGCAGTATAAATAAAGGGAGTTTCTATATCTTCAAGCAATATATACCATTTTTTCAGGCTTTTTGAAATAATTTCCGTAGAAAAAATGGCACAGATCTTTTGGCTCAAAGTGGATGAAGTCTCCACAAACAAGTGAGATCTAATATAAAATGTTATCCTAAAAACATTGAAAGACTCCAGATTGCCGAATTCAAATTCCCCTGAGAGCTGGGGAAATGATTTTGTTTTATCCTGGACCAGAATATCTGTAATCCTTTTGTTCCTAAAATTAGTCCAATTTCTCAGTTTTAATTGAGAGATATTATACTGAAGAATTTCAAGCGGAGCTGTCGAAACTATTTTATTACGAAGGCCTAATCGAGGCTTAATAAACTCCCAAAACTCCATAGAGCTATGAAGAGTAATTGGTAGGTTATTTCTAATTGATTTTAGCTTAGAATATTGTAGCCAAAGTATACATTCTAGGTTTGAGAGGCCTGTCAGCTCTTGCTCTATCACAAACCAATCTACGTTATTATTGTTCTTATATTGTAATTTCAAAATATGCGAAAGCATACTTGCTTGGGCATATCTAGTTAGCGATGGAACATTAAGTCCTCCCTTACTTTTACTAGCTACTAATGTTTTCCGTGCTATTCAAGATCTCTTACCAGCCCAGATAAAATTATCGATATTTTTTTGAAAGACTGTAGTCCAAAACAGCGGGAGCCTAACCGGAATCATTTGAAGAAGGTATAACCATTTTGGGACTATGTAAAATCTAATGACATTCATCCTCCCAAGCCAAGAAATAAAAAGGCCTTTCCACTCTTTAGTTTGCTTAATCAATTCATCCTGTAGTTTGCTAAAATTAGCTTCTATAATTTCAACAATTTTAATTGGTATTACAACCCCCAAGTAGTCGATCTTATCAGCCGCCCAGGAAAATTCAAAAGATTCCTCTATACTAGCTTTTGATGAGGCCGAAAGGTTCATCATTACAGCTTGAGTTTTTGTAATGTTCAATTTATAATTTGAGAAGCGGCTAAATAAATTAATTTCGGCCATCAAGTAATCAACTGAGTTTAACGGATCATACAGAGATAATAATATGTCATCCGCATATAAACAAAGTTTATTTTCCAGATCACCAATTCTTATTCCTTTAATTCTATTATTGGACCTAATTCTAGATGCTAATGGTTCTAATGTAGGTAAATATAGTAAAGGTGCCAATGGGCAGCCTTGTCGGGTCCCGTTATGTAGTCTGAACCATTCCGATCTAAAGCCTTGGCCTACTACCATTGCAGTTGGTGTCGTATACAGGGCCATAACGGCTCGAATAAATCCTTCACCGAAGCCATAGGACCTCAGTGTCTGATCTAAAAAGGTCCAGTTAACCCGGTCAAAGGCCTTTTCTGCGTCCAAGGCCAGGAAAATTGAGGGAATTTCATGAGTGGTTACATACTCTACTATGTCAATAATCTTTCGGACATTATCGCTAGATTGCCTTCCTTTTATAAAACCAGTCTGATCTCTATAAATTAGCTGTGAGCATAATGGTTTTAAACGAGCTGCTAGTATTGAGGAATAGATTTTTATATCCAAATTAATCAAGGAGATTGGTCTATAATCGGACACTTTCGTACAATCTTTCCCAGCCTTAGGTATAGGAAGAATAATACCCTCCAGCATGCCATTAGGAAAAGACTTATTTACACTAATTTCATTAAACGTGCTGGTTAAATGCGGAACTACCAGATTAGACAGTTTTTTATAAAACAGTGCTGTGTATCCGTCAGGACCAGGAGCTTTACGTATTTTTAGTTTTTTAATCGCCTCTCTTACTTCGCTCTCCAAAAAAGGGGCGTCCAATTGTTCCGCCAATGTGTCAGATAATTTCGGCAATCTGGAGTCTTTCAAATAATGTCTCATCTGTACGTCGTCTTGGGCTTGGTCTACAATATTGTACAGAGTTGTATAATACTTGCCAAAAGCATTCCCAATGTCATCTGGGCTAGAAATATGTTTGTTCCCTTCTATAAGTTTAAGAATTCTATTTTTTAAATTTCTATTTTTTAATTGATTGGTAAGCTGTTTCTCTGCACGATTCCCAATATAGTAAAATTTTTGCTTTAACTTGATCAAATTATAATTTGCTTTACTTATTAAACAATCCTCGATTTCTTTTTTAATTTTAATCATGTTCGTAATATCTTGTTCCTCTTGGCCGCACTTTCTTTTTAAATTGCTCAGGGATATATATAAATCAGACAATTTTTCTTTTCCTTTTTTCCTATTGTATGCTTCTTTTTTTATTAAGTATCCTCTCAGGACACATTTGTAAGCACACCAAACATTACCTAAGCTCACATTATGCGTCAAATTCTCCAGAAAAAACTGGGTAGTCGTCAGAGAAATGTAATCAAGGGAATCCTTACAGCTGAATAAGGATTCATTTATCCTCCAGGGACGGGGACTTAAGTGATATTTATTTTCTATTTCCAAACAAACTGGATCATGATCTGACCAAGCTACATTACCTATACTTATACGTTTACAATCTGAGATCACGTTCGCAGTAGTTAATATTAAAGCTATACGTGAAAAAGTCGTGTCGACCCGAAAAAAACGTATAATCTTTATCTGACGGTCTCAGCGTCCTCCAAATATCATAAAGTCTATATTTACCAAGAGTAGCACTAAAGGCTTTAGATAAAGTAACTTGATTTCTGTTGGAAGTTCCTCCTTGGGGACTAGTGCTATCCAGTTCTGCATCTGGAGCTCAATTAAAGTCCCCCATACACAAAAAGGTTCCCTGGATATATTTCTGGATTTTTTGTAATGTGCCATTTAAAAAATTATTCTGTTTGTAATTTGGTGCGTATATATTCAAAATAGAAAAAATTATCTCGTCTAATTTACATACAATGAAGGCGTATCTAGCATGGGGATCCTTCTGCTTATAAATCAACTCAGCTTTAATTTTATTAGAAATTAAAATAGCTACTCCTCGTTTTTTTTACTGGTCAAAGATGAGTATTCAAACACAGTATATCTTTTATCATTCAATCTATGGATGACTGCGTTTTTCAAATGCGTTTCTTGAATACAGCATACGTCTATATGAAGGTTATTTATATAATTGAATAAGGAATATCTTTTATGAGGCAGATTTAAGCCTTGGACATTCAACGAAATAATCTTAAGTAATTCTTCCATATTTCATATAGATTTTGTTAATAAGATATAAGATAAAGCTTGACTGGTAATGACCCTACTACTCCATACACACATTCCATACATCCTACATCCTCACACATATAACAAAGTTTACAAAAATTAATGGAAACCCGGATACTATTCCAACACCGGAGAAAAAACCCGACAATCTCCGGGGACATAGTATCTCCACCTTGTTGAGGAGCTATGCGAGAACATATCTGTATAAAAGAAAGAATAAAAAATGAACAGGAGGGGGGGGGGGAAATTTCGTTAAAGTTTTGAGATTGAAATACTAAAATACTAGTGGACGTCTAAAGTATCGTTTTCCAGCCGTTACGTATATTTCTTCCTTTTTACTCCTTCTCCCCTTATTTCTATAACGGACAGCACACTGGGATATGTTTCATCAAATAAACATACCTCCTTTAACCCAAATATAAGTGAGAGTCTAAGGTGTTTTTACGATCAATCATATCTATACCAAATTGATCCTAAATAATTAGTGAAAATATATTAAGAAAATTAGTTCCCTTAAGTTTATTACTTATAAAAAGTGCCAATAGATGTGTTAAGGAATATCAATCAAATCTTTTATCAGCTACAACCGATCAAATAAACATAGCTCCTTTAAAACCTGAATATAAGTAAGAGTCTAATGTGTTTTTACGACCAATCATATCTATACCAAATTGATCCTGAGTAGTTAATGAAAATTTATTAAAAAGATGGGTTCCCTTAAGTGTATTACTTATAAAAAGTGCCAATAATTGTGGTAAGGAATATTGTAAAATATAATGAAAAGAATTAGGTTGTAACTATATATAATAACCACATCTCGTGCAAGTGATAACAAGTACATTCCCAAATACAGCGTACAATAAACACCATACTCCAAGTGTCGAATGGCACTTTACATGCCCCCAGTAGAGAGGCATAAAATACCTTGTACCTAATTAAGAAGGTTATAAACAAAGTGTCGTTTAAATTATGACATTAATATGTGTGTGCATTCCCTTCTAGTGGGCATCTACAAATCCATTAACCCGCCAATACTTATAGTTTATTAGTGACGGCAATTCATTTGTCAGCTATCAAAGATCAGCAGGTGAATACCCCTCCAACACTCCTTTGAGGCCCATATATTGGTGAAAAAGGAGTTAAAACCATCAATCATATGCATACCAAATTAATCTTAAATGAATGGTACTAGTATTAAAAAAAAAACTAAGAAAAAAAAAATAACCCTCCCACTCTTATCAAGTTACACATCCGTTAGATTATTGTTACAAAACATGTACTGCTTTTTCTTTAAGCCAACTTCTAGCTTCGTCAACCGTTGATAACTTAATTGGTTGATGCTGAGCGGACATAATAATCAATTTTACTAGGAATCCCCAAGAATATCTAATATTTTGCTCTCTCAATTTCTTAGTCACTTCTTTAAATTCAAATCTCTTTTGTCTAGTATGTAAAGATAGATCTTGTAAAAACATTACATTTTGAAATCTACTTTCGGAACATAATTACTTGCTGCCATTAATATTTTCTGTCGCATAAAAAGTGTTGAAAAGCGAATAATTATGTCTCTGGGTTTCCCTTCAGCAATATTCTTTGGTTTTAGTGTTCTATGTCCACGTTCAATTATATCATCTCTTTCAACGTCACGGATGCCCATATCTGAGAACAATTCTGATAGAGTCCTGCTTAATATCCTCCGAAATGCCACGTATCCTTAAGTTCTTCCTGCGCGTGCGATCCTCAGCATCGTTCAGTTTTTGTTCCAAATTTCTTATGATATTCTCTTTTTGATTAAGGTCATCTTTAATTGATTTTAACTCTAATTCAAGATGCTCATTCTTTTGCATGATTAAATTCAGACATTCTTGTGTTTTTTTGAATTCACTTTTCCACTCCATGTTCAATTTCATAAATTCATCTTTAAATGAGTTCAGCTGAGATTCCATACATAATTCTTTGGTAATCATTTGAGTGGATTGTGCCCCAGGGCTTAGGGAATGTCTTCCAGTTTCATCTATAGTGGAATCAGAAAGACACACGGATTCCTCCATTTTCCTATGCCCCTTGGGTGAAAATAACATAGGGATCTTTTTTCTTTTTTTAGGTCTAGGTCTCTTTTTTCTCTTTTTTTCGATTTTGGATCCTCTCTTTTTGAAGCCATCGTGTCCTCTATTCTTCCAAAAAATGTAAATGTCAAAATAAGGAAAAAAAAATATTTTTTAATATTCTTTTTAATAACCACAATTCAGAAATTAAGTGATAATCAAAAAATATATAATTCATTAGTGAGATAAAAATCAGAATATATAATTCATTAATGAGATAAAAAAGAATAAATACATTTTAGAGGTATAAGAAAAAGGGGTCCAAATAAACCTAGTCAAAGATAAATTGGTTAATCCCAAAGTTAGTTATTTATGTATAGACCAAGATCCACTTTCTTGATTGTTAATATTACATTCACAAAGACGAATCAGTTTTCCAACTCCTACGCAGCTTGATTAAATTAGAATGTCCGTTTCCAGCATGATTGTAGTGATTCAGTGAGTTAATTAAATATAAGCATGATTTTTGTATAATTAGGAGATGCAATAAGATGTCACATGATTAGAAATGAACTGAATCAATAGAAATATCACTTAGATCCATCAAAATATGAATTCATATATAAATATTGTAAATTAATAGCATGATTCCTAAGAGCCAAGATCAATCAAATTGCCATGTCCTCTGCCATCATAATTATAATGATTATAGTGTATACTATACCCACCTTTATGTTCCCCACAATCAACTGAAGCCCAAGCAAACCTGCATACTTTGCTACAAGCCCTCACAACCTGCAATACCCACCTTCATGTTCCCCACAATCAACTGAAGCCCAAGCAAACCTGCATACTTTGCTACAAGGTATACAGAGTGGACCAAGAGATCTCCTTTATTATCTGTTATTGTTTTCTGTATTGTTATTATCATTTTCCTGTTTCTGTGCCTGAATTGTCTATTACTCTGTTTCTGTCTATCTATGCTTTATGGCCTAGGAATGCCCTTACTGGGAGTTGCAGCATTTTTCCACTGATTGTTTTATTTGTTTTTATTTGGTGAAATTTATGTCATGCCTGTCACTACTTAAGTGTGTTATATTTTACTTTCTATCTTTCTGCTCCACTGACCCCTTATCTCCTATATCTGCCCTCTTACTGCCCCTGTCCACTTTAACACTATTTAACACTCTCTGTTACAGCCCTCACAACCTGCAATACCCACCTTCATGTTCCCCACAATCAACTGGTTTTTTGCGCGCCCTCCCTGCCCCTCTCCCACCCGCCCCAGTGGTGTTCTAATATATAGACAGTTAAGTACCAGCTCTATTGGAACACGCCAGTAGAGGGCACCAAACTGTAGATCCCTTTACTACCCACTACTCCCCATTAAAGAATTCCAAATCCTATCCCTCCCCATCTCTCTGCCGTCAAAGCTATCCCAGTACCTCTACACTAAACCTTTATATATGTGAAACCTAACTATATTTGCTCTACTACTCCTGTCCCCCACATAGTCTTCCCTATTCCTATCACTCTAAACCAGCAAACTCAATCAACATGCGCAACCTAACCAATCTTATGCCTATCATCTCCAACCATAAGCTACCTCCCGTCTTGAACTGCGCGCTATGGAATGCCCGCTCGGTATGCAACAAACTTGCTTGTATACATGACCTTTTTCTATCCCATGCTTTTAACCTCCTAGCTCTTACTGAAACCTGGATCCCCTCCCATGACACTACCGCTTCTGCTGCACTCTCCTTCGGAGGACTACACTTCAGCCACACTCCTAGGCCTGATGGCAGAAAGGGTGGTGGTGTAGGCATCCTTCTCTCACCTCACTGCACCTTCCAGAATATACCAAGCTCTCCCTCTCTCTCATTCTGTTCCTTTGAAGCTCACACAATCCGTCTTTTCTCTCCACTCTCTCTTCAAATTGCTGTCATATATCGCCCTCCAGGTCCTACCTCGCAGTTATTTGACCGCTTTTCTGCCTGGCTCCCTTTCTTCCTCTCTCCTAATATCCCCTGTCTCATTCTGGGTGACTTTAACATTCCTCTAGATATATCTAACAACTCTGCTAGCCCCAAACTCCTCTCCCTGACAGCCTCCTCTGGTCTCTCTCAATGGACTAATTCCCCTACACACACTGAGGGACACGCACTTGATCTGGTTTTCTCCAGATCATGCTCGCTTTCAGACTTCTCCATCTACCCGTTCCCTCTGTCTGACCACCACCTTCTATCCTTTTCTCCAGTGCTAACCCCTAACAAGACAAACTTACAGCGCTCACCTCATACTTGTAGGCCATTACCAGACAATACCATTACCCAACTGTCAGCCTCACTTGAACCTCTCTTACCTTCCATGTTAACCCTTTCCTGCCCAGACACAGCAGCCTCTTTTTATAACAACACACTTGCTTCATCCCTCGACACCATAGCTCCAATTATTACAAGTTACCCCCGACAATTTAAACGCCAACCATGGCATACCAAAACCACACGGTTTCTTCAGAAGTGCTGCCGCACGGCTGAGCGTTACTTCAGAAAATCCAAATCCAACGAAGACTTTACTCACTATAAATTCATGCTCCACACCTACAACTCTGCCCTCTCTCTCACCAAACAGCTCTACTTCTCCACTCTCATATCCTCTCTTTCTTCCAACCCACGACGCCTTTTTTCTACTTTCAATTCCCTTCTCTGTCCCTCCACACCCACACCACAAACCTCTCTCACTGTCCAAGATCTTGCTACCCACTTCAAAGAGAAGATCAAGACTATTAGAAAAGACCTCTCTTCCTTACAACTCCCTCCTACACCACTCAACACCACTCTCTCCACTCTTACTATACTAACTGCCTTTTCCCCTACAACCGAAGAAGAGATAGCCACTCTTCTTTCTTCCTCTCACCCAACAACCTGTCCCCTCAACCCCATCCCTTCACACCTCACAAAGTCTCTATGTCCATCCCTTGGTCCATCACTTACCCACCTATTTAATCTTTCTCTATCATCCGGAACTGTACCATCTGCCTTCAAGCATGCGCTAATCACACCCATTCTAAAGAATCCTACCTCAGATCCCGTCTGTTTGACTAACTACCGCCCTATCTCTCTGCTTCCTTTTACCTCTAAGCTGCTTGACCGGATTGTGTACAATCGCCTCACTAACTTCCTCTCCTCTAATTCCCTCCTTGACCCTCTACAGTCTGGTTTCAAACCCCTTCACTCTACGGAAACAGCTCTAACAAAAGTCTCCAATGACTTGCTCTCTGCCAAAGCAAAAGGTCACTACTCTATTCTAATTCTACTGGATCTCTCTGCTGCTTTCGATACTGTTGATCACCACCTTCTTCTAGACTCACTTGCTTCTATAGGCATTCGAGATACAGCTCTCTCTTGGATCTCCTCATATCTGTTTAACCGCTCCTTCTCTGTCAACTTCTCTGGCAAGACATCATCACCCCTTCCACTTTCGGTTGGTGTCCCCCAAGGTTCAGTCCTTGGCCCTCTGCTGTTCTCTCTTTATACTTCCTCTCTTGGCAAACTAATCAACTTATTTGGCCTCCAGTATCACCTATATGCAGATGATACCCAAATCTACCTGTCTTCTCCTGATCTCTCTCCATCTCTCCTGTCCCGTATTACCAATTGCTTGTCTGCTATTTCTTCATGGATGTCACAACACTACCTGAAACTTAATCTTTCTAAAACTGAACTCATTATCTTCCCTCCCTCCATCTCCACTCCACTACCTGAATTCTCTATGACCATGAACAACACGACTATCTCTCCTACTAACCAGGCCCGATGCCTTGGGGTCATCCTTGACTCAAACCTCTCCTTCATCCCTCACATTCAGTCCCTCGCCTGCCGCTTGCACCTAAAAAACATCTCTCGTATCCGCCCATTCCTCACCCAAGAATCCACAAAAACCCTGGTTCATTCCCTTATCATTTCCCGTCTTGACTACTGCAACACTCTTCTGGTTGGCACTCCACTGTCTCGACTCTCTCCTCTACAGTCTATCCTAAATGCCGCTGCTAGGCTCATCTTCCTTGCACGTCGCTCCTCTTCTGCTTCCCCCCTCTGTGAATCCCTCCACTGGCTCCCAATTATCTTTAGAGTTAAATTTAAGATCCTGGTACTGACATATAAGGCCATCCATAATACTGCTCCTCCGTACATTTCTGACCTCATTAGCAAATACTCTCCCTACGTTCCTCCCATGGGCTAAGGCTCTCCTCCTCACTCATCACCTCTTCCTTTTCCCGTCTACAAGATTTCACTCGGGCTGCCCCATATCTCTGGAATCTACTCCCAAGGAACCTTCAGCATTCACCCTCCCTCCCGACATTCAAGAAACATCTAAAAACCCACTTCTTCAGAGAAGCATACCATCTTAGCTGCTAGAACTTCCTTGTCATCGATACAACCACCACACTACCTCTCACCCTTTCTCTGTGCCTTATGTTTGTCACCCCATTTCCCTCTAGATTGTAAGCTTGCGAGCAGGGCTCTCTCCGCCAAATGTATCGGTTTGTCTTAGTCTGTCAATTCTTGTCATATCCCTTGAATTTTTGTATTGTATTAAGCGCTGCGTAAACTGTTGGTGCTATATAAATAAAGGATAATAATAATAATAATAATATACAGGATACAGTGTTGATTCAAATGCTAATTCGTAGACATGATTAGAGAGGAAATAAATAGATAAAAAATACTTTTGACAAGTCTGGTAGCTCTGAAGATCCTCTCAAACGCCGGCCTCGGCGTCGAAAAATTTGTAACGCGTTTCCCCGCCAGTAAGGCAGACAGGTAGTAAATTTCCTCAGGTCTCACTCAGATCTCACTCCTGTTTCCAGGAAAAACAGCAGCCTGTCCAGCTTCACAGGAACCTCAATCGGAGGCAGACACACCTCAGGGTACTCTCCCGGGTAGCTGCATCCAAAGAACCTTTTTGTGTAGCTGGTTGGAGGAATTTTTAAACCTCAATCGGGGGGAAACGCGTAATAGGTTTGCCAGCAGGATCTCGGAACATGTCAGGAAGACAAAACGCAGGACGCCATCTCCTAACATTCATCTCGCACGCTCCATCGCTCCTCCCTGTGAACGCCTCACGTCATCACGCCCTGATTTGGCATACACGTTAGTTCCAGTGGTTGCTCTTCTTATAGGCACTTTTACAGTACTGGTGGTGGCACTGGTAACTGTGCCAGTGCAAACAGGAGTACTGGCCATAGTGGGACAGCTAATTTCTTGAATTCTACCAGATTTGGTAGGTTTTGCTATTGGTGGTGGTGATTATGATAGTAGTGGAGAAGTGGAGGCTCAGGGAAAAATTGTGCACTAGTCATTCGTACTGCTCCCTGAGGAATCTAATCCCAGACCACTCATCTCCTCTACTTCCTCTGGCTCATAGTCAAGTTATTTATTAGCCAGATCAAATGAAATTCCTGCTAGGCTGGAGCTAAGATGGATATCATGACTAGTAGACGAGTGAGCAGGAAGAACAGAGCCTAACTCTGCACTTGGCCTCTTAGTCTCATGCTCCTCTGGTACCTTGCTAGGTGGAGTTCCACTATGTGTAGTCCTCTCTCTAACTGTTTTTAGAAAAATATTGTAAGGACTTGTTGGCTTGCTAGAGGTGTTGCTAGGAGGAAATGGGGTGGCAGTACCGGTGGGAAAAGCAGGCGCAGCACTAGTGGTGGTAGAGGGGGTGGTCTTGGGAGGTGGATTTTTTTCTACAAAAAGCCTCCCTGCGAAAGAACAAGATCCCTTTGGGAACACCACTCTCATTCTTCCTGCTAATTTTGCTCAGCTTGGTACCTTGCATGCTGCTCGTGGATGGGGAAGATGCTGCTTGGGGCAAAAGTCACTTACTTTTACTCACTGGGCTAGTAGAAGTACTAGTTGTGCTACCCTTTAACTTTGCTTCTGGTGCCTTAGGCTTTTCGTAAAAAAACCATAGAGATGGTGGGCCTAGCAGCACCACTACTGCCTGCTATTGGGGCCTTTCCTTTACTTGATGACATAGATCATCCAAGCAATGATTCCCCAAATGATAACCGAGAGCTTGGCCTACTTGGCCGTCTAGACTGACGCAAAGGCTGCATCGTAGAAGAACTGGTAGTGGTGGTGGTATATAGAGCCAGTCCCTCCCTCCTTTTGTTAGTCCCAAAAGCGGGATCCATTTCAAATTTTGTGTTGTGTGTGTAGTGTAGTGTTTAAAACTAGGGGGGCAGGGAAAATAACTTTAGAAAGAAAAATAGGATTAAAAAAGAAAAAAATAAAGAAAAAGGAAAAAAAAATGGAAACCCCAAAAAATTAGAGGAAGTTTCTATTAAGTGCTACTGCTGAAAAACTATGCCCAACTGCACTGTGCAATCTGCAAACGTGCTCAAGTTATTTAAAAATTAGTTAACTAAAGTTTCACTGTAATACACTAACTAGTAAAACTACTAGCAGTATTTTATTTTTATTTTAAAAATAAGAGCCTACTACTATGCTAAAGCTATATTTCCTTACTATTCTAAGTCTACCTCGAGGGAAAGGTAGACGATCAAGCCCACTAAGCTAAAGTGAGATTATATCAGTGTATTATTTATTAATTAATATTATTAATTTATATAATATTAATAGATTATAAATCACAATTACTTATTATATTATGGGGTTAAACATCTTTTACTTTAAATCAGATACAGAAGCAGACAGATATAGTTGTCCTACTTCTGCTAAATCTACAAAAATGTGCTAAATTATTTTCTTTTTTACTAGTACTATAGCTACCTTGAAGCTTTGCTTAGTACAGTTGTCGTCACACAGTCAATCTTTCTTGAAAAGAAATGAGAAAATAAAATTTAACAGCAAAACAGCTTCACTGCACTCACTAGCCCAACAAGTTCACTTCACTGATGGACCGAAGTGTGCAAAACACTAAGGGTTTTAATAAAATAAAATTTAAAATGAGAAAATAATATTTAGCAAAACAGGTACCGTCACTGCTTGCTGAACAAAAAAACACACAGCACTTATGTGGCTGCACTCACTAGCCCATCATGTTCACTTCACTGATGGACTGAGGTGAGCAAAACAAATAAAATGAAATTAATAATATTAAGAAAAATTGACCTGGTCTCTTGCTGTTGTTAAAACAAAGCACAAACTAAAGAGCTGCAGCACCAGTAATAGTAAATTATTAGCTAAGTAGTTAATAAATAGGGTTTTAATAATAAAATTCATTATCAACTTCTAGCTTAAGCTTAAGGGTAGTAGTGGACTGGTTAATCTTTATGTGGGATACATTAACTCTTCTACCTGACAGACTCAAGCGAAAAAAAAAAAAAGCTAATATATTATAATATAGCTAATTAATTATTAAGCTAGCTAAAATTAATTATAATAATATTATTACTAAATATGAATGATTTTAGATTACACACTAGTAGTCGTCTACACTAGTATGCTATAAGACAATATTATTAGTTATATATTATTATGATTATATTAAATTTATGATTTATATTATTTAATTAATAATTCAAACAGTTTAAATAACTAAATTATTGACTGACTGAAAAGCTGTCCTGAAATTGCAAAAGAAGATTTTAAAATCTAAGGGAAGACAGGGCAGGCAGTAGGCACTGCCAGCCCAGTGCAAGGGCACCTTAGTGCCAGTGAGGCACTGTGTGCAAACTGTTAACTCAACAGCACTACACAGTTGACAGACAGAAGCACTTAAAAAAAAAAATACTAAATTAATTCCGTAGAACTAAAGAAGAGTATACTGTGAGAAATGGCAGGCTAAGGCTTACCAGTCTCACACAGAACAATCTCTCTCTGTAACACTCGTATGCAGCACGGCAGTGTTGCGAAAGCAGTCACAGCGAAAATTAATAGATCTCTCATGGAAGTTCTGCTCTTATAAAGGCGGTTTCTGAATAAAAAGCAGCACAGGCATTGGACGAGACCCTCAGCATGATGTCACAAGAGCGTGCTGACTGGACAAACGAGGATCAACTCACTCAATCTGTGTCCTCCTCTTTGAAAATGTGGCGGGCGCGCCGCGAAAACTAAGACGATAAAGAAGAAACGAAGATTCTTCGTTTTGTGCGTCTTCGTGATCGTCTATGTTTACGGCCGCTATCTTCTCTTTTTCGATTCTTCGTAACGAAAACGCACTCTTCATGTTTGTTTTCATGCTCGTCCGAAGACGAATGCACAAGTCTAGTGGAAACATTTATGTTCTCTGCTGAAGTGACAGTGTAGCAGTAACCTGAATGCAATTTTACATGTGAGTGTATTTGAAATAAATATCATACTGCTTTTGTACTACACAGTGTTGTGCTGTGTTTTTTCCTTCCTATGTATACATCCTTGTCTCTAAGATATTAAGCCTTGGAAATAGATGGTGATGTATGTATCTATGTTGTAGGGAAGGCTGAACTTGATGGACGCACGTCTTTTTTCAGCCTGTAACTATGTAACTTTGTAACTATGTAACATGTACAATGCACAAGAAATTTTACAGATTATAATGCTGGATGGTATAACAGCACTTGCCTTAGAGGCAAGTATTTAATTTTATTCATAATTTAAAATAATGGTTTGATTGGTTAGTGGTTATTTTAATACAATTCCATTCCATTAATCGATTTAAATGAAGTGTGTTTAAATGTTTTTTTTTCTTTATTTATTTTGTAGGTTGCCAGTGTATATCAGACATCTCCAGCCTTACAACATTATTTCTTGACTGCTGAAGTAAAATATCTAACTAAGTGAGTCTTTTCTTTAAATTATACTACTTATCCAGTGGCGTCTCCAGCTTTCATATTTAGGGGGGCACATGGGGGACCAGGGACCAAAGTAGGGGGGCCAATTATAAAACGGTACATATACTATATATGATGTAATTAAAAATGCATGTCTAACGCATATATATATATATATATGCGTTAGACATGCATTTTTAATTACATCATATGTACTTATCTCTTTGAAGTGATTGAAATATGATTTATATTTGAAGAATATATGAAATATATATATAAATATTAGCCCCTGCTGTGGATATATAGAAATATTACACCCTGCTTCCGATATATACTTATATGATACCCTGCTGCCGATATATATTAATATTAGACCCTGCTGCCGATATATATAAATATTAGCCCCTGCTGCCAAAACATATATAAATATTTGCCCCTGCTGCCAATATATATATAAATATTTGCCCCTGCTGCCAATATATATATATATATAAATATTAGACCCTGTTGCCAATATATTTTATAGTGAAAAAATTGGACCCAAGCATTTCCTTGGGCCCGCTCAATGCTCCCTTGCATGCAATCACTCCCTCCGCTATCACACCAAGAAAAATATATTTTCCACACTGACTGCAGATCAGGGGAAGACAGTGAGAGTCAGTCCTTCTGACTGCACCGTGACATTGAGAGGTCCTGATGTAATCATCCCTTTGTCCCCTCATTCACTAAACCATACCGCTCTTTTACTTACACCCTGTAGTTCAGATATAGATCAAATAAACAACACATGTAAACAGCACGTGCATGTATAGATCAACTGAATAAGAAATCCAAACCCTGTATTTGCAGGTATACATAAATAATGTATGGAAGCATAGCATAGCAGATACAGATCAACGGAATAACACAAACCCAGCTTTGCAGGTACAGATCAACTGGAAATCACATAACAACTAAGCATTAACGGTATAGATAAAACCCCCTAAATTACAGGCATAGCTCACAGGATGCAGCTCACCAGCCCTGGTGTCCACACTGCCCAGGTAGAACCCGACCAGCACCAAGATAACATTAACAAATTACAGTCGAGAGTGAGCCAACTTTGTCCCCAAACAGCCCAGCGTGAGCCAATTTTGTCCCCAAACAGCCCGCCCTGACACCGGTACAGGCTCTGCAACACCGACACCCAAACACACACACCAGGACAGGCTCTGCCACACCGAGACCCAAACACACACACCAGGACAGGCTCTGCCTCACAGATACCAGGACAGGCTCTGCCACACCGACACCCAAACAGACACACCAGGACAGGCTCTGCCACACCAACACCCAAACACACACACCAGGACAGGCTCTGCCACACAGATACCAGGACAGGCTCGGCCACACTGACACCCAGACACACACACCAGGACAGGCTCTGCCACACCGACACCCAAACACACACACACCAGGACAGGCTCTGTCCCACCGACACCCAAACACACACACACCAGGACAGGCCCTGCCACACAGACAGCCAAACACACACACCAGAACAGGCCCTGCCACATCAACACCCACACACATACACACCAGGACAGGCTCTGCCACACCGACACCCAAACACACACACACACACACCAGGACAGGCTCTGCCACACCTACCCCCAAACACACACACACCAGGACAGGCTCTGCCACACTGACACCCACATCCAAAATGCTTTCCACACTGGTTTGCTGTTTGTTTGTTTTTCCCCCTTGTGTATTGATGCCCCAGCCAGCCCCCCTTTGGTTTTAATGTATTTCCCCCCACACCCTTGAGTATTGCCCCATGTGGATTTGTGCCCCCAGCCAGCCCCCTTTGTACATTATGCGCCTTGTGTATTGCCCCATGTGGATTTGTGCCCCCTGCCAGCCCCCTTTGTGCATTATGCCCCAACACCCTTGTGTATTGATTTATGTGATGTCCCCAGCCAGCCTCCCTCCCTTGTGTATTGATGCCCCCCTTTGCATTGTTAATAACTGACCCATGTATATTGAACCCAGCCACCCACCCCCCACCTTTGTGTATTGATTTATGTGGTGCCCCAACCACCCTGTTGTATACCCCCTAGCCACCCCCATTTTGTATTCAATTGTTGTCCCAATGCAGTCCCCACCTTTGAATATGGCTCCCCTTCCAACCAATTACCCCAACTTTTTTATTTTTTTTATACTTACGTTTTTGCTGCCATCCTTCACTGCTGCTGTCCTCCAACGTGCTCTTCTACCTGTCACGAGGAACTGTTCCGTGTCACTCCGCCCCCTTGAGCGGCCCATCACATTGACGTTGTGACGTGCCGCTCAAGGGGGCTGAGTCACACGGAACAGGACACTGGGCGGCACTGTGCAGGCACGCTGGCTGCCCAGTGTCTTACCGCCGCTTCAAGAGTCACAGCCATATCGGCTGCAATGGCATCTCGGTGTGCCGGCCCACCGCGGATGCTGCAGTCATTAAAAACGGCCCCGAGGCTCCGCACCTATAAAAGAAAAAAAAAAAGACGGCGTGTGAGGTTCGTCTTACCAGGAGGAATCCGGAATGCAGGAATGGAACACACTTGCTCAGAACAGAACACGCACAAGGGGCCTGGAGAGGGTAACAGGGCGCTTGGCGGTGTAACTGTAAGCACGGGTGGTCAGAGGGACGCCGCTTAGTAGACCAGGGTCGGGATGCCAGAGGTACACGTAGACGGTATGGATAGCCGGGGTCAGGATGCCAGAGGTACACGTAGTCGGTATGGATAGCCAGGGTCAGGATGCCAGAGGTACACGTAGTAGTAGGATAGCCGGGGTCAGGATGCCAGAGGTACACGTAGTCGTAGGAAGAGCCAGAGTCAGGATACCAGAAGTACACAGGAACCGTTAAGCAGACCAGGGTCAAATACCGGGTAAACAGAACCAACAACTGAAGTACTGGAGGAGCTCACGAGATACAGGAAGCACCAGTATAACTGAGCACTGAGGAAACGGTAAGTGAGGTTTAAATAGCCCGGGGGGGGCGTTCCCCGGCGTCCAGGACGTGATCGCGTCCTGCGTCGCCATAGCGACGCAGCGGAATCCAGCCGGCGGTCAGCCTCATAAATATTCATGAAGCGGCCGCGCGCGCGAGCGGCTGCTTCATGCTTCAGCGAACGGTGCCGGCGTTTCTGCCGGGAGTGAGGAGAGGACGTCCGGGAGCCACTTAAGGTAGGTGCCTTACACGGCGTTTCAATTGAGGGGGCACAGCATGCTGTAGGGGGGGCCATGGCCCCCTCTGTCCCCCCTGCCGACGCCACTGTACTTATCATATATTTAGTGCAAGGATACCAGAACACAGCTCTCAAGGGTTGCAAAACAGATGAGGACAACTTGGTAACCTTTCTAGAGCACAGAATAGAAATCAAAAATTCCTTTAAGCTGATTAGTATACCTGTGTTAAAAGCATGGGTGAACGGCACCCAGCCACCTGATAATTGAGGGACCAAGAGGGGCAATCTGCAGTGGAGACCAGGTCTTCTCGAGGTAAAAGGGGAATAGTGTATGTATACTGTACTGTAGTGTCAATGTGTCTGTGTATGTTGGCGTATGTTGTTGAATAATGTGTGACATATTATAGCATCAGAGTGTCAAGGGTGAGCCTAGGGTTAATGGTGTCTGGGACAGGGAGAGGAGGAGCAGCAGCAGACAGAATATGTGTGTGTGTAAGTGTACAGTGTTAGGGTGAGTTTGCATGTTAGTATGCATGCATATTAGGTAGTGTGATCAAAAACTATCACTAACCCTTGGCAGGGCCGGCCGAAGACTTAACGCCGCCTGGGGCAAAGTTTAAAACGCCGCCCCCCCCGCCAACGCCGGGGGGGGCGGCATTTTAAACTTCGCCGACGCCATTATCTACCCCCGCCCCCCCCGGTACTTACCTTTAAACAGTCCTGCGGCGAGTCTCCCTGCTCTGCCACGGTGCCGGCTTGTAATGCTGAGCGCCGGAAATTGACGTCACTTCCGGCGCTCTGCATTACAAGCCGGCACCGGGACCGAACAGGGAGACTCGCCGCAGAGGAGAGAGAGAGAGAGAGAGAGAGGGGCGCCGAGCGGGTAAGCGAAAACCACTCGGTGCCCCTCTCTCTCTCTCCTCCGCTTCAAAAAAAAAAAAAAAAATCGCTTGGGGCGGCAAAGTGCCGCCCCTTCTAAAGTGCCGCCTGGGGCAATTGCCCCAGTCTGCCCCATTATAGGGCCGGCCCTGACCCTTGGCTCACCCTTACTCTTATAAGGTGTGCTTATGAGAGAATCATAAGGTGGGTGATGAGTGGAATATGGGCAGGGAATATTCCACATGGGAGGGGCACGGGGTCCAGGCTTTGAATGTGTAAAAAAAAAATCCCTGCGTCAAAAACCTTTGAAACCTTTACTCCAGGACTAACCTCAGGGAGAAGAGGCTTCATCTTCATTCAAGCTCATTATCCACCTTGGATATCTTTGATGAAACTCCTACATTTCCCCAAATAGACAGGATTCTTTTCATCAGAATAACCCCTTCTAGTATAGAAGCCTCACTACAGTTGCGGGTAGTGGTTAAAGGTATTGCAGAAATGAAGAGAAAATTGTAAAAAAAAAAAAAAAAAAAAAAAGTAAACTGTTTCCCCCCTGAAAGCAAGTGATCATGGAGCAGGCAGTTTAACCCCTTCAGTCCCAAGGTTTTTTGGTACCTCAAGTCCCAGACCAATTTTGCCATTTTTGCGGTATGTCAGTCCAGCGATTATTCCCCTTTCCTGCGAATAGTGTACCCATATAAACTATATATTGTTTTTTCAAGGGGAGAGAGGGCTTTCTTTTGATACAATAGTTAGATAATTAGCTGAAAATTTAGGATGAGAAATTTAGTAAAAACTAGCAAACATTTGCAAAAAAACTAATTTTGTATATTAGGTAAAGTGATGGAAAATCCCCTCCAAGTTTATAATTTCAGGTGTCCTGAAATACCTAATTTGTATAGAATTTCTATACTTTCCCAGCACATAGGGAGCATGCTATAAGGTGTACATTATTCCAGTAGCATACCTAGCGGGGGGCTGGGGGTGGGCGGTCCGCCCCTGGTGCCGCTCGTCAGGGCTTGCCACGGGCTAGGGTGACCACATGTCACGGATCCCCGGAAGCCTCGTAATTTTATTTTTTTTTACACGGAGGAGAGAGAGGGGCGCCGAATGGTGGCGCCTCTCAGTCTCCTTCGCGAGGCCTCTAACTCTGTCACGGTGCCGGCATGTCATGCTGAGCGCCGAAATATGACATCATATTTCGGTGCTCAGCAGTGAAGCAGCGCAGCGGCATAGCAGGAAGATGGAGGCGTCGGGCTCCCACCGCAGGACTTCTGGATGGTAAGTCCAAAACCTTTAACTACAAAGGGGGAGAGGGTAGATAGTGGGGGGGAGGGTAGATAGTGAGGGGGGGGTAGATAGTGGGGGGGGTAGATAGTGGGGAGGGGGGGAGGGAGGGGGGAGAGGAGGATAGATAGTGAGGGGGGAGAGGCGGGTAGATAGTGAGAAGGGGTAGAAAAGGGGGAAAGGTAGATAGTGAGAATGAGTGAGAGAATGAATGTGTGGATGAATTAATTATGTGAATGAAAGTGTGAATTAGTGTTAAAGTGTTTGTGTGTATGATAGATGTATAATTGATTTGTGGAAAGGCAAAGATGGCACAAGCGGGATGTTTGAGCCTTGGGGACCAAGTTGACACAGGCCGGGCTGTTTGGGGACGAAGTTAACTCATGCTGGGCTGTTTGGGGACAAAGATGGTAAATCCTATGTGTGTAATCTGGGTGCTGGTCAGGTTCTATGTGGGCAGTGTGGGCGCCAGAGCTGGCTTTGGGTTGTGCAACCTATCATCTATGCCTGTAGTTTTATCTCTTGCTATGTTTCCATACATTATTGTATACCTGCAAATACGGGATTTGCAGCAATCACACTCCTATCATGCCAAGTCAGCTAGTACATGCTGGAATCTGGGTATGCCTGGGCATGATAGGAGTGTGATTGCTGTTAAAAATCATATATATATATATATATATATATATATATATATATATATATATACACACAGTGGGGCAAAAAAGTATTTAGTCAGCCACCAATTGTGCATTATAGGATTTCTAATGAATTCATTGGTAAATTCCTCGGTAAAATAAGTATTTGGTCACCTACAAACAAGCAAGATATCTGGCTCTCACAGACCTGTACCATCCTCTTTAAGAGTTTCCTCTGTCCTCCACTCGTTACCTGTATTAATGGCACCTGTTTGAACTTGTTATCAGTACAAAAGACACCTGTCCACAACCTCAAACAGTCACACTCCAAACCCCACTATGGCCAAGACCAAAGAGCTGTCAAAGGACACCAGAAACAAAATTGTAGACCTGCACCAGGCTGGGAAGACTGAATCTGCAATAGGCAAGCAGCTTGGTGTGAAGAAATCAACTGTGGGAGCAATTATTCAAAAATGGAAGACATACAGGACCATTGATAATCTCCCTTGATCTGGGGCTCCACGCAAGATCTCACCCTGTGGTGTCAAAATGATCACAAGAACGGTGAGCAAAAATCCCAGAACCACATGGGGGGACCTAATGAATGACCTGCAGAGAGCTGGGACCAAAGTAACAAAGGCTACCATCAGTAACACACTACGCCGCCAGGGACTCAAATCATGCAGTGCCAGACGTGTCCCCCTGCTTAAGCCAGTACATGTCCGGGCCCCTCTGAAGTTTGCTAGAGAGCATTTGGATGATCCAGAAGAGGATTGGGTAAATGTCCTATGGTCAGATGAAACCAAGGTAGAACTTTTTGGTAGAAACTCAACTCATCGTGTTTGGAGGAGAGAGAATGCATCCATAGAACACCATACCTACGGTGAAGCATGGGGGTGGAAACATCATGCTTTGGGGCCATGTCTCTCACTCCCCTCCCGTCCTGAAACAGAGAAGAAGAAAAAAAAATGTTATTCATTTAAAAAATAATAATAAAAAAATCATTGTGACATCACTGGCATGTTCAGGAGGTCCCTAAGAGGACCTCTAACCATTTAAATAAAATATATATATATTTATATATATATATATATAAAAAAAATATATAAAAAAAGATAATCATAAAAAAATTAAAAAACCTTACATCTCATTGCCCTAGAATAGCATCTACCCAGTATAACCCTCCTGCCCCACAACCCCCTAAACCCATTAAGCCATAAGCATAAAAATTCTACAAAAAATGTACACCTTATAGTATGTTCCCTGGTGCTGGGAAACTATGGAAAATCTATATAAATTAGGTATTTCTGAAATCAGTACACCTGAATTGATAAACTTTGAGGGGATTTTCCATCACTTTACCTAATTTTGTGAGGATTCAGAGGGAAAATGTAAAAAAAATTAGGTGTTTTTTTCTAATTTTCGCTAGTTTTTACTAAATTTCTTATTCAAAATTTTCAGCTAATCATCCAACTATGGTATCAAAAGAAAGCTCTATCTCTCCTTTAAAAAACAAAATATAGTTTACATGGGTACACAGGAAAAGAGAATCGCTGAACCGACATGCTCTGGGACTTGAGGTAACAAAAACCCCTGGGATTGAAGGGGTTAATATGGCGGATGCTATGGCCATGCCATTAAAAAATAAAAACAGCTGGTTGGCACACTCGAAAAACTTTCTGATCCATGTTTATACTGCAAGCGATATAACGCTCTGTAACAACAAGTCCCACCTTCACCAACCTGAGAAAATTCCCCCAATAAAAAAAAAATACAAAAACATCTGTGGTAACATGTAAAAATAACTATGTATCAGAGGAAACATCCAGTTCCAGCAAAATGTAAAACAAAAGTCCAAAAAGAATAAAATAAATAAAATAAAAAATAAAGTTTATTATTATGTGCAAGTGCTAAAATTAGCGCTGTATCCTCCAAAAAATATTGAGATGAGAAGAGTTAATGTAAAAGCATTTCAAATACCGAAGGGGTGTCTAATTTAAAAAAAAATTAATGGTTTGATGGGGTAAATTGGAGTGGCTGGGCTCAAAGATAGGGCATAGGCACAGACTGACCAAAATGGGGGGGGGAGCTCACTTCCCAAATGTGGCCTTTTAACCCCCAAACCCAGACAAACCCATGCATGGGTGGTATCACTGTACTCGGGAGATGTTGCTGAACACACATTGGGGGGTGTTTGATAGTGACGTATACCTGGAGCTATAAATGTATACCTGAAGTACAATGTGTGTGAAAAACAAATGCAAAAAATTACTACCACAAACTTTGGCAAAGGCTGGTGGTAGAATCTCTAGCATCTGAAATACCTTGGGGTGTCTAGTTTTCAAAAATATATGGTTTGATAGGGTATTAGCCAGATTCAAAGGTGGCCCTGTTAGGTCATGTGGGCAGTAGGACCAGATGTAAAAGTTCCAAGTAAAAAAATGTGCACTTCCCAAACAACCCGACAAACCCATACATGGGGGGTATCACTGAACAAATATTGGGGTATTGTTTGAAAGTGACATACACCAGGAGCTGTAAATCCATACCCGAAGCGCAATTTTAGTGATAAAAAAACACCAAATAAATCACTACCACAAAGTTTGGCAAAGGGTGGTAGTAAAATTAGTGCATGGAAAGGGCTAAAATACCAGCATTTGAAATACCTTGAGGTGTCTAGTTTTGAAAAATATATGGTTTGAGGGGGTAAATTGCATTGGCCAGCTTCAAAGATACCCGAAATAGCACATGGGGCAGAATGGCCAGCTTTGAAAAAAATGATTTTGAAATAGCAAAACGCTACTTGTACTTATTGCCAATAACTTGCAGAAAAAAGCAAAAAAAACATATTGAGTATTTTGGTCAACTCAACTTTGACAATACCCAAAGTGACAATACCAAAACTATTTTTTCTATTTTTGTTTTCTTCTTTTTAATATATTTATACTAGATTTTGGACTAAAAGTGGTATCAAATAACAACCCTTATTACATTATTTATGTGGCTAATAGGTTAGGAAGGATGTTCGGATGGTATCCATAATTAGTGTAAAAAGTGGTCACCTAGCTGAAAACGTGTTTCTAATTATTGTAGGCAAATTCAGCAAGGGGTAATTGTTTCCCATCATCCTGCAGGTGAGAGGAGACATAACGTAGATATTGCTTGAGAGTCTTGTTGGTCCTTTCCGTTAGGCCATTAGACTGAGGGTGGTATGCAGGATAGAGGCAACATGAAATGTGGAGGCCTCGACAAAACTGAGTCCAGAACCGAGAGGTGAACTGGGAGCCACGGTCCAATGTTATGAATCAGGGCACTCCATGGAGACGGAATATATGTTGCAGGAATAGGACTATCGACTATAAAATCCATACCGATATCGCTCAATGGATGCGTTGGAAGAGGCAATGGCTATAGCAGTCCATTTGGTCTTGTGGTAGGTTGTTTATTATGGGCACAAATGGAACAGGACAGAAGACATGAAGGGCCTCCAGAAACTTTGCTGGACTTGTTCAGTGGTATTGTGGATAGGGTTATCATGATGATACTGTAGGATGGATGGGCGATGTTTGGCTGGTACGTATATTTGATGTTAGTGATAACAAAGGCCGTGCATGATTGGTAGATTGGAGGCTTTGGGAGGAACATTGATACTAGATTCTTTGATAGCTGTTGTCACGATAACAAAAGTCGGGGGTCGTCTTATACGCCGGGTATACTTACTTACCGAGCCGGACTGGAGAATCACTATTCCCCACAAAGCCCCTAAAACCTAGCGTATCTCTAGGGGAGGGGCGAGCGGAGAAGCTCCCCTGGGCCGGTCTTCAGGGCCGCGCCGAGGTAGGTGCAAGATCGTGATCTCCCCAACTAGCCCTGATCAGCGGTCGCCCGATGAGCAGGGCTGGTTGGGGAGATCACGACCTCCCTCTAACTAGCCCAACATTAGGGAGCTCGAGGTCTGGCACTTCAGACCTCGGCTTCCGTGCTCCCTAATCACTACGGCTATTGATGCTGAGCGCGGGGATGATGTCATATCCCGGCGCTCAGCATCAATTGCCGGTGCGTAGTGATGAGGGAGCAGTAAAGCAGAGGTCTGAAATGACAGACCTCACGTTCCCACAACTGGATGGAAGATAGAAGATGAGAAAGGTAAGAGATGGGGAGAAAGGAGTGTAAGTGCAGTGTATGTGTATATATGTGTGTGTAAGGTCAGTGGATGGTCAGGTGTGTGTAAGAGTAGTGTGGGTATTTGTGTGTTTGTAAGCTGGTGTGTGTGTATATATATATATATATATATAATGTGTGTAAAGGCAGGGGTGTGTGGTGAGGGCAGTGTATGTATGTGTATGTATGGACAGGCATATGTTAGTATGTGTAGATATATATATATGTGTGTGTGTAAGGGCAGTGTATGTATGTATGTATATGTCTGTGTATGGGCAGTGTATGTGTATGGACAGATGTGTGTAAGGGCAGTGTATGTGTATATGTGTGTTTGTAAGCTGGTGTGTATGTGTATATGTGTGTAAAGGAAGGGGTGTGTGAGGGCAGTGTATGTCTATACATGTGTGTGTGTGGACAGGCATATGTTAGGGAGAGCTGACCCACCCAATCCAAGCAGGTTTTGTATACAACAACCAGCCAATCACCGGTAAGGTACATCGCTTGCCGTGATTGGCTGGTTGTTGTATACTGGGTAGAGGGGTAGTCTTACATGGCGAGTATAGCCCAAACTCTATATTTTAACTGGAAAAGTTGGGGGTCGTCTTATACGCCCAGTCGTCCTATACGCTGGAAAATACGGTTCTTTTCTTTTCTAGGTATTGAAAAATGTAAATAAGTCATTAGGGGTGGTGATATTGAGACCTTTCTCAATCGTAGGGAGGTATTTTGGATTTTCAAAGTAGGTACTAAGGCTCCTTTTGGTATCAGTAGGAAATGGGAGATTCATTGTTTAATTGGCTTTTAATTGTTGTCCTCCATGTTTACTATGATGAATTTGTGATGGTATTATTAATTGTTCTATTTGAATTTGATTCTACATTATGGATTACTGGGATTGATTATGGTTCTGATTTAATTTTTATTATTGGATTATTGCATATATAATTATTGTATGAATTTATAAGATTATTTACTTATCTTTATTTAATGAATTGTATATTTATATATTGTTATTTTATTACTATAATGTATTTATATCTATCTTATATTCTTATGTATTATTGCATTTATTTTATTTATATATTTATTCATAACTTTCTTGGTGATTTTAATTACGCAGACATAAATTGGGACAGAGGAACTAGTAGTTCTGCAAGGGAATTCTGTTTTTTTAACCTGTTACATGACACCTTTATGTCACAACTGATACAAGCACCAACTAGAAAGGATTCTTGTCTGGATCTTGTTAAAACAAACAATGTTGATCTATTGTCAAACATTCAAGTGGGGGAGCACTTGGGTAATAGTGTTCACAATGGTGTCTTTTGAAATAAACTCCAAAAAGAAATTGCACATGGGTAATACTAAAACATATCATTTTAAAAAGGCCAATTTCAATAAGATAAGGGCAGCTTTACAACATGTTAACTGGCATAGTCTTTAGTGAAAAAACACAGAGGAAAAATCTAATATCTTCAAACAAATATTAGAAAGGTACACTTCTCAGTATGTACCATTGGGTAATACATATAAAAGAAACAGATTGAAACCAATGTGGCTTAGTGGGGAAGTAAACCAAGAAATTAAAAACTAACTATATTTCCTCAGTATATATTAAGGAGGGACCTATGGCAATGGATATGCAAATGATTACGGCAAAAAACTTGCAGACAAGTTATGATTGGATGACTCAGGACAAGGTGCTGCAGTAACTAAATAAAGTTAATGTCAACAAATTCATCCACGAGTACTTAAGGAGCTGAGTCTGGAAATAAATTAACCTCTGTGTTTAATCTTCCGGGGTTCTTTTCTTTCAGGAATTGTACTTTCAGTATTGGAGGAAGGCAGATGTTGTTTCTATATTCAAAAAGGGTTCCAACTCTTTGCCTGGAAATTTTAGAACTGTGAGCTTAACTTCTGTGGCTGGGAAAGTATTTGAAGGTTTATTAAGGGATAATATTCAGGAATTCATTGGGAAGAACAGTGTTATTAGCAAAAATCTGCATGGTTTTATGAAACATAGGTCATAATTGCATTGGATGTAATCTACTTGGATTTTGCCAAGGCGTTTGACACGGATCCACACAATAGGTTAGTATTCAAACTGAAAGAAATGTGTCTAGATGCAAATTCTTGTTCTTGGGTAGAACATTGACTTAGTGGTACCTAACGCTAAACCCTGCCTATTGAATCACTGAAACTGAAACTAAACATCGAATCTAAACACAAAACCAAAAAGGACATACCTTTAGACTGCTGACTAAAATGCTCGGTTACAATATGTCGACAAAATAGAGCTTTATGGTCATAACCATAAGCACTATGTTTGAAGAGGGGTCAACAAGGCCTATAGCAAAAAGAATACCATCCCCACTGTGAAGCATGGTGGTGGCTCCCTGATGTTTTAGTTGGGTTGTGAGTTCTAAATGGAATCTTGTGGAAATTGATGGCAAGATGAATGCAGCATGTTTTCAGAAAATACTGGCAGACAATTTCCATTCTTCCACACAAAAGCTGAGCATGGGACGCTCTTGGTTTTTCCAACACGACCCTAAGCACAAGACCAAGTTGAACCTCCAGTGGTTACAGCAGAAAAAGGTTCTGGAGTGGTTATCACAGTCTCCTGGCCTTAATATCAGCCACTCTTAGAAGATCTCAAACATGCAGTTCATGCAAGACAGCCAAATACTTTGCATGACCTGGAAGCATTTTGCCATACCACTTGCAAGAACTTGGGGCCTCATAGACAACTACCGTATTGGCCCGAATATAGGCCGCACTTTTCCCCCCCCACTTTAAGTCTTTAAAGTGGGGGTGCGGCTTATATTCGGGGTCTAGCGCTCGACGCCCGGGACATGCAGTTCCGGGCGCTGGGCAGGCAGCAGGGTTAGGATACAGATCCCCCGCAGCGGTGCAGGGGACCCGTATCCTACTCTCTCATACACTGAGACAGCCTCCTGTCTCAGATTGTCTAAGCGCATCGTGCAGACGTTCACCAGCAGCCCGCGATGAGCGTAAACAGCCTCCGCTGCCGGCACGTCTGCACGATGTGCTTTAACAATCTACCTTGCTGGGAATTCCCACGGGGGGAGTCATGCGTTTTACCTCTGCCCCAAGACTTACCAGAGCAGACTCCCGGGTGTCTTGCGGGGCCGGCGGGGGACATCTACGCAATAAGCGTATACAACTTCCGGTGCCGGCACATCCGCTGTATACGTGTATTGCGTAGATGTCCCCCGCCGGCCCCGCAAGACACCCGGGAGTCTGCTCCGGTAAGTCGGGGGGGGCAGAGTGGCAGCATATCTCGGGGGGAGGAGGACAGTGGCAGCATATCTCGGGGGGGAGGAGAAGGACAGTGGCAGCATATCGGGGGGGGCAGAGTGGCAGCATATCTCGGGGGGAGACAGAGTGGCAGCATTTCTTGGGGGGGGACAGGGCAGCATGTCTATTAAAAAAAACTTTTTCTTTAAAAAAGCACCAAGCTTTTAGGCTGCGGCCTATATACGGGCAAATACCTCTCCAAGAGTATGCAAACTTTTGATCACATCTGTAAGCCATTGAAGAATCACTTCTTCAATGGCTTATAGATGTGATCATTGAAACTCCACATGGGTTTTCACAGATTGTTTGACATCTAACTTGTCAGTGGTCAACAACTATGTGTTTGTAAAGTGAAGGCTTATTGATCCAGAGCATCTGGTGACTGAATGCAGCACATTTACTTTTGTACTCCTACATATTGTGGATGTTATGCAACTCTGGCAGACTTGCTGAATGAGTGTGATTTTACAGATTTGTATTAAAGTTTATTGCATTCTACTAATATGCCGGTGGTGTTGTTTTTGCTTAATGTTGAGTTGCAGACATAACAGAACTGTGGACTTATGTTATAAGTGATCCCTGGTCAAGGATCTCCCTACTATCCATAGCACTGTTCTCTGGGATTAATAATTAAATGGTATTTTAACCTACTGAGCATATCTGATAAGTGAGTATTATACATTTAGTGTACTCGTTAGGATTACAAGAGGATTTTGTGGACACATCGTTGCTAAGTTATTTATATTTTTTTATATTTGGTATTTTGATACTGGGACACTGTAGGCTCGGCACTAGATACTTACATTCTTTGTATGCTGTCGGTACATTTATTTTGATTTACATAAATACTAACATTGTGGCTTCCATTTATAGCATTACTCAATAAAAACATGTAGACTAAACAGTTCTGTAATTTATTTTTTCAGTGCTGAAGAAAACAGAACAGCAGTGTTTAAACTGGACTTTAAAAGGCCTATGAAAACCAGGATTTTTCTGAAGCATGCAATAAATGAAGATTTTTTAACCAGTGTTTTAAGGCAACGTACTTACGACGACAGAAATGTATTGTGCAACGTTTCAACATTTTTTGGATCATTCTTACAGGAAATTATCATGTACGTTTTTAATATATAATAGCTGCATATATTGGGATTATTCAAATTAACAGAAAACAATTACTTAATTTGGTAGGCTTGCTTTTTTTTAGTAAAGCTCCTAAAAATGCTTTTTGCTGACCAGTATATATTATATGTACAAGTACATCCTGAAATATTTACGTTTGTTAATTATTTAATTCCCTTTGTCAGTTTTTACATGTCACCTGTCCTGGAAAAACTGGATAATGAGACATCCATAACTGATTTTAAAATGATGACTGCAATAGAAATACCCTTATTCTTGCAACGGTTGTGACTGCTCTCCGGAGCGGTCATAGCGCGTCCTGGGGTGGTTGTTCGGTGTCGCTGAATGCCTATAGAGGCATTTCAGCTACACCATTTGAAACGGGCTTCCGGACGTTGACACCCCGGGGAGGGGCCAGACACGACTGGTGTCGATCGATTTCTACACCCTTTTAAAGCCAAAATTGTCCAGACCTGTCTGGTAACTTAATGTTTTTGTGTGTCCGCACCGTCAATTGTCATCAAGGGTTTCTAACTAAAACACCAATAATTATTAGCTAGACACATCAATTTAGTGTAGAAATTAACACAGTATTACAACAATTATACTAACACTATACCTCGGTTGCTTGGGTGATTTCCTAAAACTCTGTATAAAGCAATGCAATATTATAATTGGCAACATTTGAAAAAGAAATCCAGGTAAAATTTGCAAAAAAAGACTTACTTGAAAACTTGCCCCAAAGATCCACCCACTCTGCCCAACCCACATAATCTAGTTGTTATGGTACAGATTATATCACCAAGTTCAGAAGCACACTTGCCACAACACCCTTAAGACTTGTCAATGTAAAGGAAATTTTAGTGTTAAAGAAGTAGCTAGCAGGTGTAGGTTCCAGGTCTCTGTTTCCTGGGATCTAATCCTTTCAATGTGGTGCAGTGAAGTCCTTCCACCTAAAACTCATCCAACCATGTCTTTATGGACCATGCTTTGGGGAAGGCCCTTTTCTATTCCAACATCACTGTTTCCCAGTGCACAAAGCAAGGTCCATAAAGATATGGATGGATGAGTTTGGCGTGGAAGAACTTGACTGGCCTGCACAGAGCTCTGATCTCAACCCCATCGAACACCTTTGGGGTTAACTGGAACAGAGATTGTAAGCCAAACCATCTTGTTCAACATCAGTGTCCGAACTCACAAATGTTCTACTGGATGAATGGGCAAAAATTCCCACAGAAACAGTCCAAAGTGTTGTGGAAAGCCATCCCAGAAGAGTGGAAGCTGTTATAGCTGCAACAGGAGGAACAACTTTATATTAATGTCTATGTATGTCGAATGCAATGTCCTAAAAGTCCCTGTTGGTGTAATGGGTAGATGTCCCAATACTTTTGTTCATATAGTTTATATATACACTCTCCATATGCACACGCCTGAATATACACCCATATATAGACTGCCCTTACACATGGCTGCCCATACACCCACATATACACTGCCCTTACATATGGCTGCCCATACACCCTCATATACATTACCCTTAAATACACCTGCCCATACACACACCTATACGCTGCTATTGAACATTCCTGCCTATACACACACATATACACTGCACATATGCATACACACATACAATACCCTTACACGGGTCTGCCATACACACACATTTACACTGCTCATAAACACCTGCCCATGCACATATACTGCATATAAACACACATATACACTGTCTACACACACACACACACCTGCCCATACACAAACACACCTGCCCAAACACTGCCAACACATATGCTGTAAAAACTGCTCATACACATATATAGACTGCCCTTACACACATCTGCCCATACATGCGCATATACACTCCCCATACACACACGTATACTGCTCTTACTCACATATATACTGCCCTTACAAATGCCTGCCCATATACACGCTTGCCCATACACGCACATATACATTGCCCTTAAATACACTGCCTATACACTGCACACACACAGATATACACTGTGTACATGTATGCCTGCCCATACATACACATGTGCACTGTCCATAAACACACATGTACACTGTCCATATATACAGGCCATCCCATACACACACATAAACACTACCCATACACAGACTTACATTTCCCCCACACATATACACTGTCCATACACACATCTGCCAATACACACACATACACTGCCCTTACACACGCCTGCCCATGCACACATAACGGACAAAATTTATTGGGTCACCTGAACATTACAGCAATAGGGACATCGCATTCTAAATATGTGGTTGCCCCCTTCCCCTTTGCATAACATAACTATAACAGCTTCCACTCTTCTGGAAAGGCTTTCCGCAAGATTCTGGAGTGTTTCTGTGGGAATTTGTGCCCATTTATCCAGTACATCATTTGTGAGGTGTTTTGCCCAATCAATGAGGATATGGAATGACAGCACAACACACAATTTGATCAAGCAAAACTTTAATATAGAACTCTTACTACAGCAGGTAGAAAATAGTTGTGTATGCAAATTTATATATATGTATATGTGTGTGTAAAACAAGTTAAGCAATCCATCAATATCACAGCAATCAATGCTATAGTGTCAAATGTCAATACAGTAATACATCGCCGAGCCAAGTAGTTGTCACTCTTCTAGCTGATTAACTCGCAACTCAGCAGGGACTGGGAAACCCCTCAGAACAGTCTTTTCGAAGAGCTGCTTGTCTCGGACGCAAGAATCCCTGGATCCATCCTGGGTTGCCCATGTGCGTTCTTGTAAACACCACAGATGAGGCTTCATAGTTTGTGGTCGCAGCCGTGGGTTTTTTATAGCCATCGTGGGGACATTCCAAAATCCTCCAAATTATGATGCTGGCCAGGCACCCTAAACAGAGGTCCTTCACCATTTTGTTCTTATGTTCTTGGGGGTTTCCTTATCTATTCAGCACAGTGGTCTGTAAACGTTGACGCCTGACATCTAAGTTACAAGATATACCGTATTTCACAAAAGTACACTTTTGTTGCCAAGGTGTTCGACATTAATGGCTGTGTGTTGAGTTATTTTGAGGGGACAGCAAATTTACACTGTTATACAGGCTGTACACTCACTACTTCACATTGTAGCAGAGTGTCATTTATCACATGAAAAGATATAATAAAATATTTACATAAATATTTTGCGGAAGTACTCCAATAGGCCTCTCTTTTCTCCACAAAATAGCAGAGGCAGAGGGAAAGCCTTTCCCCATTCCTCCAATCGGGAGAGAGTGTTTTAAGGGCTAGCCATTAGTCCAAAAGACCAAGTCTATTCTTTTTTTTTTTAACAGGTTTCCGCTCAGCAACTTTGATGTTTCCAAGGATGTTTCCAACTTCACCTGCAGATAAACTAAAAAAACTCATGAATTGGTTTATCATCCCTCTATGTTTCATCAACTTGCCTAAACACCTGGATTGAACCAACAAGATTTGCCCAAGGACCCATATTGGACCATCAGGATTTGCTTAGATTGCATTCACAGGATTTACTCGCACCCTGATTGCACCTACAGTAGTCTCCTCTCAGAGTCTCATCCCCTTTCACATTATCCCATTTCTCCCTTGGCTGTTTAGCTGTCCTCTTCTTTCCCCTTATCTTTCTATCTCTCTTCTCTCTTCCCTTTCGGTTAATCTCTTGTTTTTTTAGCTCTCGTTTTCTTTCTCATCCCACCATTCTCTTTATCTCTCGAGCTATTCATCTCTTTTCTCTCCTTACTCTGTAACATTCCCCCTCTCTCTTTACCTCACCTTTTTTCTATCTCCCTCCGTTCTCTAAATCTCCCATTCTTTTCAACTCCCTACCTCTCCATTTTCTTTATCTCTCTCCTTATCTTTATTCACATTTTCTCTTTATATATCCTCTTTTTATTTTTTCACCTTTTGCATTTCTCTTTCTCTCTCACTGATTTAATTTTATCTCTTGTTTCCCCAAATCTTCCCCTCTTTTTCTCTACCCTTCTCGTTATCCATTCTACTTATTCTCTCCCCTTTCTCCTCACCTCTCTCCTTTCTCCGTATCTTTCGTTATCTCTCTCCTCCTCTTTATCTCAATATCTCTTTTATCTCGCTTTTGACACTGTGGACCACCCTCTTCTCCTTCAAACCCTTCATGCTCTTGGTCTCTGTGACACTGCTCTCTCTTGGTTCACTTCCTACCTCTCTGATCGTACCTTCAGCGTCTCCGGTAACACTTCCCCTCTCCTCTCAGTGGGGGTATCCCAAGGCTCAGTTCTAGGACCTCTTCTGTTCTCTCTCTACACTTCCTCACTTGGCAAACTAATCGCATTCTTTGGCTTTCAATACCACCCGTATGATGATGACATCCAGATCTATCTATCCTCTCCTAATTTCTCTCCTTCTGTCTCACCTCTGTCTCTACCTGGACGTCTGCACGGTTCCTGAAACTCAATCGCTCTAAAACCAAACTTCTCATCTTCCCTCCAATGCTAAGATTCCCCAATCAGTTTCCCTCAATGTCAGTGGTGCTCTCATCTCCCCTTCTCCTCATGCCCTCCCATATTTCTTTAGCTCACCTTTCCTAGTCCATCTCCTGCAATACTTTTACTAGTGTGGCTGGTCCATCCTTAATGACGGCACTTTTACCTATTACACCCTAAATCCCTCTAGATTGTAAGATCGTTTGAGCAGGGCCCTCCTCACCTGTTTTCTCTAAGTCAAATTGTTATGTTACATACTACTTGTTTTGTCCTGTCCACCCATTGTACACCACTAAGGAATTTGATGGCGCTATATAAAACAATTAATAATAATAATAACCCTTTCATGGCAATGGCTGTTTTAACATTTCTACGGTGCTCAAGTTTAGCTGTAATTTTCTTCTTTCCCATTTACTGTACCCACACAAATTATATATTGTATAAAACAAGACGAGCTTTCTTTAGATGTCATTATTTTGATTGCATCATTTAATTTTCTATATTAAAAAAAAGTATAAAATATGGTGAAAAATTGAGAAAAGTAGGAGTTTTTCTGACTTTTAGTTATGACTAAAGCTAATGAATAAACCTGCTAAATAGATTCTACTTCTAATGCAATTTGCAGATGATCCACAACATCCCATTGCCTTTTTCTCAAGAAATGTATTACCTGCCAAAAGGAAAAATAATTGTTACATATGTTTTATAGAATTAGAGACATCTCTTAGAGGGCATAACATTTCCCTTCATCATTCACATGGATCATAAAAAGCTCCAATATCCAAAATCTAGTAAAATCCTTACCTCCAGGCAATTCTAATGGAGTACCTTTTTTGAACATTTTGATTTCCATATCTCTTATAGACCAGCCAGTAAAAAATGGTAAACCAGATGCTCTATCAAATAGGGATACAGTTCTCAAAACCCATCCAGATGTACTCCCTGAATCAAAATTTGTTGGTATCATATTCCCATGGAATCACAATTGAAAAAATCTCCTCTTGAATCCAAGGAACAAATCCTTGAATGTCTCTAGAAAACAGCGGGATTGTACTATAAAGGTGATCTTCTCTATATACCTGAAGACATGCAACGTGTGGTACATCAAGGAGTAAGAAAGATCACTAACCTCGATCAACGTTACTTTTGGTGGCCTCAATATCAAACTTATATTGAAAACTATATCCACTCTTGTGAGCTCTGTGCATGTTTTAAATGTTCGTAAACCACCACAAGGTCTTCTTATGAATCTCAACATCCTTCAATGGCCATGGGAATCCATATGCATGGATTTTATAATGGATCTTCCTTATTATGAAGGTTGTAATACTATCTACGTCATTGTGGATGGTCTAAGATGTCACATTTTATTCCATTCAAAAAAATATGTACAGCTTCTGAAACTGCGAGATAATTTCTTTATAAGTTAAATGTACAGTGGGGCAAAAAAGTATTTAGTCAGCCACCAATTGTGCAAGTTCTCCCACTTAAAAAGATGAGAGAGGCCTGTAATTTTCACCATAGGTACACTTCAACTATGAGAGACAGAATGGGGGGAAAGAATACAGGAAATCACACTGTCTGATTTTTAAAGAATTTATTTGCAAATTATGGTGGAAAATAAGTATTTGGTCAATAACAAAAGTTCATATCAATACTTTGTTATATACCCTTTGTTGGCAATGACAGAGGTCAAACGTTTTCTGTAAGTCTTCACAAGACTTTAGCATCTACAGGCATGAGACATCTTTGCTAACTGTAAGTGTACATCTAGTCTGGCGTGTCCAAACACATAACAGTACTGTGGTAAAAAATAAAAAGAAAACTATGATGGTATAGTAGTAGACACAAATGATCCTATGGTGAATATATTTATGCACTCACAGTGTGTATGGATCAATCAAGCTTTGTAAAAATCAACACCTCGGGGCCCGACCACAGAGTATATGTAGGAGGAAGCACGAACATACAGAAAAAACGCAATGGTGTGTCTAGTCTAGTCAAAATCATACATGGGACACCTGAAGCCACAATTTACTGCCACTAATACTTTTTAATAAAATATGCAACTTAAAATAGAGTAAATAACACAAAACCATTACTTTTCTGCTCACTGATTTGAGGGCCTAGAACGTTTTGTTCACTGAAGTTACTACAACTTCAAGAGGGTGTTTTCTCTCGGGATAAGTAAAAATGATGTAGTTCAAATTATTCCTACAGAAAGTAAAGTGCCAGGAAAAAGATGACTAAATACACACACAGCAGCATGGGCGTAGGAACCCCTAAAAATCTGGGGGGGTAGCATTTTTCCCTATCAGATACCCCCCTTCTTTCTCCCGATCACATACCTCTTTCCTCACTATCCCCTTCTCCACTTTATCCCCATCTTTTTTGCAAACAAGTACAATAATATATCACTTGAAACACTGGTAAAAACAATGTACATTAAATACATGAAAAAAAACAGCTAATTTTTTAAATATTGAAAGACTGGACCCATTTCCTTGGGCCCTGCTCCACACTCCCTAGCATGCAATCACTCCGCTCCCACACCAAAAAATATTTGCCATACTGACTGCAGATTACTGTGACATTGAGAGATCCTCTCCACTGTAATCACCCCCAGAGTCCCTTTGTGCCTCATTCACTAAGCCATACCTCTCTTTTACTTACCCCCTGTAGTTCAGGTATAGATCAAATAAACACCACATGTAAACAGCACGTGCTGGTATAGATCAACTAAATAAGACAAACAAACCCTGTATTTGCAGGAATACATAAATAATGTATGGAAACATAGCATAAATTACAGGCACAGGTCATAGGATGCACACCCCAAAGCCAGCCCTGGTGTCCACACTGCCCTTATAGAACCCGACTAGCACCCAGATAACATTAACAAATTACAGTCCAGAGTGAGACAATTTTGTCCCCAAACAGCCCGCCCTGACACCAGTACAGGCTCTGCCACACGGACACCCAGACACACACACCAGGACAGGCTCTGCCACACCGACACCCAAACACACACACCAGGACAGGCTCTGCCACACCAACACCAAAACACACACACCAGGACAGGCTCTGCCACAGCGATACCCAGACACATACACCAGGACAGGCTCTGCCACACAGAGAGTCAAACAACACAGACACCAGGACAGGCTCTGCCATACCGACACCCAAACATGCACACACCAGGACAGGCTCTGCCACACTGACACCCACATCAGGTGTGCTGTTTGTTTTTCCCCCTTGTGTATAGGATCTAAAACTCATATTAAATGGGATTATAGCTGGTTTCTATGGAATGACAGTATTGCATTAATGTCCATCGGAGGGCCTTTGTATTGAAGTCTGTGGACCTTTCTGCTGTGGCTCTGCACCTGTACCGTTCCTGGTTACCTGCTTTGTGTCCTGATCAAGGGGATTCCCTGCTTTATGTCCTTCCAAGTGGGCTCCGTGCCTTTCGTACCCTTCCAAGTGGGCTCCTTGCCTTTCGTACCCTTCCAAGTGGGCTCTGTGCCTTTCATACCCTTCCAAGTGGGCTCCGTGCCCTTCCAAGCGGGCTCTCTGCCTTTCGTGCCCTTCCAAGCGGGCTCTCTGCCAAAAGACTTATTACCTGTATTTTATTTGGCCATACGTCCGGTTTCTTGCTTAGACTTTATTACCCTTATTTGCTGGTCCTGTGAGTTCTGCTTGGCTTTTTGCAGTTGCATTTAGCTTGGACACACAAGCGAATCCTGAGCTGGGGCGAATCTCCTAAGTGACATCTCTAAGTGAGGAGTTACAAGCAAAGAAGGAGTTAAAAAGCAAAAAGGAGGGGAAAGTATACATCCTTGTTATTCCATATATATTTATATATATTTTGCACCTTACTGTCTGTTTTTGCTAGTTATTTGAGCTATCCCCATTGCCAAGATGTCCTCCATGTTTGACAATGCGGTCAGGTGTACATCTTGCTCAATGTATGCAATCCTTGATCAGCGCTTCGAGGGTGCATATTGCTGTGCGAGATGTGTGCAGGTTGCTCATTTGGAAGCACAAATCCTGAGTCTAGAGGAGCAACTGGCAACACTGAGATCTATTGACAACTTGGAGAGGAGTCTGCTGCTCACTGAGCAAGCTCTCTCGCGGGTAGAGGTGGGGGAGGATAGCGGGATGGAGGTACAGGACAGTCAGGCAGCTAGCTGGGTTACAGTTAGAAGGCGGGGTAGGGGGAAAAGCGCCAGGGAGGCTAGTCCTGATCTAGCACACCCCAACAAGTTTGCCCGGTTGGCAGATGAGGGGGATGTTAGTTCAGAGTTAGCAATACTGCAGCAAGTCACTGCCTCTGACCTCCAGAGCGGTGTCTGCTCCAGTAAGGAGGGAAGGACGAGCACAGGGCAGGCCAGACAGGTGCTGGTAGTAGGGGACTCTATTATTAGGGGGACAGACAGGGCAATCTGTCACAAAGACCGGGATCGCCGAACAGTGTGTTGTCTGCCTGGCGCTCGAGTTCGGCACATCGCGGATCGGGTTGACAGATTACTGGGAGGGGCTGGAGAAGACCCAGCTGTCATGGTGCACATTGGCACCAATGACAAAGTAAGAGGTAGGCGGAGTGTCCTTAAAAATGATTTCAGGGACTTAGGTAGCAAGCTCAAGGCAAGGACCTCCAAGGTAGTATTTTCTGAAATATTACCTGTACCACGTGCCACACCAGAGAGGCAGCGGGAGATTAGGGAGCTAAACAAGTGGCTCAGAAGCTGGTGTAGGAAGGAGGGGTTTGGGTTCATGGAGAACTGGGCCGACTTCTCTGTCGGATACAGGCTCTACGGTAGGGACGGGCTGCACCTCAATGGGGAGGGTGCAGCTGTACTCGGGGAGAAGATGGCCAGAAGGGTGGAGGAGTGTTTAAACTAGGGAAAGGGGGGGAGGGAAACTACAATATAGAAGGGGAAGATAGTATAGATAGAGAGCTGGGGCATATAAATGTACCTGGGGGTGGAGCGGAGGGAGGGGTTAGAATAGTTAATAGGGATAGGCTTGATAGGAGAAAAAACCATACACCTCTAAATTGTATGCTTACTAATGCCAGAAGTCTGACCAATAAAACTGGCGAACTGGAGTTAATAATGTCTGCAGAAAATTATGACATAGTGGGTATAACAGAGACATGGTTGGATGATAGCTATGACTGGGCGGTTAACATACAGGGTTATAGTCTATTCAGGAAGGATCGAAAAAAACGAAAAGGGGGAGGAGTTTGCCTTTATGTAAAGTCCAGCCTAAAGGCCACACTGCGGGAGAATATATGTGAGGGAAATGATGATGTGGAGTCATTATGGGTAGAAATATATGGAAAGAAAAATAATAAAATACTGATCGGGGTTTGCTATAAGCCACCAAATATAATTGAAGCAGCAGAAGATCAATTATTAAAGCAAATAAACAAGGCAGCAAATCACAATGAGGTGGTTATTATGGGGGACTTTAACTATCCCGACATAAACTGGGAAACCGAGACCTGGGAATCTCATAAAGGAAACCGCTTTCTGACTATAAGTAAAGATAATTATCTGTCCCAAATGGTACAGGACCCAACCAGAGGGGGCGCTCTACTGGACTTAATATTAACCAACAGACCTGACAGAGTAACTAATGTGCAGGTCAGAGGGCACCTAGGAAATAGTGATCACAATATAATACATTATAACTTGTCGTTCAATAAGGGAACTCTTAGAGGAGCCACAAGAACTATGAACTTTAGGAAGGCAAAGTTTGATCAACTAAGAGAAGCCCTTAACACTGTAAATTGGGAAAATGTCCTCAAAAACAAAAGCACAGATACTAAATGGGAGATTTTTCAAAATATCTTAAATTCTCACTGTGAAAAGTACATACCGTATGGGAATAAAAGTGTCAGGAGCAAGAGAAAACCAATGTGGATAAATAAAAATGTAAAGGTGGCAATAAATGGCAAAAAAAGGCATTTAAGCTACTAAAACAGGAAGGCAGTGAGGAAGCACTAAGAAGCTATCGGGAAAAAAATAAAATATGTAAAAATCAGATAAAAGCAGCAAAAGTGGCGACAGAAAGACTCATTGCCAAAGAGAGTAAAACAAACCCCAAAATGTTCTTTAACTATATAAATAGTAAAAAGGTTAAAAATGAAAGCGTCGGCCCCTTAAAAAGTAATGAGGGAGACGTTATAGACGGGGATCAGGAAAAAGCGAATCTATTAAATATATTCTTCTCTGCTGTATTCACAGAGGAAAATGAAATGCCAGGTAATATACAGCAGGATGAGATAAATGCCCCAGTACAGGTCGCCTGTCTAACCCAGGAAGAAGTGCAGTGCCGCCTAAAAAAAATCAAAATAGACAAATCACCAGGTCCAGATGGCATTCACCCCCGCGTTCTAAGGGAGTTAAGTAATGTAATAGACAGACCCCTATTTCTAATATTCAAGGACTCTATAGTGACCGGGTCTGTTCCCCAGGACTGGCGCATTGCAAATGTTGTGCCAATATTCAAAAAGGGGACAAAAAGTGACCCGGGGAATTATAGGCCTGTTAGTTTAACTTCTGTTGTATGTAAACTGTTTGAGGGTTTCCTAAGAGATGCTATTTTGGAGTATCTCAATGAAAATAAATGTATAACTCCATATCAGCATGGGTTTACAAGGGATCGGTCCTGTCAAACTAACCTGATCAGCTTTTATGAGGAGGTGAGCTCAAGACTGGATCGGGGAGAATCGCTGGATGTCGTATATCTTGATTTTTCCAAAGCATTTGATACGGTGCCACATAAAAGGCTGGTACATAAAATGAGAATGCTTGGGCTGGGGGAGAATGTGTGTATGTGGGTAAGTAAATGGCTCAGTGATAGGAAACAGAGGGTGGTTATTAATGGTACATACTCTGAGTGGGTGACTGTTACTAGTGGGGTACCACAGGGGTCAGTTTTGGGTCCTATTCTTTTTAATATATTTATTAATGACCTTGTAGAGGGATTGTATAGTAAAGTATCAATCTTTGCAGACGATACTAAGCTCTGTAGCGTGGTTAACACAATAGAGGACAGTGCACGATTACAAATGGATCTGCATAGGTTGGAGGCTTGGGCTGGGATGTGGCAGATGAGGTTCAACACGGATAAATGTAAGGTTATGCACATGGGGAAGAAAAATCCAGGCTGGGAATATGTATTAAATGGGAAAACACTGGGGACGACTGACATGGAAAAGGACTTAGGAGTCTTGGTTAACAGTAAATTTACCTGTAGCGACCAGTGTCGGGCAGCTGCTGCTAAGGCAAATAAAATCATGGGGTGCATCAAAAGGGGCATGGATGCCCATGACAAGGAAATAATTCTACCATTGTACAAGTCACTAGTCAGACCACACATGGAATACTGTGTACAGTACTGGGCACCAGTGTACAAGAAAGATATAGTGGAACTGGAGAGGGTTCAAAGACGGGCAACCAGAGTAATAAGGGGAATGGAAGGACTGCAGTACCCAGAAAGATTATCAGAATTAGGGTTATTTAGTTTGGAAAAAAGACGGCTTAGGGGGGACTTAATAACTATGTATAAATATATAAGGGGGCAGTACAGAAATCACTCCCAGGACCTATTTATACCCAGGACTGTATCTATAACAAGGGGACATCCTCTACGGCTGGAGGAAAGAAGGTTTCTACACCAGCACAGACGGGGGTTCTTTACAGTAAGAGCGGTGAGACTATGGAACTCTCTGCCAGAGGAAGTGGTAATGGTAAACTCAATAAAAGAGTTTAAAAGGAGCCTGGACGTGTTTCTTGAAAGCAATAATATTACAAGTTATGGATATTAGATTAATAGGGACAGAACGTTGATCCAGGGATTTATTCTGATTGCCATATTTGGAGTCGGGAAGGAATTTTCCCCCTGGTATGGGGCAATTGGCATCTGCTTCATAAGGGTTTTTTGCCTTCCTCTGGATCAACACGGTAGGGACACAATATGTATATAGGTTGAACTTGATGGACTTTGGTCTTTTTTCAACCTTATGAACTATGTTACTATGTTACTATGTTGCTAGTTGGTAACAAGCAGCTGCAATAGACAATAATATGTCACAATTTTCTTTAGCTCTTTCTTTTTCCTTCATGGAATCTATGACTATCACTTCCCTGGTATTAAAAAGGACTACACCAAGGCACCAGTGCTGTCCGAAGCCCCAGGAATCCGTGTTAAAAGGAACCAAAAGAATGTCTTTGTTTACGGTGACGTTTTCCCCCAAGAAGCTGTAGAAAATGTCTGCACTTCCTCGCACCAAACTTTGGTAAATGTAGGTGGGGCACATCAAAATCTTCATCCCATGCAACAAGTTCATTCATTTCATGCCCTTCTTTTCTTGGTGTGGAGTTTAGGCAGTTGGTCCAAGGATTTGATGGAAATATCAAACTCAATTATGGCTATATGTGGCCAGTATAACTGAGCTGCAAAAGCAAATTCTGCATTTCTCTCTAACTAAAGTAAACCATCTCATACTTACAGGAAATAGGGAGCAACGTCAAATAAAGTAAACATTGCCCTAGTAAATTAGAATGGTTTAAATGTTATAATGAGGCTTAAAGTGATATTTATTAACTAAAATAAACTGAGATAATGGGTTCTATCCAATTATGTGAGATCAATTCGTTATTGTTTTTTTTTTTAACTAAAAATGTTGTATTTCCGTCTATGGTATTCAATGAGCTGAGATAGATTAATTTAAGCCTCTGAATAGAGGTGGATATTTCAATATGCTGATTTAGACGTGTTAAATTGGACCAACCTATGCTTATTCGGCTGTTAAAACATTGACAAATTAGCCCTGATAATACATAATTAAATTGGTAAGATTTCTTTAAAGGATGTGATTAACCCCAACATTTATTTTACAATGCTTTCCAAAAAACTACCAGATAAAATTCCATCTTTATTCAACTATAATTTCCTACCAACTCATTCAGTGCATGCCCACAAATTATATATTGAGTTTTTAGAGGACAAGTAGGATCTTATATACATAAACCATTTAATATTGAAAACAAATTCTACAAAATGGGAAAAAAATCCCATTTGTGTTCACAGTTGCTTCTTTTAAAAAATATACATAGCCAGTGCAAAGTAAGTAGAATAAAAAATCTAACTTTATTTAGGTATTTGCCTTGATTTTAGAAACACCTCCTATGCCTGGTATTTATATTTATTTTGGTAGTTACTGGGCAAAATATGAAAGATGTGCATCACTGTTTTCAAACACCTTATATGTATAGTTGGGCCCCAAAAGTATCGAAAAAGCTATACTGCTGTATAAAGGTATAGTGCTCTCCAGTAATATTGGCAGGGGTATAAATATTAGGTAACACATAGGCCAAATTCCCTTAGTCATTGATCATAATGGGTAAAACCAAAAAATATGGCTGTGATGTGGGGCAAAAGATTGTTGAGCTTCACAAAATGGGAAATATTTTTTATTAGTGATATTGTTGATGGGAAGGTATGTCTTTTTGCGGATGACACAAAAGTTTGCAACAGGGTTGATGTTCCTTGCCAAATGGCAAATTATTAAGTTAAACCTGAAACATAGTTAGAGCTGTGGCAACTGGAATTTAATGTGGATAAACGCAAAGTAATGCACCCAGGGCATAACAACCCAAGGACAGAGTATAGAATATTTGATACTGTCCTAACCTCAACGTGTGAGGAAAGGGATTTAGGAGTAATAATTTCAGAGGATATGATTTAAAGGAAGAGAGTTTATTTAAAAGGAGAAATACTACCACAACAAGAGGACATAGTCTTATGCTAGAGGAGCAAAGGTTTAAAAGTAACATCAGAAAATATTTCTTAACTGTGGCTTCATGGAAGAGCCTTCCATCAGAAGTGGTAGATGTTAATACAGAGAAGGTGTTTAAGCAAGCATAGGATAGGTATAAGGTTAAGCTAGATATAAGATAAGGCCAGGAACTAAGGACAGTTTTAAGATGTTGGGCAGACTGGATGGGCCGAATGGTTGTTATCTGCCGTCACTTTCTCTAAGTGGCTTTAAGAAAATGGCAAGCACTGAAAATGCCCACTTCCACCACCAGTGAAATAATTAAGGAGTTCCAGTCAATTGGAAATGTTATGGAATAACCTGGAAGATTATGTGTGTCTATATTGTCTGTATATTGTCTGTTTCTACTCTCATCCAAAAACAAACTCAACTGGCTTCAGTTCGCCGGACACTACTGCAACTTCAGATAGAAGAGTTTTCTTGCCAATAAACACCAGTAGTGGGTTTGGCGCACACAGAGAGGTAGCCATATGGAAAAGGACCGCATGCCCACGGTTAAATATGGTGGTAGCTTTTTTAATGTTTTGGGGCTGATAAAATCCAGGTTAGGGTTAAACAATAAACACAATTTTTCACAGCATTTTTTGCTCATTTTAAACCAAGGGTGCCAATATTAGTGGAGGGCACTGTATACCTTTATATATAGTGGTATAGCTTTTTCTGGCCACTTTTGTGGGTTAAACTCCAAGCAACCCAGTTTAGCCCAGTAATTACCAAAATAAATACCAGACATATGAGGTGTTTCCAAAATCAAGGCAAATACCTAAATAAAGTTTTTTTCTTACTTTGCACTGGCTATGTATATTTTTTTTCCTTTTCTTAAATATTTATTCATATATAAACATAAATATCACAAACATACTAAATAAAAAAGGTGTGAAAATAAGTACAACGACTACAATCCACTACAGATTGAAGAGTCAGATTAAAATGTAATCTTCAATCTTATAACAATATCGATCAAAAGTATTTTAATTGCTTACACAATAATCTAAAGGGTACCAATCGGACACAATTCCAATATGGATCAGAACTAATTTACTTATTCACTTATTTATCATACTTACTGATGCACAGACATTCTTACAGGACGCATACATTCAAAGTGGCGGTAGGAGGAGGATGAAGAATTAGTTATCAGTAACTAGAAGATGTTTCGAAGGGACTATACCCATTGGGGTCTTACAGTAAGTAGATAAAGAGAATAAAATGGCATAAAGAGACTCAAGGAGGTTAAGATTTAAATCCAAAAAGAAGAGATATCTACAAGATTGAATTGGAATTATATGTATGAGTGCCTAAAATATAATTAACCCCTTAAGGACAATGGGCAGTTCCTAAACCCATTGAAAACAATGCATTTTGAGCCCGTACATGTACGGGCTTTGTCATTAAGGGGTTAAACCAAGGAGACCATATGTCATTATAATTAGCGGGTTTTGATTCAACAAATAAAAATATTTTTCCATATTCGCCTGATAAGTTATTTGATCTGTTATCTCTTTCCATATGGGAGCTGCATCTTTCCTCCAGGCTCTGGCCAAGCATATTTTTATAGACAGTAACATGTTAACTGCCAGTAGTTTATCTGAAAAGCTGAGAAGTGAATCATTCGATTTTAAATCTTCAAGTATCACAATGTTATTTGAGGTCCAATTTGTTAAATCAATATTCTGCATATAATATTTGAGGACCTTCAAACGAGTGAAAGCTGTACAAGTTACATTTTATATATATCTTTTTAGCGATAAGAACAGCGCGCTCACAATTCTACAGCAAAGAAGTAACCCATGAAGTGTCGGCCCTGGCTTGCGGCACATTCTGCATGTTGCAGTCACCCGGCTTTAAATCGATGGCATGTACAGAAGAGGCATTTGTTTCTTCAACGCCCGTATTGGTTTAGCTTGGGAAATACATAAACAATAAAAACATAAAAAGCATATTTTTATAGATAGTAAGATGTTAAGTGCCAGTAGTTTACGTGCACTACTTGAAGAGCCATATTTTTTGGTATAAGAATGGACGGAAAGGTTGCATTTAAATATATACGAGAGAAGCCTGGAAGTTTCCAGCTTAACCCCTTAATGACAAAGCCCGTACATGTACGGGCTCAAAATGCATTATTTTCAATGGGTTTAGGGACCGCCCATTGTCCTTAAGGGGTTAATATTTTCCAGTTTGCAGCATGCCCACCAAATATGAAGTTGAGTCCCCTCCTCATAACCGCATCTCCAACATAAGCCAAGATAGCTCTATTAGTTTAAATTTTTCTATTTGAGAGACCAGATTATTCAACAAAGTTTCATAATTAATAGACTAATTTTTTAAAATTAAACATTAATGTGATCCCCAGATAGTCCACCGACTCATTCACGCAATCAAAATGATAATACTCAGCAAGGTAAGTCTTTTGTGCAGGGGAAAGATAAGATGACATCACCTGTGTCTTCGGAAGATTTAATTTGTAATTAGAATATGAACTGAATTCTCGAATAGTTGACAGGGCCGCAGGAACCGATCACTCTAGGTTAGTCAAAGTAAGAATAATATCATCTGCATATAATTTTATTTTAAAAGATTGTTCCTTAATGTTAATCCCTTCAATGTCTTGCAATGATCTAATTTGAATCGCTAACGGTTCAATTGTTAAAGGGCACAATGGGCACCCTTGTCGAGTACCGTTAGCGATGTCAAAAAATGTAGAATTCAAAGAGGGCCCTGTGACTTTAGCACTAGGAGTACTATATAAAGCCATTGTGCTTATTTTAAAAAATCCCGTAATCCCTACGGCATCCAGAGTAGCACTCAAAAAGTTCCAACTAGCCTTCTCGGCATCTAAAGCCAAGTAGACAGAGGGGGTAAGAGTATAATGAACTTGCGAAATCAGATCTAATAATTTTCGAGTGTTATGTTCTCCATTTCTACCACTGATCCAGATTGATCTGAATGGATCAGATCTATAATCACTTTACTCAATCTATTTGCCAAGATGTTGGAATATAATTGGTCTATAATTAGAGACGAAACAGGGATCTTTGGAATTGGACAGATGGAAGCTTGAAGGAAGTCTTTAGTAACAGCACCTTGTTCTCCGATATTATTAACAACCCTCAGCAATAGAGGAGAGATCAAGGGATCTAATATTTTATAAAATAAAGTTGTATAGCAATCTGGGCCAGGTGATTTCCCATGTTTTAAATTTAAAATCACCTCTTTTATTTCAATCAATGAAAAAGGTCTATTAATATAGCTTTTTCTCTAGATAACTTTGGTAGCGGGAGATTACATAGGAAACATTCAATGCGAGAGGAAGATATATCTCTTGATAGATCAAGAGATATATCTTCCTTATAAAGGGATTTATAATAGTCTCTAAAGGCTTCTGCAATTTCTGAAGAATCCAGAAGCACTTTATTATTTATTATTAGTTTCTTAATTCTATGTCTTTGAACCATTGTCTTGATCTTATTGGTAATCCATTTATGCAGGCGATTACTTTCATGATACCATCTCTGCTTAGAATAAAAGATAGCTCGCTCTAATTTCTCATCAAGTTTTAACTTTATCTCTGTCTGAATTACTGCTATTTCTTTAATAAGAACCGGATTGGGATTTAGTTTATTAGTACGTTCGAACTTTGCCAATGCTATATATAATTCAGAGATGGATCTGCCTTTTTGTTTGTTTTTATTAATTAACCCCTTAATGTGCATTTAAATGCCTTGGACTGACACGTTATCATTTATCTGAATGAATTGTTGAGCTTCTTTAAGAAGTTTTTGTTTAGAAAGATCAGATTTTAAATTAAATTCATTCAATCTCCATCCCGGTCTAGGATTATATTTAAATTGATCATTAATCGTAAAGAAGACTAGGGCGTGGTCAAACCAAGTAATATTCCCAATATGAGATGAAATACAATCTTTTAGGGATGCTAAATTGGTGTATAATGCGTCAATCCTTGAACACGAGAGATGTCTATTAGAAAAAATGTATAATCCTTTTCCGAAGGATGTTGAGTCCTCCAAATGTCAAATAAACCATGGTTTTCAATAAGCCTGGTCAGTCTCCGAGCCATAGTCCCCGTGGCCCTGTCAGGGGAGGGGACCTATTGTCTCTTAATCTCTTATCCAGATCCACATTTAAAACACAATTCAAATCCCCACCAAATAATAAAGTACCTCTTCTAACTTCCTCAGTTCTTGTAAAAAGTGAGGTCAAAAATTTGACAGGGTAGTCATTAGGAGCATAAAAATTGACCAAAGTAAAAGTTGTATCGTTTAATTTACAAATGAGTATAACATATCTACCGTAAGGATCGCACTCATGAAATATATAATCTAATTTAATGTCTGTAGACAAAATTATCGCAGCGCCCCCTTTTTTTTTAAATTGGTAAATTAGATGAATAAATTATATATGAATAAATTAGATGAATAAATGATAGGGTATTTTTTACTTTATTTCCAGTATGTTACTCCTTCATCATTCCAATGTGTCTAATTAATGTTTCATATAAATACATCCTGTTCTGAGTATTTAAACCTTGAGTATTTATAATGACTAAATTAAGCTTTACCATTTTATTTTAAATTTCACCCCATAGTGTCTATTCAAAATTCTCCAGGTCATCAAGTTGTCGCCAACTAACAACCCCCAAGCGCCACCACTACACACTGACATACCAATCATACTCAAGAGATACAGAAATGTATGCATCCCCTGCTCTGATACCAGAATAAAATCAGAGCACATCAAGTGGAGGTGGAAGAGGACGAAGAAATGGGCAGAGGGGAGAATAAAAAAGTCATTCCTAAAGCAGTGATCTGTGATATAAATTGAATATTACCATTATTATGCTGATCCAACTTTCATTGTCTAGTGATCCACCAACATTCATGTGTGATAGATAATTCAGTGGTCATTAAATCAACATTGTGAAAAATTATCAATTCATAAATTAGTGATCTATAATAATAATAATAATAACATTACTAAAAATGTATTTCATAATTCAACGAACCATGATTCTTCGATATGACATCTATTATAAAGAACAGGTATGTTCTACTGATCAGAAGAAAAAAAAATTCAATCCTAAATCAGTGATTTGTGATATAAATTGAATATTACCATTATTATGCTGAACCACCTTTTATTTTCTAGTGATCAATCAATATTCTACACGTTAATTAGTGTAAAAAAGCAGCAGTTCAACGTGTACGTATTTGCTCGATTATAAGACGACCCTGATTATAAGACGACCCCCCAAATCTGAATATTAATGTAGGAAAAAAAGAAAAAGCCTGAATATAATACGACCCTATAGGAAAAAAGTTTTACCAGTAAATGTTAATGCATGTAAACTATTTTTTTAATAAAAAATATTTTGGTTTTATTTCCTTCTATTTTCCAACCCCCCCCAGTTATGCACATCTGCCCCAGAAATGCCTTATACCCCCTATATGCCACTGTGCCCCATGATATGCCTTTTAACCCTATATGCCACTGTGCCCCATGATATGCCTTTTGACCCCCTATGTGCCACTCTGCCTCCAGAAATGCCTTATACCCCTATATGTCACTCTGGCATTAAGGGGATTAAAAGGCATATTATGGGGCAGAGTGGCATATAGGGAGGTTTAAAGCATTTCAGGAGGCAGAGTGGCGTATAGAGAGTTAAAAAGGCATTTCTGGAGGCAGAGTGGCATTAAGGGGGTTAAAAGGCATTTCATAGAACACTCTGCCTCCAGAAATGCCCCATTTAACACTCCCCCGACCCCCCCCCCAACTTACCGGTGCTTCTGACTCCCCTGTCATGCAGCCGGGGCAGCGTGTAGATGTCTACGCGATTCGCCGGGGAAGGTCTGCGCGATGGCCGCAGACAACCCCCGCTGCTAGCCACACCTCCTTCCAGCTGCAGCGTAAGTTGTCTACGCGAATCGCGTAGACATCTACACACTGCCCCGGCTACACACCGGGGACTCAGAAGCACCGGTAAGTGGGGCGGGGGGGGATCCAGGTCCCCTGCAGCTGCGGGGGATCTGGATCTTAGTCGTCTCATAGTCAGACCTATTTGAGGTCTGATTATAAGACGAGGGGTAAACCTCGTCTTATAATCGAGCAAATACGGGATGTTCCACTGATTTAAAAAAAAGTACCCTTAGTGTACTGATCCAGCACTCCATTGTTTCACCAGTATTCATAGTAAATAAAAAAATTCCAAAAAGCTTCCTAAATCATTAATCTATAATGAGAATAATACCCTTAGTGTACTGATCCAGCACTCCATTATTTCATCAATACTCATAAAACATAAATCAGCATAATTCAGTGATCCATAAGTCTGCTTTGTAACATATTATCATTCATAAATTAGTGATCAATAGTAAATATTACTAAAACATTTTATAATTAAATAAGTATACAGAATACTGGGCAATTCAATATTCCGTAATCCACCAACAGGTCATACTTCAATGAACGATAAATCATAAATCATCAGTATATCTTCAATTATAAAAAAAACTATATATATATATATATATATATATATATATATATATATATAGATAGATAGTCCAGTTGGAAAAAGCCATCTGTACATAATTCCCATCTTCCTCAAGGTGAGCGTAACATCTGAAAATTTGCATCTATTGTTCCTTGTAGCTAGGGATAAATCAGGAAGCAACAACAGTTCTTTATACGGCTCTGGGAATTGCTTGGCTCTAGCTGCCTTCATCAGAAGATCCTTCATTTTAAAATTGTTACAGCAAATACCGAGCAAATGCTCTGAAAAATCCCCCTTGTTTTATAATCGTGATAGTCTTATAATCAGACCTCAACTAGGTCTGACTATGAGACTAAGATCCAGATCCCCCGCAGCGATGCAGGGGACCTGGATCCTCCTGCCCCCCCCCCCTTACCGGTACTTCTGAGTCCCTGGTGCTTAGTCTGGGCAGCGTGTAGAGCTCTACGCCATTCGTGTAGAGCTCTATGCCATCGCATAGAGCTCTACATGCTGCCCGGACTAAGCACCCGGCCCGGACTAAACACGCTGCCCGGACTATGCACTGGGGACTCAGAAGCTCCAGTAAGTTTGGAGGAGGGAGGGGGAGGGAGTGTTAAATGAGGGGCATAAGGCATTTCTGGAAGTACCTCCCTATATGCCTTTTAACCCCCTAAATGCCAGTGGTCGTCTTATAATCAGGGTCGTCTTATAATCGAGCAAATACAGTAATCTTGGTTTTGATAATCTATGTATGCGCTCAAATGGGAAATTTCCCAAATTGTCTTCTTTGAACACTGTAGAGGCCCATTTTTTGCAAAATGTCTCTAACTGGTCATTAGAAACATCCTCAGGAATACCTCTTATACTTAGGTTTTTTCTCCTTGATCGATCCTCTAGGTATATTATTTTAAGCTCTAGATTGTTTAACTCTGCTTTCAAAAGTTTATTGTGAGCGTGTACCTCTTCAACATCATTTCTCAGAGATTGTGTCTTAATCGTCAATGTACTCATATTTTCAGAGATTAAATGCATCATCCAATAACAATCAAGAGTCAAATTTGACTCAATAAATAAAACATCAGTAGTAATAGATGATTTATACAGATCCCAGAGTCTTCACATTCAGTTACATAAGCTCTCAAATAAAGGAAAAACCTGGAAAGTGAATTTGGAAAGTGAATTTAATGCACAGTGTTTTCTCACAGTTCCCAGGGCTGGCAATCACTGTTTCGAAAATTTCATCATCCAAATAGCAGCCTGTAGCCCAAAATAAAGGGAAAGTCAGTAGCGTACCTAGTGCGGGGCGGGGGGCGGTCTGCCCCGGGTGCCGATCGTCAGGGGGGTGCCACGAGTATTCCTCGTCTTGTTCCATGTAGTGCCCTGTATCATGTATATCTTGTGTTATGTTTCTTGCCTGGTCTCCTGTAAAAGATTCTAACACATTTAACATCTCTTCTAACCCCATATGTAATTATTGGTATAGGCAATAGTCAAAAATATGTAGTCATTGTTCATAAATAAATGATCATTGAGATATATTAATAGGCTTTAATGATAGGGAAAAGGGTTTCCATGACCTTAAATATGGAATGAAGGATTTGCTGAACAGGCATTCTATAGATAGGATAGTAACTTGTTAATGCATGGTATAGTTGTGACTGTAAAAGGGCATTACACTATGCGTACAGTGATCACCTAAAATAGGGTTTAGACGTGTAAAGACCTTAGTGAGCATGTTTGAACACCCAATTAGGTGAAGACCAATAGACTGACATCATTATCCAAACCACATATAAGCTAGGCATTTGTAAGACATGACATTTGTGAGGCATGGGAGGAGAGGCAGAGGGGAGATGTACTTGCCATCCACGGACTCTTCACGTCCCAACACTCCCTCCCTCCATCCTCAGGAATGTATAGGACAGATGCGATCAACTAAATTCCTCTCCAAGGTTTTGTAAGACTTATCTTGTATTATTTTTGTTATCTACTTTTTATATTCTTCTTCTATTTTTGTTCGTATTAAATGTTTTACCTTTTTTGCATTTAAGTGACTCTGCCTATTTTTGACCCACATACATATATATGTGTTTTCCAATTATTTGACGTTTGTGTTGCCCCTATATTTTTATTACATCTCCCTATCCCATGCTTGCTATGTTTCAGCTATTACTCTGCTTAGCTTCCACACTACCAGCCTGCAGCATCCCACACATGAGTCTAGTGCTATGCCTCATGCCTGTTCCAGGGTGCCTGCAGGATTTATCTTTGTTCTTGACTACATCTGCTGCTATATCAGGGCCACTGCTTGAGACTCCTAACTGCTCGGCGCCATTCCTCGTCCCCAGCACTAAACCACGCCTCAACCGCGTGCGTGTGTGTCCTACGTCACGACCATCCCCGGACTGCTATGTATATTTTTTAATAGAATAAACAGCCTTAAATAAATGTTACCAATTTAATTATGTATTATGCTGGGCTAATTTGGAAATATTTGGTCCAGTTTAACACGTCTAAATCAGCATATTGAAATATCCAGCTCTATTCAGTGGCTTAAATTAATCTATCTCAGCTCATTGAATACTATAGACGGAAATACAACATTTTTAGTTATAAAAACAATAACTGATTTATCTCACATAATTGGATAGAACCCACTATCTCAGTTTATTTTAGTTAATAAATATCACTTTAAGCCTCATTATAACATTTAAACCATTCATCTAATTTACTAGGGCAATGTTGGGGGGCGTGGCCAACAGGGAATCAAGATGGACGCTTGAGAACGAAGCTCCGCGGACCCCTGAGCTTAATCCAACCTCATAGTTACATAGTTACATAGGCTGAAAAAAGACATGCGTCCATCAAGTTCAGCCTTTCCTATATCTGTTAATTTGTTGCTGTTTGATCCAAAAGAAGGCAAAAAACCCCGGCTTCGCTCTTTCCAATTTTGCACTAACCAGGGAAAAGAATTCCTTCTTGACCCCAAAATGGCAGTCAGATTTCTCCTTGGATCAATAAGCTGTTTCCCCATAATTAAAGATTATATCCCCGAATATTATGTTTTTCCAGGTATCCATCCAGTTGCAGTTTAAACGTCTGTACAGACTCTGATAAAACTACCTCTGCAGGCAGAGAATTCCACATCCTTATTGTCCTTACTGTAAAAAACCCTTTCCTCTGCTTTAGTCTAAATCTCCTTTCTTCCAGTCTAAATGCATGACCTCGTGTCCTATGCATAGTCCTGTTTATGAACAGATTTCCACACAATGGTTTGTATTGGCCCCGAATATATTTATATAACGTTATCATATCCCCTCTGAGGCGACGTTTTTCTAAACTAAACAGATTTAAATTAGTTAACCTTTCTTCATAACTATAGTGCTCCATTCCTTTTATTAATTTTGTAGCCCGCCTCTGCACCCTTTTTAGTGCTATGATATCCTTCTTTAGAAAAGGTGCCCAAAATTGCACAGCATACTCAAGGTGCGGCCTTACCATTGATTTATACAGAGGCAAAATTATATCTTTATTCCGCGACTTGATGCCCCTTTTTATACACGACAATACCTTACTGGCCTTAGCAACCGCAGACTGACACTGCACATTGTTGCCTAGTTTGTTGTCTATAACAATTCCCAAATCCTTCTCATTTGTCATTACCCCTAATTCACTACCGTTTAGGGTGTAGGTTGCTTGTGCATTCGCTACCCCGAAGTGCATAACTTTACATTTATCTACATTGAATTTCATCTGCCATTTGAGTGCCCAGTCCCCCAGTCTATCTAGATCCCTCTGCAGCACTGTAATATCCTGCTCGCCCTGTATAACTTTACCTAGTTTTGTGTCATCTGCAAACACAGAAACATGACTTTCAATGCCTCCTGCCAGGTCATTTATAAATATGTTGAATAAAATTGGTCCCAGAACAGAACCCTGAGGGACACCACTTACCACTTTTGACCAGCTTGAAAATTTACCATTTATAACAACTCTCTGTTCTCTACCTCTAAGCCAATGTTCTACCCAAGAACAAGAATTTGCATCTAGGCCAATTTCTTTCAGTTTGAATACTAACCTATTGTGTGGAACCGTGTCAAACGCCTTGGCAAAATCCAAGTAGATTACATCCACTGCAACACCCTGATCTACACTTCTACTTACTTCTTCGTAGAATGCAATTAAATTAGTTTGACATGACCTATGTTTCATAAAACCATGCTGATTTATGCTAATAATACTATACTTCCCAAGGAATTCTTGAATATTATCCCTAAACAGCCCTTCAAATACTTTCCCAGCCAACATTTAAACACCAAGATGGGTAAAATCTCTAAAGGTGCCCAAACTCCTAAACCCCAAAAATCGGGCCTCTCCTCCGTGAAATCTTACTTTCAATGCAACGTGGACCCAGAACCGCGTAACCCACTGGCTAGGCCGCAAGCCAGTGCAGCGAGCTCTCAGAGGAACCAGTCGACACCGATCACGCTTCGCAAGCCAAAGAATACTCCTCTTGGCAAGAAGCCTTTCGTCACTTACCTACCAAGGCTGATTTACGGGCAGAACTCTCGGAGGTCATGGAGGGAGCCACAAGAGGCATCCATGACATCGTGTTAGCCTATTGGAATCTGACCACTCAAAGGTATGCAAGACTGTAGACGACCTCTCTTCACAACTGCATGCCCAGGCCACTCACATCATATCACTCACCCGTAAACTGGACGATGTGGATAACAGGGGCAGGCAGAACAATTTACGTGTACGAGGGGTACCAGAGACTGTAACTCAAGAGGATATCATCCCCACCCTGCAGGCCATTTTTAATACAGTTCTGCAACGACCAACTGACACGAAAATTCTATTCGACAGGGCCCACAGGGCTCTACGACCACGCTCCACCACTTCTCAACCACCTAGAGACATTATTTGACGTATACACGAATTCCCAATCAAATAGACCATTCTCGGGAAATACCGCCCCGCCAACCATCCTCATATTCCGGACCCCTCTCCTCTAACTCTACAATACAGGCGAGCTCTCAAGCCGATAACAGAGGTGATGCACCAGGCTGGCATACCTTACCAATGGGGCTTTCCCTTTGGCCTGATAGCCCGTAAGGACTCAGACACCCTTGCCATTCGTCAACACGGGGATGTAGCCCCCTTCCTAACAGAGCTCGGTTTACCAGCTGTAGAGATACCGGACTGGGAGCCCCCTGTTTTTCAACTACAGAGGCTCTCCGATCCTTCCAGGGAGTGGATACCCAGACCGCAACGACAGAAGCGACTTCGCGCCACCGACAAGTGAAGCCGACCTGCTGCAAGTTACCATGCACCGCACTACCCGAAGGATGACTCACGTCACCTCCGCTACATCTATCCTCGTGTTCCCATCACCCGAACTTTGGACCTCAAAAAACGTCTCTACATAACCTGCCGAGATGGTGACTCTTAATTTTCTTTTTCCTTTTTACGTTACTTTCTCTTTTACATGGTTACAACCTGCACACCCGTTGTTGGATGAGTTGTGCTCGCTTGATCCTGCTCCGATCGTCGGCTACTCGTTGACACCCAGGTCCTATTTTATTTTTATTTTATTATGTTTCATTTGTATTGCGTGTCGATTTATGGTTTCGCCACATGTGTCCCGTGCCTATCGATACATGTGTTATCACGATGTCGACATTGTGATCCCCTCACACACTCCTGTGTTGATGATCAGGTATCTCCCGATCCACCCTCCGCTTGTCTGATCAAGATGAACCCTTTTCCACTCCCAACTACACACGCATGCATACATTCAATTTTTTTGCACCATTTCGCCCTTCGACCACACTTTAGGGGTTATCCTGTTGTACTTACGGTGTCATTGAGCTTTTTGTTTATGTGCCATGCTTGTACTCCGCTCTTATTGCAATTATGCTACCTCCACACACACTGCCACCTCATTGGCCCCCCTAGCACGTGGGCTCCACCATCTACCTACGTTCCCGGAGGCCTTTATTGGGCTCATGGCCCTGTTGCTTCCTATCACACATTTACACCCATTCACTCACTACTTTTTCACTCACATAGTCTGAATCCACTCTCATGTGGCGACACCTAGAGCATGACGCTCCCCCATTCTCTTGCCAAAGGTTCCATGGCTCTCACACGAATTCCATACACATTGCCATGCTTTCACACTCACACACACACCTCTGACACCTTTATGGTGTGGTTGCAATACTCCATTGAGGTTCTTGTTTTCTTTGCATATTGTGAGGTTGTTTATGTTCCTTTTTCTTTATTGTCCAATGTAATATCACGGCTCAGGGGTCTGCACACCCCCAAGTCATGTGCTTCCCCTGGTCATTTAGGTGTCCACACCTATGTTCCGCCCTACCAGGGCCGACCTTCCCTGACCCTTCGTGGTCTGGGCTGACGGTTTGGGGTCGCATCTGCGACCAATTGGCTAAATTTTCGATGCCTCGGCATCTGGCTTTTTTACAGCCATTGTTGTTCCCCTTTTCATGTTTAGTTTCCTTTTATCCTGTTCGAGTTACTCTCCTGGCGGGCGGCACACGCGGCGAGTTGTTTAGGGTTCATTCCAGACCTCCTTCATGGCTGCCTTAGGTACTAAATTCAAGTCTATTAATATTCGGGGACTTAATAAACCACAACAAAGGTCCAAACTTCTATATATGCTGCGGACCTTCCCCACAAAAATTGGGTTTATCCAGGAAACACATTTCCTACAATCCAAACATCCTTCCCTAACTAACAAATATTTCCAAACGGCTTTTTTTGCCAATTCTCCGAATTCCAAAACGAAGGGTGTAGCCATTCTGATTCATAAGGATGTCTCCTTGCAGCCGTTGGAGGTCTGGAGGGATCCAGAGGGTCGATATATTTTCCGGAAATGTTACATAGGCACCCAAAAATTCACTTTGGCCAATGTCTATGCCCCGAGTAAATCCCAAATTTCCTTCTTTAAACATGTCCTGAATCATTTGGCGGATTTTCAGGAGGGTGCGACGTTGTTAGGTGGTAACTTTAATATGGTCTTTAACCCACTCCTTGACTGCTCGGCGAGGGTCTCCCATATCCCTTATTCCAGTATCAATTCAATCAAAAGGCGTCTTTTATTAAATTAACTGACAGACACATGGCGGGCCCAGCACCCTTCAGACTTAGACTACACATACTACTCGCCAGTGCATGACAGACATACCAGAATTGATTATTTTTTCTTATCCCACCATCATTTAAGTTCCCTTCTCTCTTCCGAAATCGGTACGGCAACTATAAGCAATCACGCCCCTATACACGTCTCTCTGGACATTACGTCCCTGCCCCCTAGGACCTGGTCCTGGAGACTAAATGAAAACCTAATTGACAATCTCCATAATGTCTCATCACTTACTGAACATCAGCAACACTTCTTTACTGAAAACATCTCCCCTGAGGTCGATTTCCCGACCACCTGGGAAGCACACAAATCTGTTATTCGCGGTCACCTCATTAAAATGGGGGCTGAGCGGAAGAGATTGGAGCGGGCTAAGATACTCTCGCTTACTCAACAACTGGCTCGACTAGACACACAACACAAGGCTACTCGTTCCCCTGACATCCTCTTACAAATACAGTCACTTCGCACTTCTTTGGCCTCCCTGTTAAACGATAAAGTTAGAAGACAATTTTTACTGACCAAAAGCTACTTTTATGATTTATGTAATAAGCCTGGGAAGTTGTTAGCCAGGGCGTTGAGAGCAAAGCGATCCTCCACCTTTATCCCCAGAATCCGGGACACGTCGGGCACCCTACACCACCGCACCGATAAAATAACTGAGACGTTTTACCACTATTATCACTCCCTTTACAATCTCTCTCCGCCGGGTGGGACCCCTTCATCAGGGATTATGTCTATAGATTCTTATCTAACGAAACATCTCCACAAACGTATCTCAGTGACTGACAGGTCCGCTTTGGACGCCCCGATTCAATTAACAGATATTGCCACGGCCCTCAAGGCGTTACCGCCGGGGAAATGCCCTGGACCCGTATAGTATACGGTCTATATCGTATAGTATATAGTCTCACACCACTATACTACAAAAAGATGATGTCGGTCCTCGGTCCACAAATGATCACCCTGTTGAAGTCCCTTGCAGCAGGGACCCCACTTCACCCTCTGCACACATCACAGTCATCCTGAAACCTGATAAAGATAAGGACCATTGCGGCAATTATAGGCCGATCTCACTCATCAACACGGATCTTAAAATCCTTGCAAAAATTTGTGTAACCAGATTGCAGCTGCTTATCCCAGGCCTGATTCATCTAGATCAAGTTGGGTTCGTCCCAGAGAGGGAGGCAAGGGACAATACCATAAGGGCCCTGGACCTCCTCACCCTTATCCGCAGTCAGGGGGGCCCTTCTCTGTTGGTCTCCACGGACGCGGAGAAAGCTTTTGATAGGGTAGCTTGGCCATTCTTATTCGGTGTCCTCAGGAAATTGGGTGTTGGTCCCTTTTTTATAACCTAGTTATAAACCTAGTCTTCTCCTTATACACTCATCCTACTGCACGGATCAAAGTTAATGGAACCCTGTCTGATCCGGTGCCGATTTCCAATGGCACCAGGCAGGGCTGTCCCCTTTCCACTAGACCAACGAATAAGAACATACAAGTACAAAAACATATCAGACATGTTAAAAATTCCCCTGCTGCGACCATATCCTTAATTATGCTTAAATATTGTCACCAAGATTTATATTTAATATTATTTTTCGAGTTGTTTGCCATCAGCATTACTAATTTAGATAATCTATCAGTCTAACCTGCCTTGTTTTATTTGGTCTATCCATAGGCTCCAAAAATGATATCTATTTTGGTTCCAGATTGATTGAGATAAAATTCCTTTTTCCATCTGGAGTTGATAAATCAGTTGGGTTTTAACTTTATTCCAAGTAATCCCTTCAGAGGTCTTCCAATTTCTTGCAATTTCTATTTTAATAGATAGTAATAAGTGAAAAAGAAATCGGAGATCTTTATTATTTGAATTAGGGGGATTTAAATGCAATAATGCCAAATCGGAAGTCAATCTCCATTCGGAACCAAACATCCCTTCCAAATCGGAAGGAAATCCTTTTCCAAAATCTATAAATAGGGGAGCAACTTCACCATATATGGAGCTCATCTCCTCTCGATGCTCTACACCTCCAGCAATTTGGAATATTATTTTTAAACATTTTTGTTAGAATTGTTGGTACTCTGTACCACCTGTTCATTAATTTGAACTGTAATTCATTCAAATTGAGATTATGAATATATTTATTAGTGAGATTCAGAGCCTGATCCCAATCTGATATATCAATTTCCCTATTCAAGTCTTTTTCCCATTTTTTAAGTGCTGGGGGAATTAGTTCTTTTTTATATGAATTTATCAACGTCATAGACTTTGTAAGGATTTTCCTATAATCTTTGGCTTTTAATATTTTTATGAGGAGTCCTATGGATTTGTTATTATCCTCTATATATAATGAGTTGGATAGATAGCTTTTTACCCTCAAATATTTAAAACAGTTCACTGAAGACAAGGAAAATTGTAATTGTAGTATAGCAAAACTTTTAACATTTATATTATCATATAACTCTGCTATCGTGTTTATACCTGATTTCTCCCAGTCTGATAGATTTAAATCTTCGTTTAGATTTTGAATTATCTTTAACGGTAAGCATGAGATAATTTTGTCTCCAAGCCTAATCTTGTTTTTTATATATTCCCAACTCTTAAGTAATTGTAAAAAAACTGGATTGTTTGTGGTTTTTATAAATTCTTTGGATTTCCTTCTGGGGATCCAAAAAAGAGATTGAAGGTCTCTAACTGGAATATCTTTACATTCCAAGTCATACCAGGTTTCGTGAATTGCCTTTTCATTTAGGGTCAATAGAATATGAGACAGTTGCGCAGCATAAACATAATCTTTAATAATTGGCATTCCCAAGTCGCCATTTTGTCTATTTTTCGCTAATAGATGAGAATTTAGCCTTGGTCTTTTAGAGGCCCAAATAAATCTCGAAAATGCATTTTGAATTAAATCTACCCAAGCTGTAGATATCCTAAATGGGATCATCCTAAAGATGTAAGTACATTTTGGTAAAATTTACATTTTGACTGCGTTCAGTCTGCCCATCCAAGAAATATATAAAGCTCGCCATTTTTTCAAAGATTGATTCATTTCTTTTATTAATGGAAGAATATTATGTCCTATGTCCATAAATTCATTAAAGGCTGTGGTCAGTCGTGGAGCTATTTCATTTATAAAGAGTTTATAAAATTTAGCGTTGTATCCAATTTAGCGGTGTTTTATTAAGTTTCAATGTTTTGATTCTATCTTTTACTTCTTCTACAGTTATAGTTCTATTCAGATCATTTAGACTCTCTTTTGTTAGTTTAGGGAATATTTTATGACTAAAGTAATCATTTATCTCAACCTCTGAAGCTTTCTGAGGAATGTTATATAATGATGAATAAAATTCGCTGAAGGCCTCTCCTATTTGTCTAGGGGACATCAAAGTTTTGTCATTCTGAACGATCTTTGTTATATTATTTTTAGTTATTTTATTCTTTATTAGGTTAGATAGCATTTTACTGGCTCCATTGCCTTGATAGTATCTTTTTACCTTTAAGGAATTAAGAAATTTATTAGTTTTTCCTATAAGTAATTGATTGTCACGGGGTCAGGGAGAGAGGAAGGATCCTACTATGCAGATAAGCACTGTAGAGAAGTCCAGTATACAGTCCGTAATCAAAAGGGCAAAGGCAGGCAGCGAGGTCAAACGTGTCCGAGGTCGAGGCAGGCAGAATAGGAGCAAAACGGGTAAACAGATCCGAGGTCGTAGGCAGGTAGCGAGAATCGTAGTCAAAAACAGGCAAAGGTCGGTACACAAGGAATTCAAGATAATATAACGCAATCAGCACACCCAAAAAGTATTACACTTTGAACGGGTGAAGACAGGAGAGAAAAGTGGCGTTTAAATAGGTGAGTGATTGCAAACAGCTGTACACTGCATAGATTGCGTACGTTGCGTAGATTGCGTACGCTGCGTAGATTGCGTACGCCGCGTACGCAGCGGTACGCCCGATGCGGACCTGCGCCGCGTCATAACCGCGTCCCCTTCGGTACGCGAGGGAGACGCACCGACGCGCCCACGGCAAGCAGACGCGGTCCCAGCAGAGGTGGAAGATGCGGGACCGCGACACCGCCGTGTGCGCACGGCGGGAACCGCAGCGATGGAGGAGTCGGGACCAGGCGAGGCAGCCCTGGCGTCAGAGGTAGGTACAGCAGCGCGCGTGACAGTACCCCCCCCTCCAGGAGCGCGTCCCGAGCGAGACGGAGCCGGACGAAGAGGGTGGAGCGCATGAAACCGAGCGACACGAAGGGGAGCATGAACGAAGCGAGCGGGCACCCACGTCCGTTCCTCAGGGCCGTACCCCTTCCAAGCCACGAGATACTGAAGGCCGTTACGAACCCTACGTGAATCAAGGATTCTGTCGACGACGTATTCCTCATGACCATGGACGGCAAGCGGGGCTGGAGGCTTGAATGGAACGGTAAACTGATTGGATACATAGGGTTTCAGCAGGGAGACGTGGAAGGACCGCGGAATCCGCATGGTAGGTGGCAAGGCAAGGGACACCGTCACGTCGTTGAGCTTGGCACGAACGCGGAAAGGCCCAATAAAACGAGGCCCCAAGGTCCGGGAAGGTTGCCGCAAACGGATGTGTCGCGTAGATAACCAGACACGGTCGCCCACTTGATAGTCCGGAGGTGGAGTCCTCTTGGCATCAGCAAAGCGTTTATAGCGAAGTTGGGCTTTCAGGAGAACCTCCCGGAGTTTCTTCCAGTGAGCGTCCATGTCAGATACACGTTTGTCTACCGCCGGTACCATGGAGGAGGAACGAGAAGACGGAGGAGGCAGTATGACAGGGTGATAGCCCAGGGCAGCAAAAAACGGGGTACATCCAATGGACTCATGCAGAGACGACCAATTGTCCTGGCTGTCGTTGCTGAACATTCGTAGGTATTGTTTGAGTGTTTGGTTAGTCTTTTCGGTTTGTCCATTGGTCTGCGGATGATATGCAGTCGATAAGTGGAGCTGTATTCCGAGCCTTTGGCAGAGGTGTCTCCAATAGCGGGATATGAATTGTGTACCGCGATCGGACACCATGTGGAGCGGAAGACCGTGAAGACGGACGATGTGATTGAGAAAAACATCGGCAAGTTGTGAAGAGGATGGCAGGCGTGGTAAGGCGACGAAATGAGCTTGCTTAGAAAAACGGTCGACGACCACCAAGACAGTCGTGTTACCCTGTGATTTGGGGAGATCCACGATGAAGTCCATTGACACATGTGTCCAGGGAGCCGTGGGAACGGGAAGAGGATGCAGGAGACCTTGAGGTTGACTCCGAGAGGTCTTCTGGCATGCACAGGTGTGACAGGCGGCCAGATATGTTCGGACGTCTCTGGTGAGTGATGGCCACCAGAATGACCTGCGGATGCGGTATTCTGTCTTCCGGGACCCAGAATGACCAGCGAGGAAGGACTTATGTCCCCAGTGAAGAACATCCGTACGAAGACCGGGAGGAACGTAGAGACGCCCCGGAGGAGGACGTTCAGAAGATGGGATGGCCCTTTGGGACATACGGATCCTGCTCATCGTGCGTATGGACAGACTGGCAACAAGACGTGTGGATGGAATGATGGGTTCGTTGATGTGCTGATCCCTGTGGTTATCGTGTTGTCTAGAGAGGGCATCAGCTTTGATGTTTTTGGAGCCTGGTCTGTAGGTGATATAGTAATTGAACCGGTTGAAAAATAGCGACCACCGTGCTTGTCGAGGGCTTAATCTCTTGGCGTTCTCGATATACAGCAGGTTCTTGTGGTCTGTTAGGATAATCACGGGTTGTTCTGTACCCTCTAGAAGGTGGCGCCACTCCTCAAGTGCCATTTTGATGGCTAGGAGTTCACGGTTACCAACGTCGTAATTCCGTTCGGCTGCGGAGAAACCCTTAGAAAAGAAGGCACAGGGATGATATTTTGTGGTTTGATCATGACGTTGCGATAGGACAGCCCCTGCTCCGGTTTCGGATGCATCTACTTCCAGGAGAAACTGTTTGGTAGGATCCGGCCGACGTAACAGGGGAGCTGAGACAAAGGCTTGTTTTAGCCGTTCGAACGCCTGTCGGGCGTGTGTGGACCACTGAGACGGATCGGCTCCTTTTTTCGTCAAGGCGGTAATAGGCGCTGCTATGGTAGCGTAGTTTCTGATGAATCGCCTGTAATAATTTGCAAAGCCCAGGAACCTTTGGACGGCTTTGAGTGTTCTAGGGAGGGGCCAGGCTGTGATGGCCTCGAGTTTGGCAGGATCCATGTGAAGCCCTTCGGAGGAGACGATATAGCCAAGGAAGGGCAGACGTGTCTTCTCGAATATGCATTTTTCAGCCTTGGCATACAACCCGTTCTCCCTTAGCCTTTGTAGAACAGCTCGTAGGTGGTGTCGATGTTTCTCGAGTGTTGGAGAATAAATGAGAATATCGTCCAAGTACACGATGACATGAGATAAGAGCATGTCCCTGAAGACGTCATTTATGAAGGACTGAAATACTGCAGGAGCGTTGCATAACCCGAAGGGCATGACTTTATATTCATAGTGCCCGAAGCGGGTGTTGAAGGCCGTCTTCCATTCATCCCCGGACTTGATACGGATCAGATTGTAAGCACCCCTGAGGTCTAGCTTAGTGAAGTATTTGGCTCCTTTCAGGAGGTCGTAGATCTCCGTGATGAGAGGAAGCGGGTACCGGTTCTTTATGGTGATACGGTTTAACCCCCTATAATCGATGCATGGCCGTAGGGAACCTTCTTTCTTGGCCACGAAGAAAAATCCAGCTCCAGCAGGAGAAGAGGATGGGCGGATGAAGCCTTTGTCCAGACTTTCTTGGATATATCGTTCCAGAGCTTTGTTCTCCGGTTCGGAGAGGGGATAAGTACGTCCCCGTGGCGGATCGGTTCCAGGCAACAGATCGATAGCACAATCGTAGGAACGGTGTGGTGGTAGCCTCTCCGCATCTTTTTTGGAGAATACATCCAGATAATCCCAGTAGTGTTTAGGTACTATGGTCTTGGGATCTGTGGGTGTGATCTCGAGAACGAGATTGAGTCGTCGACAAGGCATGACACAGGACTCTTGACAGTAGTTGCTCCACGCTAGTATGTCTCCTTTTACCCAATCGATGTGTGGGTTGTGCTGTCGCAGCCAGGGATGTCCCAAGATTAGAGGGGCATGAGGAGACTTGATTATCTCAAACGTGAGCTGTTCCTGGTGGGTTACCCCTACCAGTAGGGTCAGAGGTACGGTTTCCTGTGTCACGAGTCCTGATCCCAGAAGTGAGCCATCAACGGAAGCGACCAGTGAGGGAGCTGTCTTGGTACGAAGCGGTATGTGCTGCTCCTTCGCCCACTGGTGATCCATGAATATGCCCGCAGCCCCGGAATCTATGAATGCGCGGGTGGCTACAACGTGTTCCTCCCAACGGATGGAGACGGGCACCGTCAGGCGTGTAGTGGGAGGAGAAGAAAAAGGACGTGTGCTTAGGTTGCCTTCTCCGGTGCAACCTAAGCGTTGTCTTTTACTGGTTTGCTGGGACAGGAGGACAACAGGTGATCAGCTCGGCCGCAGTATAGACAGAGCCCCTGTGTCCGTCTGTGTTTCTTTTCGGCCTCAGTGAGGTGGCGCACTGTCCCTATTTCCATGGGTTCGTCGACCACGAAGGAGGAAGATGTGGCAGCCGAAGGCCTTGTGTAGCCGGAGGCGAGCGGTACTGGTCTTTTCCCACGGGAGTGTTCGTTCGCCCTTTCTTGGATACGTTTATCCACTCTGAGACATAGGGCTATGAGATCCTCAAGATCCGCAGGGGTATCATGGAAGACGAGGGCGTCTTTGATCTTCTCATTGAGGCCTCGTCGGAAGGCTGCTTTGAGAGCGCCCTCTTCCCAGTTGGTTTCATGGGCCAGGGTGCGGAATTCCACCGTATACTGAGCCAAGGTTTTGCGGCCTTGTTGGATGTCAAGCAGTGAAGACTCCGCTGTTTCTTTACGACCTGGCGCATCGAAAACAGTCCGTACGGCTTCCATGAAAGCGGGGCAGTCCTCGAGGAGATAGGAATCTTGCTCCACGAGGGGAGAAGCCCACAGTAAGGCATCACCTTTGAGCAGCGAAATGATGAACGAGACCCTCTTGGAGGATGTCTGGAACGCCTGGGGGTGATTTCGGAAGTGGAGCATGCATTGATTAAGGAAGCCACGGCATTCCTTCGGATCTCCAGAATATTTGTCTGGCAGAGGGAGCCTGGCAACAGCACCTGTGTCCTCGTGATGAGCGTCTCTGTGATGGGGTGTTCCCACAGTTGGGAGAGACGTCAAAGAACGCAACAAGTCCGTCATGGCATCCACCTTCTGTTCCAGGGACTGTAGCTGGGTGGCCTGCGCCGCCAGACGCTGGTCCTGTAGGTCTTGGCGGGCTTGCAACCGCGCCATATCAGCGGGATCCATGTTATGACCCGTTCAAAACTGTCACGGGGTCAGGGAGAGAGGAAGGATCCTACTATGCAGATAAGCACTGTAGAGAAGTCCAGTATACAGTCCGTAATCAAAAGGGCAAAGGCAGGCAGCGAGGTCAAACGTGTCCGAGGTCGAGGCAGGCAGAATAGGAGCAAAACGGGTAAACAGATCCGAGGTCGTAGGCAGGTAGCGAGAATCGTAGTCAAAAACAGGCAAAGGTCGGTACACAAGGAATTCAAGATAATATAACGCAATCAGCACACCCAAAAAGTATTACACTTTGAACGGGTGAAGACAGGAGAGAAAAGTGGCGTTTAAATAGGTGAGTGATTGCAAACAGCTGTGTAGCGTACGCTACGTACGTTGCGTACGTCGCGTACGCTGCACAGGCTGAGTACACTGCATAGATTGCGTACGTTGCGTAGATTGTGTACGCTGCGTAGATTGCGTACGCCGCGGTACGCCCGATGCGGACCTGCGCCGCGTCATAACCGCGTCCCCTTCGGTACGCGAGGGAGACGCACCGACGCGCCCACGGCAAGCAGACACGGTCCCAGCAGAGGTGGAAGATGCGGGACCGCGACACCGCCGTGTGCGCACGGCGGGAACCGCAGTGATGGAGGAGTCGGGACCAGGCGAGGCAGCCCTGGCGTCAGAGGTAGGTACAGCGGCGCGCGTGACATTGATTTATCTTTTCTTTAAGATGTTTTCTTTAATTTTTTTTGTCAGTTGAATAGAAGGTGCTAATTTATTCTCGGCATTCAATTTAATAATTTAATATATAGTTCTGAGAGAGGTGCTTCTGCCATTTTTTTTGCCCTAGCTCCTAACTTAATAAAGTGTCCCCTAACGACGGCTTTGTATGCGCACCACAAAGTGCTAGCCGTTATATCTTTTGTATCGTTTTCCTGAAAATATAATTGTGTTGTTTCCTTTATAAGTGCAATGTCTATGTCTCTCCTCATTAACTTATCATTAAGTCTCCATTCTGGTTGTACCTTAATTATTGTATCCTTAATATCCACTGTTAAAAGATTATGGTCTGACCACGTAATTTCGTGAATTCTAGATTTTTCGACCCAGGACATCATATTAATATCGGCAATTGCGAGATCTATTCTTGAGTAGGCTGTATGTGATTTGGAAAAGCAGGTATAATCCCGATCTGTTGGATGGATAGTACGCCAAATATCATATAATGAATGCTGTCGTAGCAAAGCTTGTAATTTTTTAGCTTGCAAGATAACATTCTTGTCTTTTTAAGGTCATTTTGTCTAGATGGGAGTCAAGGACACAGTTAAAGTCTCCCATCCATATTAGTGAGCCCTGCTTTATATCCATTATTTTCTGAGTTAATAATGACAAGAAGGAAACCGAAGACTGATTTGGGGCATAGACATTGACCAAAGTCATCAATTTTTTGTTTATTTCTGCAATCATTATAAAAAATCTACCGTCGGGATCTAAATCCACAAATTTTACATTTATGTCTATCCCTTTGGCAAACACAATTGCCACTCCTCTCTTTTTTTTTTCTTTTAATGATGCCGAAAAGAGGGGAAATCTCTGCATTTTCATATTGATCTTATCTAGGCGCCTCCAATGAGTTTCTTGTAAAAAACACATTTTTATATTCTCTGACCATAAACGATTTAGCAATATTGAACGTTTTTGTGGGGAATTAATTGCACATTAATTGTGGCAAATCTCAACATTATTTACATAGCATTAGATAATAATATCCTGGTGAGGTCATACAATTGGTCGTTTGCAGAGGGGAATCTAGATACACAAATAATAACATTCATATCCCACATACAAAAACATAAAACATAGATTTGTAGGCAACCACTTTGAGTAGGTGATTGCATACTTCCACCTGTGTAACTCCAGGATACACGAGTGGACATTGCCATCTAGCCGATGGCAGTAGGAGCCTCCAAGGGGCAATAATATATA